>NW_006160069.1:2963047-2998439 GCF_000334495.1 Tupaia belangeri chinensis | reverse complement strand
ATACTCTACCCAGACATGCAGGAAATGTACCAGAAAATGGAGAAATTCAAATATTTCCAAATAATATATTTTTTTTAATTTTTTAAATGTTTGGGCTGACCCATAGTTTTGTAGTTAAAGAAACCTAATGTTCCATGGTTGACTGAAATTTAAATTCTAACCCTGGCAGGTAAATTGATTGAAAAAAGGTGTGCCACCTATACTGTATGGAATACTACTCAGAAATAAAGAAGACCCTGGCTTTTGTTAGAAAGTGGACAGATATGGAAGATTTATTGCTGAGTGAAGCAAACCTAAGAAAGAGAGACATTGTATGTTCCCACTTAATATATACTGACTATCCACACTCTATGGTGGAAACTGAAAGATTAGAGTATATAGAATCATGGAAAATGATTATGGATACTGGAGACACTGTTAGAAGAGGATGGAAGAAGGGGAAAAATATGAGGAAAGGAATCAAGGTGAAAAATAGAAGGGTAAGACATGTATGGGACACAGAAATGGATAATTATCCTTTGATAATGTGTATAGTATCTTTAACTGGACTGGAGTAAAGTGTATTACTGTTGGGTAAATTCACTGTACACACTATAGTGATATATAGTGATTGAACGTATGAAAGAAATTAAAAGACAATTATAACCTTGGCAACTTGAAAAACTTGTCAGGAGTATGTGTGCCAGCAGGATAGAGAAATGGAGGGGAAGGGAGTATGGTATGACTATGACCCAGTAGGCACTGCTTTCTCTGTCCCCTTCTGTGTCTCTCCCTGATGAAAACATGCACCTCTGGAAAATGAAAAAAGGAAGATAGCTACTGATACAGAGTGAGCACAACATAAGTTTCTATTTAAAAATGGGGGGGAGGGGGGACATTGAAATAAATACTTTGTTTTCCTTCATGTGTGAATGTTTTTGTATTACTATATAATACATTGTTCATTTGCATAAAGATAGCAACTAGTGTCCCATCCATGCTTTTTATTTAATATCTCTTATCTAGGGGCCAGCAGTTGACATAATGACTATGTTACTGGACTCCCATGTAGTTGACCACGGTTTGAGTCCAAGACCTGGTGGCTTAAACTCATGCCGGGTGCATGTGCGTTCGTGCCCAAGATCTCGAGAAGAGAATGGAGGTAAAGGGAATGTGGCATGGTCATCCCTTCTGGGAGGTGATTTCTTGCTTTTTGTCTTTCTGTCTCTGTCTTTCTGGAGAGCACATATGCCCTAAAACAAAAACCTCTCTGAAAAAAAAATTCTCATATATAGATTTTTTTATAATGACTTTTTAACAGATGTAAGAGACAACTGACATACAACAAACTGTATATATTTACGGTATATAATTTCATATATTTAATAAATGTATATTCTCATGAAACCATCCAAAATAAAGGCAACTGACATATTCATCACCTACCTGTTATGACTCTTGTCTCCACCTTTGTAAACCCAGGCATATACTTTCCTGTTGTGACTCTCAGTCAGGTTAAATTTTCTAGAATTTTATAAAATAGAATTGTACAGCATATACTTTTCTTTTGGTTTCTGTGGCTGCTTTCATTCAGCATGATTGCTTTTTTACTTTATCATTTTATATTGTGATTTCTGGTTTACATATAGCCATTGTACTGCTTTGCGAGATGCAGTATGACATTTCTAAGAAAGTCTACCCTATTCGTACTTATTGGATTCAATCTGCTAATTTTGTTTCTTAGAATTTTGAATCTCAGTTATGAAGGATGTTCATCACTATTTATTTTTCTTCAAATGTCTTAATCTTAGTGTTGTTACAAACTATGGTATAAGGCTATCTTACTAGGATGAGTTTAGAAATATTCCATCCTTCCTGATTTTATGCAAGAGTTTATGAGAAGCCATTTTTATTTCTTTCTTAAATACTTGACAGAATTCACCAGTGAAGCCATTTAGTCCTGGAATTTCTTTCTAAAAATACTTTTAACAACAGATTTAAATTTTTAAATAGATATATTTTGATCAGTTCCTTCTTGAATGAGGTTTGGTAGTATGTGTCTTTCAATGAACTTGTGCATTTTGACTCACTTTGTCTTACTTTAAAAATTTATTGACATGAAATTATTGATAATAGTACATTATTATTATCCTGTTGATACTGTTATAATCTGTAAACATTTTATCTTTTTCATTTGTAATAACTGTATTTTGAGTTTTCTATCTTTTTGTAGACCTATTTGACTAAAGTTTGTCAAGTTGTTGATATGCACAAATACCCAGTTTTTGGTGACGTAGATTTTCTCTATCTTCTTTTTTTGTTTGTTTTCTATTTCATCAAGTCTCTATTCAGTATTATTTTTTCTTTAATTATGTTAGAGTAAGTTTCCTATGTATTTTTTTTTAATTTTCTTAAGGTAAATGTTAGGGGCATTTATTTGGGCCTTTTCCCCTAATATGTGTTCACATTAATATACTATATAAGAATACAAATATTTAAATTAAAAATACAATTTTCCTAAATATCGTTTAGTAGTTTTGCCAAAATGCCGATACACTAGATGTTATGATCTGCATGTATGCTCCTTATAAAATTTGTGTTGACATTTGATAGCCATTGTGATGGTATTAAGAGTGGGACCTTTGTGGTATTTGGGCCATGAAGGCTCTGCTTTCATGAATGAATTAATGGCATTATTGCAGAAGTGTGTTCATTATAAACAAGCCAGTTTGGCTCCCTTTTGCATTCTTTATCTCTCTTTTTCTCACCCTTCACCACACTATGATCTAAAAAGAAGGCTCATGCCAGTTACACATAGATGCTAGCAACTCGGTATTAGACTTCTTAGCCTCCCAAACTGTTAGCCAGTTAATTTCTGTTCATTATAAACTACCCAGTCTGTGGTATTGTGTTATAGCAGCTTTAACAAACTAAGACGGTATGATTTCATTTTCACTCCCTTGTAAATATTTCCAACTTTCTTCCTGAATTTTTACTTAATTCATTATTATTTAGAAGTGTGTAATGTAGTTTCCAAATATTTAAGAAATTTCCCATAATCATTCTACTATTGATTTCTAGTTTAAATCCATTGTAACTATGAAACACTGTATATTTTTTAATTTTATATGTCCATATTATATTTAAGTATATATAAATAGTTGAATGTGCAAAATTTTGGGGGACTTGTTTTATAGTCCACAATATGGACTATCTTGGTAAATGTTGCATATACGCCTGAAAAGAACAAGTAGTCTGACCTAAATTCTTACATAATTTATTCAAAATGAGCCTGTACTCTATGAAGTATCTTAATCCCCCAAAGTAACTAATCCTTCTGCTTCCATGCTGCACAGGAGTAAACCTTAAAATGTCTTGAAATGAAAAGGAATCAATCTCCCTCTTGCTATTTGGCTTAACAGTATCCATTCAAGAGGGAAAATAAAATACAGATTATCACGCTGTTTCTTAGTCATAGCAAAAATCATACACACAATGAAAGATATCAAAAGAGAAAGGATTTGTGCGTTTTGACAGTTTTCCCTAATGTCTTTTCTTTAGATGGGATTTAAGCACATAAAAAATTCATAAGGTATGGAAAGAACCCTTGGGAAAGTTATATTTATACTGTAAAATAAAATATTGCTTCTCTTTATACAAGTTAAAAAGATTACCAAAATCAACAAGGTGAAACAAACACAATCATATATTTAATTAATTTTTAAAAAAGCATATACTAAGAAACAATTATTTTTGTTCAAGTTCTCTAATAATGAGTTCAAGATGTCCACACCACACATCACTGAATTCACACAAATTCAGGATTGTCTTTAGGACAACAGACTTACACTTTTAAAGTATGTTTTCTTTCAACAGGCCTCAGAGCTCTGAAACTTTCCCCACCCTTCATGAACCTCATGATAGAATGACTCACTATGGGTGGGGAGTGTGGGATATCATTCTTCATAAGCCCACCAATGTGGTCTTGGCAGTTACTTAAATCTATTGGCAAAATGGGAAATAACACAAGGAAGTCATCACTTTATGTTTTTGTGCTGCATATGGATTAGTCTTGCTAAAATTATTGCACAGGAGAGAAAACTCTTAAAAGTATATACAATATTTTTGCTATTTCTGTCTTATGTGGATGTTTGTCTGTATTTTGTGCTTATCAGAAAACATCAGTAACAAACAACTTACTGGATAGCAAAAATGTGCAATAAAAGCACCAAGCCAAATTTACCCATATTTTAAGATTTAAAAATTACATCTTAAATATTCCCAAGTCAATGCATGATACATATAAGAAAAATTATTTTGCTGAATATATAGGAAAAAAGGAATCACAAAATGGGACGGCATTAATCAGCCCTTACTCTCTGGCTTAACTTGGAACAACATTAACAACTATTAACAACTAGATCTGCTTCCCCTTGTGATGGTCACCTACTCATGAAACTGTTTAAGAAAAAAAAGTTTATATTTATTTAGTTCACATTCAGAAAGTCAATGGATGAGGCTGGCAGGTGGTGTAATGGTTAAGGCATTGGACTCCTACATGACAACCACAGTTTGAGTCCTTGACCTGATAGCTTGCTTTCTCACTTTCCCTCTCTCTCTTTCTGATGAGCACACATGCCCTATACACATTAAATATATAGTAATATTGTAATAATGAATAAAATTAAATAAATAATTATTTAAAAAAAATAAGTCAATGAAAACAGAACTGACTGTAGCCAAATATATTTCATGTTACTAAAAAACAGAGGTCAAGTAAGCAAAATGGCAGCCCCCACACCCAGGAGTTTTAATTGCTCATCCCGGGCATTGGAATGGTGGTCTCGGTAGGCACTCCTGGTGACTCAGTCCACAGCTGTAGTTCCAGTAAGAGCTAAAAAACATTTCATACACTCTGCTTACGAAACCAATTACAAACAAAAAAAGAGTTTATAGAACATGCCCAGAAAGCAAGATTGGTCAATCCTCCAGAACGTTTGGAGCATCCCGTACATCTTGCCTACACAACTGATATCTTTGAGGTCTATGTGCCTCCTGAGGGTAATGCTCGCATGTCATCTCTTTCAGAGTAAGAACTGACACAAAGAGCTGAGCAACTGAAGAATGGTATCTTCATTGAAGCTCACATTGTCTAAACAACTCAGACCATAACTGGCGTCATACCTTGGTAACTGAGAACTGCTTTCTGGACATGGTCTGGGACATCAGATGTAAGACTGTGTGCTGGAGCTTCATGGAATCTTTAGAGACACTTTAAGTGATCCAGATCTGCTGTTCAACTCTGGTGAACCAGGGCAACATGCAAGGCCTGGTCACCACCTGCATGCACAGCCAACAGACTCTGGCAATCTATGACTGGTTTGACCAGTTGATGTATAGGCAGGAAGATATGTCCAAGGATGTCCTAGAGTATGTCACATTTGAAAAGCATCTGATGAAAACCTATGGGAGCTGGAGAATGCACAGCAAGGTTGTTCTGCAGTGAGCACCCTGTAAGCAGCCCATTCTTAAGACATTCATGATCCCTGGTCCTCAGCTGAAACCCTTGGAAGACTATGAAGAGGCTTAAGAAGAAGCACAGAAGCTTCAGCAAGCCTGAGGGCAAAATGACACCCCAGGTGACAACTCATGGGTGGTGAGACTGCTGAAAGCCATGAAGTCATCCATCCCCATCAAGTCTATTCTCTGCAGAAGAGATTTTTTTTTCTTTCCTGTCCTCCAATGGTCTTTTCAGACATTTCATCCTCAACAACTGTGAGTGATAGCTTAACCCAAGCCATTCATCTGGTATGCACAGTCATGAAGTCTCTTCTTTTGTAAATCGTTTGCCTAGCATCTGACTCCAGATGAAGGGCAGTCTGTTTCAGAGAACACCACATACATTTCCCACAGCGCAGACTATGGGAATGTCTTGCAGCATTCTCTTTCTGATCACAGAGTGGGGATCAGAGTTGGGACTAAAACATTGTCATGGTATTGTACTAAAAAAAAAAAAAAAGTCAAATATGAAGTTTTAGGATTGTTCTATTGGAATTTTTTAAAGAAATTTCTGCACAACCTGGTGTATGGTACTTAAAGAGTATGTTTATTAATAGCTTTGAAAACTTGCATAAAAAATAGAGAATTAACAATTATATATCTTTTTTATGTTAAGTAACTGATCAATAACTTTCTTTTTTTTTTTTTTGGTTTTCTGTTTTTTATTTTGCAAAGGTTGTTGCCTTAGGGTGTGTGCACTCTCCAGAGAGAGACAGAGACAGTGAGAGGGAAATTGAGAAATCACCCCCCAGCGGTGATGGATATGCCACAATCCCTTCTTTTCCATTCTCCTCTAAGATCTCGGGCACACACACATGTGTACTTGGTGAGAGTTTAAAGCTACCAGGTCTGAGACTTGAACCATCATGGTCAGCCATGTAGGAGTCCAGTGACGTAATTGCTACGCCGTCTGCTGGACTAAAACATTGTCATGGTATTGTACCAAAAAAAAAAAAAAAAAGTCAAATATGAAGTTTTAGGATTGTTCTATTGGAATTTTTTAAAGAAATTTCTGCACAACCTGGTGTATGGTACTTAAAGAGTATGTTTATTAATAGCTTTGAAAACTTGCATAAAAAATAGAGAATTAACAATTATATATCTTTTTTATGTTAAGTAACTGATCAATAACTTTCTTTTTTTTTTTTTTGGTTTTCTGTTTTTTATTTTGCAAAGGTTGTTGCCTTAGGGTGTGTGCACTCTCCAGAGAGAGACAGAGACAGTGAGAGGGAAATTGAGAAATCACCCCCCAGCGGTGATGGATATGCCACAATCCCTTCTTTTCCATTCTCCTCTAAGATCTCGGGCACACACACATGTGTACTTGGTGAGAGTTTAAAGCTACCAGGTCTGAGACTTGAACCATCATGGTCAGCCATGTAGGAGTCCAGTGACGTAATTGCTACGCCGTCTGCTGGCCCTCATGTTTTCTTATGAATATCAATACTGATAATAGGCAGATCAGAAGAAATTACTTATATGCAAGGTCGTAATATCTAGAACATAATTTAATTCATCCCCAAACTACTGACTTCCTTCCATGTCTAGCAAGATGAGGAATGTAGAAATGAAACATTTAAGAAGCAACTGAGCTAAGTTTACTGAATAGCCTTTGTTATAGTTCAGTGAGTTGTGGAATAGATATTAATTTTCATCCCCAATGCCAATGTAGATATTTAACCACAATGATTAAAAAACTGCAAGGCACCTGTTATTTAAATCTTGAAATTCCACTTTTCAACAACACACTAGCACCAGGAGTAGAAAATAACAATAATTGAGATTGATTTTTCTGTCTATAAGTAAAGACATTCAACAGTGATGCCACATTATGAAGAATGAAATTTTAGAGCCAGAAAGATCTTAGTGATATCAAATATGTCTATCCTATTATAACAAATAAAGACATTGGAGCTTGGAAAAGTTAAATGACTTCCAACTTTCCCCAGGCTCCTAGTGGCAGAGGTGCCATTGAGAAAAAGTGCCTTGTGAGTTACATATTTTATTGAGTGGTTTACCTCACATTCCCTTTCACATCAACCTCTCCACTTACTAATTCATTAGGAAAAGGGGGAAAAAAGACACTCCTGGACTTCTAGAATAATCTCTCTTTGTTGAGTTGATCTACTTTTGGCCATATTCCTTTATACCCACAGTGCATTCATACTTTACAGAGTTCTGATGGGCTGGCTTCCAATGAGCGTTGGAAACATAGGCAAATGGGACTTGCAAAACTGGCTGTTCTTAATGACCACTTCCAAGAGGGCTTCAGGCCATTAAAATGCACCTATTTTGTTTTACTGGGCACCTAGCCAGTTAGCTCCAAAGCTAGTATAGTAGCAAAACCAAGGTCATAGCTGATATTTCAGAAAATTTTCCTCTTATTCTACTTTCCAATCCCAAAGTGTATGAGCTTACAGACTGATTGTAAGGAATGATTAATTAATTAATGGGCAGCCTTTTATTCATTTACTATATACAATTATCTATTTACTATAGATAATAATTTACTAATCTGAGTTTCACTAAAGCAAAACAAGTTACTTGGACACGAAGACGACTATTTTCTACCTGTGCAATTAGTATGGGATTGAACAAAAGCAGAAGTAGACCATGAGGCAGCTATGCAGGTATCTGGACCTTTAAGGGTGCTCACTGGAGCAGGTGCCTTCTAAGGCCCCAGGAGAAGCCTAGCAGTTTATTCACATGGCCATGCAGTGGAAACCGGGCTATATATTATCAAAACATTTACTTAAGTAAGTTATTTTTATAATAGCTTGTTAAGTTCTATGGCCCCAGGAGAAGCCTAGCAGTTTACTCACATGGCCATGCAGTGGAAACCGGGCTATATATTACCAAACATTTACATAAGTAAGTTATTTTTATAATAACTTGTTAAGGGAGCTCTGTCTCTTCATTCCTATATTCACTGCACTTTGCCTTGTGTAGAGTGTCACTGTGATTGCAAGAAAATTTGGGATCCATTGAGAGGAAGCTGAGTAGGAGATACATTATTTTAGTTTAGTTTTTAATGATCCACATGCATGTGCTTCCCAGGCATTGCCATATGTAGTCAAGTTGTTGCTAGCAAGTTTTCTAGCATAGTCGGTGTCAGGGCTGGAATACTAACACTAGGTTTCAGAATTTAGTATTAATGATCTTAACACTATATGGGAGGAATGAGCGAATATTTTCTGTAAAGGACCAGGTCATAAATACCTAGCCTTTATGGGCCACCTATGTTCACATATTCTTTTTTTTTTTTTTTTAAACTTCCCAATCTTTACAATGTACAAGTCATTCTTGGCTCACAATCCATGAAAAGAGTCCACAGGCTGGGGTTTTGCCCCAGAGATATAGTTTGACAAGCCTGCTGGATGGCGTGGAAATTCACATGCTTAATAACTCATCCGTAAGCTCTGGGTTTCTTCATTTAAAACTGTGATAGACCACGGTTAGCCACTTATTAGCATTAGATACTCTTTCTCACATTCCTACTTTTTATATTATTGTCCACTATTGACCAAACTGGCCTCCTTGGTTTTGCAGGGGCACAATATTTTTTATATTCTTTGGCTAAAATGGCCTCAACCAATCACATTTGTACATGTTCTTTTTATTTTTCTTTTCTATTTTAACATGAATTGCTGATATTGGTGAAGGTGGTATAGATAATGGTAATAAATTATTTCAACAATGCTGACCCTTGACTTAGTTATGGATTTTCAAATATTCTTTCATTGCTTAATCACTGAATAAGGAAATAGGAAATGTCTTGAAACCATTGCAAACTTATACATTAAAGAAATGTCAGCTTTTTGTTTTTCGTTTTTTGTTTGTTTATTTGTTTTGTTTTATTATTGGAGGGTGCATGCTCTCATGAGAAAGAAAGAACTCCCACAATGGAGTGTGAGCACACAAAAATTTTTCTCTTTATTTCTCTATCCTATCAATATTTGAGGCATGCACGTACATGGACCTGGTGTGTTTTTCAAGCTGCCAGGGTGGTACTAGAACTGCATTGAGCCATTCGGGTCTGGTTTCATATTCACAGCTTAAAGGGTACACTGTGAAGTTAGCCTCAAAAGGTTTTCTTAAATTTGATTGTAATCATAACTTTTGCATACTACTTCTGATAATTTGTGAAGAAAAAGAAACTGTACTAAGACCCTATCAATAACAAAAATATGCAACCAGCCATGTTAGAGGAGAGATTGAGTTATATTATCATTCTTTTTATAGATAAATGTATTAAAAATTAAAATAATAAGCACCAGAATGTATGAACTTACAAAATGTAAGAATATGTGTATTATTCATGTATACCAGGAAGTTAGTGGAAAGAAGATTTATATTACGTAATTTTTCTAAATTTTTAAAATATATGATATTTCTCAGATTTAAAAAAAATGGAAAATATCAAGGTAGCTAGGTGATACGATGGTTCAGGTTGCTGGATCCCACATGGCCTATAGCGTAGTCTGAGTCCCAGACCTGGTGATTTAAGAAATATGCCAGGGGACCAACTGTTGACATAATGACTATGTCACTGAACTCCCCTGTAGTCACCGCAGTTCGAGTCCTGGACTCAGTGGCTTAAACACACCCTGGGCGCATTTGTGTGGGTGCCCAAGATCCCAAGAGGAGAATGGAGGAGAAGGGGTTGTGGTGTGGCCATCCTCCCTGAGGGGTGATTTCTTGCTTTCTGTCTCTGTCTCTCTCTGTCTTTCTGTTGAGCATGTGTGCCCTATAGCAAAAATCTCTCCAGAAAAAAAAAAAGAAAGAAAGAAAGAAAGAAAGAAAGAAAGAAAGAAGAAGAAGAAAGAAAGAAAGAAAGAAAGAAAGAAAGAAAGAAAGAAAGAAAGAAAGAAAAAGAGAAAGAAAGAAAGAAAGAAAGAGAAAGAAAGAAAGAAAGAAAGAAAGAAAGAAAGAAAGAAACATTCTGAACCTGGACACTTGCTTTCTCACTTTTCTTCTCTGTCTCTGGCGGGTACACATACCCTATCGCAAGGCATGTATGAATGCACAAAATCCCCCAGAGAAGAATGAAGTAGAAGTGACTGTGGTGTGGTCATCCCTCCCAGAGAGTGCTTTCTCACTTCCTCTCTCTCTCACCTAGTAAGGGCTTGCACCTTATAACAGGAAAGGGAAAAATAAATAAAATATGTCTGTTTTTATTTACTAAGTAGTTATTAAATTTTATAATTAATTTTATTCATGACTTTACCTTCTTTGTTTTTTCTTACCTTACCCCACACCTATAAATCAGATACGCTTTAGTCCTCTGCCTGCTCGGTGGGAAAATAATTCTTAAAATATTCCTAGCCTATTTATTTAACTAGCACAACTCATAAGCTGACTATAACATTTGCAAGAACTCATATTTGTCCTTTTAAGAATTAGTTTAAATGAACTAAGTCACAGTTTCTTCTTTTATTCAAATCAGTTATTGACTCATAGCCTCTCATTTAGGATCACTTCTGGTTTTACTTTGAACAGTTGGATTATTTTGGATTGGTTTTGTTTGGTTTGCAGTGGAGAGAAGATTAGTAGTTACTTATTTAGTTCTGTTTATTGCAAGAATTTCTCTGAAACATAAGATTTGCTATGTAGTCTTGTTTTCCAAATCTATTTTCCAGTTATCCAAGAAGTAGATAAAAGTATTTTAGACAAAAGTTACTGCTTGTTTAACTAGGATTCTTGTTTCAAACATTTAAATGTTCTTCGCTGCATATTTCATTGCAATTTTCTTTAGCAGTCATGACGTACCTCTGTATCTACATCCAACTCACTATTATTAAGCACTGTGGAATATTATTGTATTATAAAATCACCTAATTATCAGGCTTTCCAAATGAATTACCCCATAAATGCTTTCAGGAAAATTAATTGGTTATTTTACAAACTAAACAAGCTGGACCAGCAAGTGGCAAGGAGGTGGTGTATCCCATATGACCCACTTCAGAGTTTGGTCCTGGACTCAGCAGCTTGAAAAGTTCACCAGGCCTGAGAGGAGAGTGGAGTACAGGGGTTTGTGACACTGCCATCCCCTTTTTTGTGTCTCTCTCTAGCACACACACATGCCCTATAACAAACCAAAAAATAAATAAATAACAAGCTTTGCTTAAGTAAACATTTGGCAAGTACAATTTGATGAAAAGTGTGCTATATAATTAATTTTGTTATAATTATTTAATTAAAAGAGTTACATCTTCTTATTTTCCAGGAATTTTAATAAATATATTTCTGAGGTTAAAAGTATATTTTTAGGGGCCAGCAAGTGGCATGGTGGCTGAGGCACTAGGCACTAGGGCTAACTGTAGTTCACATTCTGAACCTGGACACTTGCTTTCTCACTTTTCTTCTCTGTCTCTGGCGGGTACACATACCCTATCGCAAATTAAAGGAATAATAATAGTAATAAGTAAAATTAAATAATTTTTAGAAAGTGTATTTTTTAAAAATAGGTTAAAATAGGTTAATAAAAAGTTGATAACAAATGTTAATCATCTTTATATTAATCCATTCAAAGACAGCTGCCGTAACAGAAATTTTTTATTATTATTTACATACTCAATATCACATTGAATTACTTTTTAAATTTATTTATTTTTAGATTTTTACTTATTATTATTATTTTAAGAGAGATTTTTTTTCTACAGAGTGCATGCACTCACCAGAGACAGAGAGACAGAGACAGAAAGTGAGAAATCACTCACAAGGAGGGGTGGTCATGCCATAATTTCTTCTACTCCAGTCTCCTCTTGGAACTTTGGGCACATACACACATGTGTCTGGTGTGAGTTTCAAGCATAATTTTTAAGCTGCCAGGTTTGGGACTCAAACCACAGTTGGCTATATGGGTGTTCAGGAACATAACCATTGTACCATCTGCTGTTCCCAAAACCATATTGTTTTTAGTGCTTTGAAAATAAGCTTACATATGACTTGAAATATTCATTTGTTTAAAGTCATAAATGCTGAATAAATATGTCTTTCTCATACACATAAACTCAAAACCATCATGTCCTCCAAAGACAAATGTAGCTGGATGGGGGCTCAGCAGTAAAATGTGCTGTGCAAAGCTAACCCGTATGAGAAGGTTCTGGGTTCACATCTAGAGATCTTACTGAGTACACCAGGCATGCTTGCATGGATGATCTGGGCTGTCTGAAGCTAGGGGCAGATTGTGGCATTCAGACCTGGTTGGGGTGCTATTTCTCTGTCTCTTTGTCTTTTATAAATAAATATAGAAACTTAGAAAAATAATTTAAGACTAATATAAAATAAGGCAGGATTTTGTTGCCAACCATAGTATAAAGCAACAGCAATTAATAATTGTTTAGAATGTAAGAAATCTATTTACAATGTAAGGAGTTAGCCTTTTATAATTTCATAGATGATTGCAGAAGACATGAGACTCCTAGGATAAAGACGAAGGACAGATTATTGTGTTGTTCACCCCAACAGCAGTACTCTCTCATTCATGTCAGGTTCCCAAACCTCAGTTCTCACAGGGCAACACGAAGATGGCCAAAGACATGTTCATGGATGCAGTGGGCTGCATTACAGGAGAAAAGGGACTCTCACAATCGAAACTAGCCATACGTAACCGGAACCTTTGCTTTCAGAGGAAGCACTATCTCTCTCTCCCAAGCCTGTGTGCAATGCAAACATCCTTCAAAAGATATTATAGAAAAAAAGGCAGTCAGTGCCTCTGCTTGCAATGAGTGTCATTTCATCATCTCTTAGGAATGTCCCCCTCCCAATGTTTTTTTTTAATTAACTCTTACACAGATTTCAAATTTAAACTCAAGTGCTGCTTACTTTAAGAAGTCTTGCCTGACTTTGCTATATAAAATGCTCCTATTTTAGGAGTACTCTGCCAAAGTATTCCCCTATTTTATTTACACCTGTTTTTAACTTTATAACATTGCATCACACGATATGTGTTCTTTTGTGTCTTGCTTCTTTGTAAATTTGCCTTATGTTTTTCTGGATAACCATTGTTTATTCCTTCTCATTGTGGAACAATATCAGAATTTATTAATGGAAACTATCTAGATTTTTTTTTCATGTGAGGATTATTATTAATATTTTAGCTATAAAATTCTTTATTTTTTAAGGGGTTTTTGCTATAGGCTATGTGCACTCACCAGAAAGGCAGAGAAAGAGACAGAAAGTGAGAAACCACCCCCCCAGGGGGGATGGCCACGCCACAATCCCTTCTCCTCCATTCTCCTCTCGGGATCTCGGGCACGCAAGCACATGCATCCTGTGTGAGTTTAAGCCACCGGGTCCAGGAGTCAAACTGCGGTCGACTACAGGGGAGTCCAGCAACATAGCCATTACTGTACCTGCTTGTCCCTATAAAATTCTTATACACATACTCTGGTGAACCTATACAGACATTTTTCTTTTTTTAGAGAGATTTTTGCTATAGGGTATGTGAACTCACTGGAGAGATAGAGAAAGACAGATGAAAAGCGAGAAATCAATACCTAGTGGGGATAGCCACACTGCAATCTCTTCTCCTCCATTATCCTCTTGAGTTTTGGTACACATACATAAATGTGCTTGGAGTGAGTTTTAAGCTCCCAGGACTGGGACTTGAACTGTGGTTGACTACATGGAAGTCTAGAGACATAATCATTACACCATCTGCTGGTACAATGCACATGTTTCTGAGTATAGTGTTCTACATTCTGTGGAGTCACTGGGTAATTATGACTAAGTTTAACATAGTATTGCCAGTGTTCTAAGCTCTTTGTGCCACTGTTCAGTCTCAATAACACCATGTACGATTTCTGATTGCTCTGCATCCTTTCATTTTTTCTGTAAATTTTAGTTTTTAAGTTTTCCTTTTTTTTCAATTTTGTCTTTGGATCTATGGTGTTATATTTCATACAGTGGTAGTTTTCATTTCTTCTATGACCACTGGCATTCAAAACCTCTTACTTTATTAGACCTTGATATATCCTCTTTTCCAATATGCCTTTTAGTCCATTGTCCATTTCTCAATGGCAAGTCTTTGTTGCTTTCCCTCCCTCTCTCATTCTTTTGGTGTCTTTTTTTAAAAATTTATTAATTTTCTACATTAATTCACTATATACCATCACAACACACAAATGAATTTTCCATCCAAAATACAATGTGCATTGGCTCAATCAAGCACATCAACATACATGTTCTCAGCAAATAATTTTCCAATTCTTATGTCCTGCATACCTTGCCTTTTGTTTTGCCATCCTTGATTCCCCATCCCCCACCCTCTGCTATGTCCCATCCTCCTCCCCCATTGTCCCTGGCATCCATGGTTGCCCTCCTTGCCATCCCCCCCATTCAATTGTTCTGTCAATGAACTCAATTAGTCTAAATATATCCAATAGCTCTTTTGGTGTCTTTCAAGCGAGTGCATATACCCTCTGGTAAATTGAAACAAAACACTCTGGACTTGTTCAAAGAAGGCATGTGTGCACCTTGCATACACACACAAAGACACACACAGCATCCAGTTAATGTTAGTCAGTGCAGTGAATGGTTTTTGGCATCAGACAGACCTGTGTGGATTCTGGGCAGTGTCAGATGTCTTGACCTTCAGTGATTTATATATCTGCTGAGCTTTGGCTTTTTTATCTATAAAATATAAGTAATAGCACTGTAGATCTCACAGCCTTGTTGATACCAGATAAAATAATGGATTTAAAACTCTTAGAATACTTTACCATAGTAATGTGAGCTATTATATAATTATCGACATAGTCATATCTTCTTAATATTGTAATAAAATTACAAACCTCACTAAAACATAGAAAATCTTAATGTACCTCAACTTCTATCTTTTTAAAAAATGTTTATTTTATGAATGAGAAACAGAGAAAGAGAGAGAGAAACCAGTACCCCTGACAAGGTCTCACCATGCTGTGAGACATCCCATCAACCTTGCTCCAGGGAGGATCATGGACATACCCATAGCACACCCAGCATGTTCAGGTCAACCTAGAGTCTGAACCCCAGTCTTTCCCCTGGTTACAGCATTGCACATTGGTACCCTAGCTCCTGTTCCACTGCTAGTCACAGGCCTACACCTGCTTCTTTCTTTAATAACTCTGGAGGAATTGTGTTAAATTCAGTCCTCATTTTTACCAAAACTGGCATGATTTGACACATTGTCTTTGAACATTCTTGTGCTTTTTATGTTTAGATACAATCTTCAGATTAATTTCTTTTTCTATATTTAGAGAGATTTTTTGCTCTAGAGTACATGTGATTGCCAGAAAAAAAGACAAAAGGTGAGAAATTACCCCCCAGTGGAGGTGGCCATGCTGCAATCCCTTCTCCTCTTGGGGGGATTTTGGGCTCCCACGCACGCTCACCTGGCATGAATTTTAAGCCGCTGGGTCTAGAACTTGAACTGCAGTCAACTGCATGGGAATCCAGTGACATAACCATTATGCCATCTGCTTGTCCTGTGTTCTTCAGTTTTCTGGAGATAAGTATGATTCTCTGGTAGGAGTAGTTGGTTGTGCTATGTGTTCTTTACAGACATGTGAATAAATTTGCTGGGAATGCCATTAATATACATGCCTATCTTTTAAGTGTTTTCCACAATTATTAGTATTTTAATTATGGTTTAAAATAAGCTAAATAAAAGCCAAGCCATTAATTTTCTCATTCATAGCTTTCTGAGTAGAATGGTAATGGTCAAGAAAATTAGTACTCTTCATAATAAAGATTATATATTCAATTTGTAAAGTTAAGTTTTAAAATTTCTAAATTATGTTCTATCCATCTGAGAAATATCTGTAATGTTCCATACATGGTACTACTTTAGTCAAAAAAAATTTTCCTGTCTTTTGCGGTTAAAAAAAAAAAAATGAGGCTGTATTTAGTGCCAGGTGGGGAAGTGGACTAAAAAGATCTTAATGCCATTTTGTTGCTTCAATAAATTCATTTCAGGGGCCAGCAGATGGCATAGCAGTTATATCATGGACCCCCACATGAACCACTGCAGTCCAAGTTCCAGACCTGATATCTTGAAAATCATGCCAGGTGCATGTGCATATGTGCCCAAGATCCTGGGAGTAGAAAGGAGAAGGGATTGCAGCATGGTCATCCCCCTTGAGGGTGATTTCTTAATTTCCCTCTCACTGTTGCTGTCTCTCTCTTTCTCTCTCTCCTGTGAGTGCACATGCCCTAAGGCACAAACTTCTTAAAAGGGAAAAATATTTTAAATAAATTTAATGAAATATGCCCTTCACTGTATTCAAGGATGAAGTAAGAAAACCACTCTTAGTGATTTTCAAACTGCAATTAAATACATAAAACAAACAAGCTCAAGTCAAAAAGAAATCTTTTTACTGTGTATTTCCATAATAGTTAATATTTACAATTAATTTCATTTATTCTATGTGAAAACTATTATTATTATAATAACAAAGAAGTGGAATATGCTAAAATTTAGCTTTGTTAGTTTTTTTAACTTTGTTAGTTTTAAAGACAAGCTAGATGCTTATATTTATTTTTTCCAACAATTTACATCATCTAAAATACCTTTTCAAGTTACTATATAAGGCATCATTTAATTTAATAAAGCTCATTTCTAGTGAAAAATAGGATAATGAGGATGTTGAATCAGGAGAGAAATCAACTTTTTAAATAGAACATTTTAATTCAATATTTAACTTTTTTTCTTTTTTTGGAGAGGATTTTTGCTATAGGGCCCGTGCGCTATCCAGACAGACAGAGACAGACAGAGAGACAGAAAGCAAGAAATCACCCCCCAGGCGGGATGGCCATGTCGCAATGCCTTCTCTTCCATTCTCCTCTTGGGATCTTGGGCACGCACACACACGCGCCCAGCGTGAGTTTAATCCACCAGGTACAGGACTCGAACGACAGTCAACTATGTGGGAGTCCAGCCACATAGCCATTATGCTAACTGCTGGTCCCTCAATATTTAACTTAATAGAATATTTTAATTTAACATTTTAAAGTCAACCTTGATTAAATATTGGTGTACATGGAATGTTTGTGTCTCCCTCAAAATTCACATACTGAACCCTAATAACTTCACCTATTAGAAGGTGAAGCCTTCATGAACGAGGTTGGGTTTCTCAGAGAGTAGACTGCAGAGGGCTGCCTTTCCCCATTGGCCATGTGAAAACACAGCTACCAAGTGCTGCTGTGAATCCAGAAGCAGACCCCCACTAGATGCTGAATCTACCGGCCCTTGAATCTTGCTTTTCCCAGCCTCCACAAGAGTAAGACATATCTGTTATTTATAACCTGTCTACTCTATGGTATTCTGTCACAGCAGCACAAATGAACTAAGAGAAAAAGAAAATGGTGAGCAATACAATGATCAAAAGAATTGACAAATCTATTATCAGCACATGGTACCTTATATTATATTCAGTTTACATTCTTTTTGATAAATAAGAGAAAACATAAAAGATCCACCACAATAGCTGTTATAATTTAGTGTTCGCCTGCTCTAGGCCAGCCACAAGATGCCGTGACAGATGTACGTTCTAGCTAAAGAATTCTGACAGTGATTCCTGTCCCAATTCACAGGAAATATAATCAAAGTGATTATGTCATTTGTCCAAGGTCACAATGCCAGTAAATGTTAGAGTGGGGAAACATATTTTTAATACACACAGTTCTTCTTAGTAAGAAAGGCCAATTTACTTTAACAAACATACTCAAATATACTAGCTTCAAGGGAAAAAAAAGAGAATGTTTGTTTCTGTCTTATGTAGAAGGAAAGCATAGTCAATTGTCAGGTGGCTTATTAAACATGGATTTATGTTCTTTTCATATTGTAGCTGTGCCACTCCTAGGGCCTTAATGTATGGCCTAGGCTGGGTGGGCCGTCAGCAGAAACTGTCAGCAAGCTGAAAGAAGAGAGAATAACAAAGAAAGATATGAAAAGTTTTTACCAATAGAAGTAAAGGCAGCTGAAAAGTAGAATCTACCTATGGAATCTTGTGCCCAGATCCTATTCAATAACCATTTAAGAAATGGAGCAAGGGATTACAGTTGAACATTTATACCAAAACTCCAATCCATAATTACATCTCTCTCCTCTTGTCTACCAGTCTTGGGATCTTTCTCACTACCTCATGTCCCACAAATTCAGATGTCAGTTACAAATTCCAATGTGGTTTCTCATTGCCATCCTCTAAATTACTGAAGTGCTAACCAATGTTATCTCAGTTATCTAAACCACAGTTATTGTACTTTCTGCAATAGTTTGAATATGTATCCCCAGAATTCAAGGGTTGAGGTACTGCAACAAGGTAAGAGATAGCATCTTGATCCAATGATGGTGTTCAAAGGTGAAGTTTGAGTAGAGATTAGATTACAGTTATTAGGGCAAGGCCTCATGACTGAGTTTTAGTGGGGTCATAAGGAAATGAAATGGGATCACAATAGAGAGACTCTGTTGGATACAACCACTCTGCTCATGCCCTCATAATGTGATCAGGACCCTGCAAGACCCCTCTCAGGCATGACCATGAATGTTGGTTCTCCAAGCCGTGAACTAAGTAACTTTTTTTTTTTTTCTTATGAAGCACTCAAATTCAGGTATTTTATGTTCATTAACAACAAAATGGACTGAAACACTTTGTATATGTACCATTTTGGCCAAAGACCCATAACTAGTTTTCTTAGTCCAAAAATCTTAAAACTCTTCTTTGTACTTCATCTATCTCATTAACAAAGTTCTTCCAGAGCTTTCTCAAGTAATAGTTTCATCCATCCTTTTTGTCTATTATACATTATTCTAATAATAGACTATTATTTTTATTGGTGTCATAAATGCATAAAATTGTGCTTAATACATTGTTCAGGGTCAGAGAAACAATTATAAGCAAAATCAAATAAAAATAAGTAATATTTATTGGGTCATCAGAAATGTTAATACATTTTTGCATAGAAAAATGTAGAAAAGTATGCCATGACTTTTCTGATGACCCAATATATGCTGTCTACTAAATGATGTACAGTAGCATTTAATATAAACTCACTTGTGTCTCTCAGAGTTGTCCAACATTTCAGGTGAAAAATCAAGGATCCATAAACGTCTACTAACTTGTCCATAAGAGGCTGGCTTGCAGTAAGGAGAAATATAGTGACTATTTCAACGCCTAAGACTGCTCTTTGAAGATGTTAGAAAGAATGAGTAGGAATTAAGTCTTCCAGGAAGGGAATATGATGTGGGAAAGGCCATGAAGCAAGAAGAGCAGAACACCCTGGAGAACTGTAAGAAGGATGCTGGCTGCAGCTCAAATATGGGAGAAAGATACAAATAATTGAGGAGAGGTACAAAGAGGCCGGATCTTGCATCCTTTAAAAGCTACTTTTAACATTATTTTTTAAAATGTTTATGTTAAGGAAAATGGGACACTTTTTATTCAAAAGGGTGAAGTCTTCAGATTCCTATTTTACAATCCCTGAAGCTGCTATTCAGAGCCCAGGTTAAAGGGAAGTAGTGTAACAGTGGGTAGACCTTTAGGAAACCAGTGAGGTAGTGTCACATAAGAGTAGTTTGAGCTAACATGTGGATGGCACAAAGGAAGAGAGGTACATGAATTACAAGTATATATATTGTGTGTGTGTGTGTTCTTTTTCAATTTTGTAATAAAATTATGTACATTAAAAAAAGTACATGTACATGATAAAATCAATAAGATGATGGTTGATTAAACTTGAAGGGGAGATAAGGCACTGGACTCCCACATGATTGATTTAGTTCTAGTCCTAACATCTTAAAAAGCATGCTGGGTTGGGGCCGGTAAGTGGTGTGGTGGTTAAAGGCGCTGGACTCCCATATGGCCGACCACAGTTCAAGTCTCGGACCTGGTGGCTTGCTTTCTCACTTCCTCTCTCTCTCTCTGTCTCTCTCTGATCAAACAGAAAAATAATAATGATATTAATAATAAATAAAGTTAAATAAAATAATACTTTAAAAAAATAATAAAGCATGCTGGGTGTGTGTTGCGCATGCCCAAAATGGGGGAGAAGGGATTGCCTTGTGGCCATCCCCTCGGGGGAGGGTGGCAATTTTTCACTTCCCTTTTCACTGTCTTTTTCTGTCAAGCACACATGCACTATAGGAAAAAAATAAAATGAAATAAAAAAAAAACAATCCTGCATGTAACTATCTGTATTATCTTATCACATGAGCATATGTTTTAATAAAATGTAATATTAAAATTTTCTATAATAATTATGTGTAGATAAAAAGAACAATTCTATACAATAATAGTTAAATAACAAATGTTCTCATTGTTCTTATATAATCTTTCAGCTGCCAACCTGGAAAATGTATAAGTATCTTTGTCAGTAAATAAATTGTTAGTAAAAGAAAACATCACTTCATCTTCTCTTTGTTGCTGAGGTTTATTATTAAAACTCACACATGGAAATTAAGTAACAATTCTGATATAAAAGAAAAACTTCATTCAGACTTCCTTTTCTTTATATTTATCTAATATTATATTAAGGCAGAGCAAATGTCTGCACAGACAAAATACAAAACACTAAGAATAAGGAAAATCATTGTGTTAAAAGAAAAGCAATGACACAGAAATTAAATACTAAAGATCAGTATGAAATATTTTAAAGTTATCTATCGACCCAATAGTGGAAAATATTTTTGTGTTTAAAACATTATTTTTTGTAAATCTATCCCATTTCAAGCCAACATTACCTGTTTACTAATTAACTATTGTCCAGACTGAATCTAGTTTGTCCCTTATGTGCATAAAAATGAATTCATGAAATAGAGTTGGTATTTAACTTTCCTTATAACAAGACCAGAAAACAAACAAACAAACAAACATCTTATCACATGAGCATATGTTTTAATAAAATGTAATATTAAAATTTTCTATAATAATTATGTGTAGATAAAAAGAACAATTCTATACAATAATAGTTAAATAACAAATGTTCTCATTGTTCTTATATCATCTTTCAGCTGCCAACCTGGAAAATGTATAAGTATCTTTGTCAGTAAATAAATTGTTAGTAAAAGAAAACATCACTTCATCTTCTCTTTGTTGCTGAGGTTTATTATTAAAACTCACACATGGAAATTCAGTAACAATTCTGATATAAAAGAAAAACTTCATTCAGACTTCCTTTTCTTTATATTTATCTAATATTATATTAAGGCAGAGCAAATGTCTGCACAGACAAAATACAAAACACTAAGAATAAGGAAAATCATTGTGTTAAAAGAAAAGCAATGACACAGAAATTAAATACTAAAGATCAGTATGAAATATTTTAAAGTTATCTATCGACCCAATAGTGGAAAATATTTTTGTGTTTAAAACATTATTTTTTGTAAATCTATCCCATTTCAAGCCAACATTACCTGTTTACTAATTAACTATTGTCCAGACTGAATCTAGTTTGTCCCTTATGTGCATAAAAATGAATTCATGAAATAGAGTTGGTATTTAACTTTCCTTATAACAAGACCAGAAAACAAACAAACAAACAAACAAAAAAAAAACAGGAGAACAAGGCAATAATATCTTTTTCTTTTTCTCAATGGTCACACCATGAAGACTAACAAAACAACTTTTATTTTTTCCTGAAGATACATTGTGGATAATGTTCAAACACACATTCAAACACATGTTGATTTGACAAACTATTGAGCAGTGAAGAAGCAAGTTTTTCCACCTCCTTCTACTCCTCCTGTATATAAACAGCTTATCAATATACTGATCTGGATCCAGAAGGTGACATGGTAGTTAAGGCACTGGAATCCCACATAGTCAACCATAGTCTGAATCCCAGACCAGGTGGCTTGAAAATTACACCAGGGTAAGTGTGCATACATGCCCAAAATCACAAGAAGGGACTGAGGCATGACCATCCCTCCTGGGGGGGGTGATTTCTCACTTTCGCTCTCTGGCAAGCACAAACACCCTATGTCAAACCCTAAAACACTATATTTATTTAATAAAAATCTTGATTTTAAGAAAACTTTTACTTATAATAATACTGGCTCAAACTAATAGCAATTGTAATTATCTATCTTCAATATATTAATCCACTTAAGATGAACGTAACTTGGCAATATTAACTTAAGTGATCATGGCTCCTTTTGTACACCATTATGCTTTTAAGTAAACCTTCTAAGTTAGTACAGAAGTCACTGTGGGAAGATTAAGGAAGAAAATTCAGGGACAGACTTTTATTGTTGCTGCTGTTGGTACTATTGCGATTCTCACCATTGTCTTATTTTTTATTATGCTAAATAACAGAGTCGTTAAAACATATTTATCTATACTATATGGAATAAAAAATAAAGAATCTACTATAGTCACATTTGATGGTAAAACTCAATCTAAAATGTCTATGTTTCTGATTATATACAATTTGAAGTAACTTGGGACATCAAAAATAATATAAAGGAATAAATGACTTTTTCACCTCAAGTGAATAAGAGTTACAGGAGTGTCTGGTAGAGAAGATAAAAGAAAGAAAGAGAAAGAAAAAAAAAAATACACACACACAAAGAAAAGGGATCTTACCTGAGAGATTATTTTGCAAATAACTTGAGTGAGCTATTTGCTAAAACCTTAGCAGACAGGCATCATGCCTAATGGACTCAAAATAACATTCAATTATACTTAAAAAGCCATTTGAAAGTGCATTTCTCTCTTATCCAAAAATGCAGGGTGATGATCAAAATGATAAGGGAAGATCTAATTTCACACTGAAAAACAAACTCATTAGTAGAGAAAAAAATCAAACTGGTAGAGAGAAAACCATTACCTATCCTGAAAAATCATCTTTGTGTGATTTAATTTTCATACAAAGAAGATGGCCTGGAATACTGGAAAAATTCTTGACCATGGAACCAGGAAACATGTTTGGCCTCAGGGAAATATCTTAACTCTTAGTTTTATTATTTTTAATGCTATACTCTGAGTGATTTCTGTGCTAACAGTTGTATACATTCATTTAATCCTCACAATAACTATGAGTAGGCTGTATTATCTTTAGTTATCCATATACATATGTGTGTGTGTATCTTTTATATGTATTTGCTTACTGATTTTTGAGCTAACAGAACAGACTTAGAAAGTTTAAGAAATACAAAAATTGCTGCAGTTAGAAAGGTGAAGAGCTAAAATTAATCTTACTGACTACAAAAATTCTGCTCAACTTGAATATCACTGGTATGTAATAAAGTATACATGTAAACGATTAAATATAAATCAGAATATATTTGCAAAATATTTTTCACTGAAAACTATCTGTAGTATGTAGATTATTAAGTTGTATTAAATCACTCATAATGTCTTTTTAGTAGTCTGATAAAATGGAAACTATATAAAACATATTATGTATTCCTATATTACAATCAGAAAGAAAAGCTGTGCTTTATTTGGGAACCAACGCAGCTGCTTCCTTACTAGAATACTATTTGTACTTGAAAAAATGAGTGATAGATAAACTATAGTTAAACTAACATAATTGGCAGATACTATCTTGGAAATGAAGTGAGTTTGTCACAAACTGCAAACAGACATTTGCTAAAATGTAATATTTCTGGTGAAAATTTCAGCTGTGGGAAACGTATATCTGTTTCTCCTAGACTTTGTACCTTCTTAATACTGATGTGCAGTGATATCAATGATCATTGTTCTGATACAGTGTAATAAACAGGTTAATATTTGAAAAGTCTGCCTAATAGTGAAGAAATTATATAGATGACCACAACATGATGCTCCAA
Organism: Tupaia belangeri chinensis; assembly: GCF_000334495.1. Lineage (NCBI taxonomy): Eukaryota > Metazoa > Chordata > Mammalia > Scandentia > Tupaiidae > Tupaia > Tupaia belangeri. The sequence continues at coordinate 2,974,129 of NW_006160069.1, read as the reverse complement.
AATTGGGCATGAATAAGTGACCCACTGAAAGTACAAGCTAGACCAATCAATTTTAAGGTACCAGTGTAAAATATTCACTGATATAAAATATTTATAGTTTTAGATTCCACATTGAAACTATCTCTATGAAACTATTTAGTTTTATAAGATCAAAAAGTACATTCACAGTTATCAGAAAGAACAAATAGAATATTGCTTCTGTTTCAAACTGCACATCTTTGTGAAGCTGAATTTTTTCATATACTTTATTAAAACAATATAGTCACAAACAATATGAAAGCAGATACCATGTTTTGGTTCTCTCCTATTAAGCTCTAAATTGTCATAAAAATCCCATTCTTCTCTTTATTCATTTTTGGTGGAAAGAGGGGGAGAGATTTTTGCTATAGGGCATATGTGCTCACCAGAGAGACAGAGAGACAGAAAGCGAGGAATCACCCTCCAGGAGGAATGGTTGCACGCTTGTCCTTCATTCTCCTCTCGGGATTTTGGGCATGCACGCATACATGCCCAGCGTGAGTTTCATGCCTCCAGGTCAGAGACTTGAACCACAATAAGACATTTAGGAGTCCAGCGATATAACCATTACACTATCTGCTGGTCCCAGCCATTCTTCTTCTTTTTTTTTTTTTAATTTTTTGAACAATAATAGTTACTTTCATGAAAATATATAACTTAATTTAACATAGAGTAAGTTTTTTTATAGTTACTACTTTAAAATAAATTTATATGTTTTTTGCTTTGTTTTTGTTTTGTTTTTATTTTCATTTTTAGTTTTTTGCCATAAGATGTTTGCACTCACCCGAGAAAGACAGAGAGAAAAGTGAGAAATCACTTCACAACAGAGATGGACATACCACAGTCTCTTCTCTTCCGTTTCCTTCCTGGGATCTTAGTCACTCGTGCCCATGTGCCTGGCATTATTTTCAAGCTGCCAGGTCAAGTACTTTAACTGCGGTCAGACATGGAAGAATCCATTCCCTCAACCACTGTGCCACCCACTGGCACCAATGCGTAGTTTTTTTTGTTGTTGTTGCTATAAAGCACATGCACTTGGGAGAGAGAGAGAGAGAGATGGGAGAGTGAGAAAAGAATCCCCCTTAGGGGAATGACTACCCGGCAATCCCTTCTCCTCTCAGGATTTAGGGCAAACGCGCATGCATGTCTGGCATGTTTTTCAAGCCATCAGGTCCAAGACTCAAAACTGTGCTGTTGGCCATATGAGATCTAGCTGCCTTAACCGCCATGCCACCTGCTGGTCCACAAGTAGACACTTTTCAATCTTCTTAGTTTTAATTTCTTTTCTTTTCTTTTTTTTTTTTTGGAGAGGTTTTCACTATAGGGTGCGTGCGCTCGCCAGACAGAGAGGGAGAGACATAGAGACAGAAAGCAAGAAATCACCCCCCAGAGGGGATGGTCATGCCACAATCCTTTCTCCTCCATTCTCCTCTCGGGATCTTGGGCACGCACACACACGTGCCCAGCGTGAGTTTTAAGCCACTGGGTCCAGGGAGTCCAGCGACATAGCTATTACGCTAACTGCTGGTTCCCCTTAGTTTTAATTTCAAATGTACTGAATATCAACATATATAACCCACATAAACCAATGTAACTTTCTCATTAATTTTAAAAAATAATTGGTTCGGAGGAAGTATTTGTTATGAAACTAAGGTAAGATACAGTAAGCTTTCAAGGATGGACACCTACTGAGTGATGAGTCTTGTTTTCTGTGTAACATCTGATGCTAACGCTAACACTTTCTGCACTTCATCAATTATACTCGGGTGTACGTGTCTGGGCAAGCAGCAATCACTGAAAAGAAGGAATAGACAAATGATGGATTGGTAACAACTGAGTCAATCTCAGTTGTTTTGCAGAGTCTTTGCAAATATTTTTTAGCCCTTGCTTTTATCCAGACTTAAGAGTGATTTATTAGACCATCCGGCGGGTCATCTCATTATGTACCACGCCCTTGAATTCATTGGGGCAGCAAGAGGTTATCATTTGCAGCTGCAAAGTGACACTTTAAAACACTGAAACCTAACAACAGAACTTGAACTTCATAGTACAGTATTATGAAACATGTCTGTGGCAAAATCACTCATTTTATCATCTCATTTTTAAAACAAATTTGTCAAAGTTAAAACATGCTATGAAAAGAATCTTGACTTGAAGAGTTATGGAATTCCTCAAACAAACTTTTAAAATTTCATTAAAGAGACCACATAGATACAATTATAAAAATATCTAGGGTGGTTTTTTCATTATTGAAATTATAGTAAAAAATAAAATTAAAGACAACACATACATTGACACTTATTTAATAATAATTTCATATAATAAATATAGAATTATTTATTAATTTTAATAACCTCTCATTTCTAAATGATTGATGGAATACGTTAACTTAATTACATTTGAGATTGCAAATTTGTTAAAATGCAGCTTTTAAAATCTATGACTTTAAATTTGAATTCTGCATATTTATAAACATTAAAAACTGTATATTTTGACTTAAATTTTAAAATGGTTATATAATTTGACCCTGCAATTTTATCTTGAGTATTTTTGTCTTAACAGATCATTAAAAAAGCACAATAAAGACATATTTAACCTGGGTTAAGGTAGGTTAAAAAGAAGTTAAAATCAACATTGTGGGGACCAGCAAGTAGTGTAGTGGCTAAAGGTGATGGGCTTCCACATTGTCTGCCAAGGCTTGAATCCCAGATCTGGTGACTTAAAAATCAAAATCCTAGTAGAATGAAGGAGAAGGTATTACAGCATGGCCATCCCCCTTGGTGTGATTTCTTGTTTTCCCTCTCACTGTCTCTGTCTCTGGAGAGCGCACATGCACTGTGGCAAAAATCCCTTAAAAAAAAATCAACATTGTAGAAATTTAATGAATATGTGTTAATGCAGTTATTGAAATAAATTGATATTGTATAGATATAATGATTTACATAAAAATACTTCAACTGACATTTATAATAATAATAATGTTGAATGAAAAAACAGCTTAAAATATATATAGAATGACACTATTTATATGTTCTTTTTATGTATGCAGAAAAAGATGCCAAGATTATTCATCCAAATACAAAGTGTTAGGCCAGTCCTTGGCATAGTGGTCAAGGTAATTAGAACTCACATGGCAGGTTAGGTAGTTCAACTCTTGTGACTAGTGACTTGAAAAACAACCCGTGTGTGTGTGTGTGTGTGTGTGTGTGTGTGTGTGCCCAAATCCCATGAAGTGAAAGAGAGCAGAAGAGAATGTGGTGTGATCGCCCCCCAAGGGGAACTTTTTCACTTTTCTGTCAGGTAAACACACTCACTCTATAGCAAGTTAAGAAAATAAAATACAGAGTGCTTATCTATACATATCGAGATTTTAGGTAATTTATCAGATTATTTTATACTCTTTTAAATTATTTGAATATTATTCCTGATTGGATAGTATTTTTATAATAATAAAATATTGATATTTTCTTTTTGTTTTTTACATTTTTTGCCATAAGGCTTGTGTAGTTGCTGGAGAGAAACAGAGAGAAAGACAGTGAGAGGGAAAGTGAGAAGTTACCCCTGGGGGTTGGCCACACTGCAATAGTCTCCTGGGATTTTAGGCATTCACATACAACCAATGTAATTTTCAGGCTACTAGGTCTGGGACTCAAACCACAGTCAACTAAGTGAGTCCCTTAACCACCATGCCACCTTCTGGCCCAAATATTTTCATTTTTAAATATTAGTACTTTTGAACAAATGTGTAGACACGTTGAAATTTTAACTTGATGCTAGCATGTTTCAATTGTGACAGTTGCATCTATTTTTTAGTCTAATGTTTATATAAATATTTGCAATTATTAATAAAACAAGCATATGATACTAGAGATTTTAAATTTTTTCTCTACTTTGTTTTCTAGTGTTTCTTGGATCAACCTATATTTTATAAGTTCTTTTACATTAAAATTAGGGAGTAAGTTAGATTTTAAAAATTAGTTTTAATGCTTTAGAGACAGCGAATATACACAAGAGAGAGAAAGAGAGAAAACACCCACCCAGTGGGATCTGGTCATGCTGCAACACTTTTTGCTTCATTTGTCCACCCAGTCAGGGTGCTGAGCATGTGTACACACATGGATGACATGTTGCCATCAGGGTAGAATTCAAACCTTGGTAAGCTATGTGGGACTTGGCTCTCTAGGCATTGTGCTTAACTTCTGCACCATAGCGTTGACCCCTAGATGAAAACTGGGGGGAAAGAAATCATTATTTAATATTAAATATATTTTAAGCTTTGCACTGAAAAATATGAAATACATTCCATTCATGTAATAAAAGCAACGAATTTGTTGTTTAAAGGGAATCATGCATGCAGAAGGAAAAAAGTAAAACTGTCTCCTCTATTTGTTTTAGTTTTGTTTTTCTAATTTATAGCACTGTAGTTACATGCCAGTTTTAAAACATCTTTCCAACACTATATGGTTCTTAATTATTGTTTGATGGGCTCTTTGTAAGCTTGATGTTTTCTGTTTTATACAGTATCTTATATGAGATATTTGTAAACATGATGAATTGTTATTTTAATTGTATTGTATTATTTTTAAGCAAAAAGGGCAGTGGGTATTCTTTCTTGATTATGCATATCCTCTTCCGCATGTTTAACTAAAAATTGGTATATGAATACATTCATCAAGAACGTGACCTTTTGACACAAAAATATCTGTTTTTGGTACCATTGAATATAGAGATAATTGTTTATTTCTGGGTGAAGTCTCTTGACTAATTTTTACTACTTCTTAACTACCAGAAATTTTGTCCCGAATCTAGGATAAAGTCATTTGACCTGCTCAGAGATTGCCTAAGCCTGCTTTTTCCTTGCCTATTTAAAATTCGGATTTGAAATTCTTGCCATGGGCTTCCTACTTCGTTATTTTATGCCAGCATGTTTATTCATATATCAAACAACATTACTTTTCTCCAAGCCACACACATACTCATAGACAAACTGCTTCTCTTCTGCACCATGCTCCCATAAGTCCACGCACTGGAAGGCATGATAAACATGGTACCGAGTTGCACCTTTCATGTCCCCATGTCACCCTCATGGTTGTATGATTTTAGGCATGTTGCTTAACTTTTCTAAACTTCAGTTTTGGCAACTATAAAGCATTTCATCAGGTCTCAATTGTATTTTTTGAAAGACAGTCATTTGTAAACATAAAGAAACCAAATTCAGTTGAGCTATTCTCCAAACGGAAATATAATAGCCTAATATTTATTAAGAAAATCAAGCTAAATATTTGCAAATTATTTTATATTGCTTTCTAAAACTAGATTATTTAAAGGGAAAAAATTGTTAATAAGGTGTAGTTCTGCAATGTCTCTCCACTTACCTCATTATGATCCTGATGAAGTGCTTGCCAATACAAAATCACGACAAAGCTATTTCATGGGTGTGAACCTTGAGGAAACTACTTCAACATCACATTTTTTTTTTTGCCTTGGCTACTTTTACAGGCCATTTTTTTTATTGATTTCAAAACTCAATGATATTTCCAATGAATAATCTAGCCTCCTGGGCAATCACGACTTTTTGTAAGACCACCAAACACTTCATGTTCTTACCAAAAACAGTCAGAATTGTTCATGCAAAATTTCCTTTGCTTCTAACACACATTTAAAAAGTTTTTTCTTTAAGTTTTCCTAATTAATTCTCTGCCATTCCTAGTTAATTTTTTAAATGATAACATTATTTAATTATTATTAATGATTATTACTTATTTATTAATGATTATTAATACAGACATTAGTGAAAAAATTTTCCTTTACCTTTAATTAGCTTCATATTATATTTCTTCCAGTAGGCATTTAATAAAAGACTCTGAAAGAAAATACTTTTTGTTAAATAATAGAACTCTTTTTCTATATACTTTTAACTTGGAAATTATCTTGTTGCTTTAATGAAAAAAAAAAAGGTTTTAAACTGTAATAAAAAAGCCAGGTTAATTTTGGTGTAAATTCCACTTAATGCTTATAGAGTGCTAGCTAAAATTTATATATTGTTAGTAAAACTAACAACTTTGCACTCTTAGGGTGGATGGGAGCAGAAGACAGTTCTCAAGTTTATGCTCTGGAAAACTCCAAATTTACAACACTAATACCTATTTCATGGCTTAATATTTAAACTTTCAGTTATACTTCTCACATAGAAGCCAAGTGCCAACTATATGTTTGCAAAAAAGTGCATTTTCTTAAGAGAAATTTTTGCTAAAGAAGGCATGCGGTAGCCAGAGAGACAGAAAGAGATACAGACGGAACAAAAGAGTTCCCCGTCCCCCCAAGGCAGATGGCCACACTGCAGTCCCTTCCTCTCCATTCTCCTCTTGAGATTTTGGAGACACATGCACACATTCCCAGTGTGAATTTTAAGCTGCTGGTTCCAAGAGTTGAACCACAGTCATCTATGCAGGAGTCCATCAACGTAACCATTATGCCATCTGCAGGTCCCAAAAGTGCATTTGTAATAGTGCCTTTCTAGAGTTAAACATATTCAAGAAAAAAGGTAGCATAGGACTTTTTCCAAAGGATAACTAAACACAGAATGTTTAAACAAAAAATTTAACATCATGCTTTATCATAATACATCTCTCTCAACACTTTAAAATCCTCTTATTTAGTTATTTTGAGCTTTAACATCAGAGAGAGAGAGACACACACACACACACAAAAAAAAAAAAAAAAAACCAGAGAGAAAGAAATCATTACCCAGGGGATTGGCCACACTGCTATGCTTTTTCCTCCATTCTCCTTTTGGGATTTTGGGCACTCATACATACATGCATACATACTTGGTGTGATTTTCAAGTTACTGGCTCTGGGACTTGAACTGCAAAGTCAGCTATGTGTGATCAAGTGGCCTTAACCTCCACACCATCTGCTTGCCTGTTTGAACTTTTTTTTGTTTCATTTTGTTACTTTTGTCTATAATTTAAAATAAAATTAGTTGCATTTACATAATAAGGTTTTACTTTACAGCTGATAGTTAAAAAAGGAAAAAAAAAAAAAAAACCAGATCAACTCAGACTTACGTCACATTTACTGGTGCTGAATGTAATACTGGAACACTCACCACTCCTTAAGTCGGTTTCTCACACGAAGAACAAGACACAAGAAATGCCCTCCCCTGCCCTTGTCAGTTGAAGTCAGATGTTGAACATTGCTCAAACATGGTATTTTTTAAGGCTTAATTTCCATCCAGTTCCACATTTTAGAAGAGCAATGGTATGACTTAGAATTATTACAACACCACAAAAAATCTCGGCCACATGGTAAAAGTTGATCCAAAAACAAATGAGTAACATCCAAACCAGGCCAAAAATCATATCCAATGAACCAAAAAAAGAAAAAAAAAAAAAAAAAAAGCCAAACAAAAAAAAAAAAAACCTTGGTAGCTGAAAAAGCACTAATAGTTTTGTTTGTTTGTTTGTTTTTTGATCTTCAATGGTATTGCCATAGGGCTAGTGCACTCTGTGGAGAGTCAGTACACACAGGGAAAGGGAATGTGAGAAATCACTTTTTCTCCCCAAGGGGATGGCTGCAACACAATCCCTTCTTCTCCATTTTCCTCCTGGAATTCTGGGAATGCATGCATGTGCACCCAGCATGAGTTGCAAGCCCTCCTCCCCCGCCCCCTGTCTAGAACTCGAAGCATGGTCAGTCATCTGAGAGCCTAGTACCTTAACCACCATGCCATCTGCTGGCCCCCAAACTAGCAAATTCAATGGAAACTACTGTACAAGTTTGGTTCTTAACAGAGAGTTAAGGATAGACAGGGTAAATATTTTATTACCTCTGTTAAGCACTGAAATTTGAGGACAACGGTGAACTATTTCCCCAGAGGAAAGGTAGAAAATGTATAAATTACTAGAATACATTTTGCTACTCAGTGGTCTCTAAAACTAAGAACTACTACAGACACCATCATGCTAACAGGTAACTTTCTGTTCACTTAAATCTTTTCCATAAGATTTTTCTTTAATAAAACCTAAGAAACATCTTTCAATCTTGTCACATTACCCATTCATTTAGATCAAATAAACATGGGATTGATGTTAACCTTAATAAATGAAAAAGCACTAATAGTTTTTTGAGATTTTTTTTTTAGGAATTTGATTAAACCCAATTGTTTAGATGCCCAACACTCTTAGAATCTATCTCAAAATTAATTTCAGATAAAATATTTTTTCCTACTGTTATACTTCTATATTCTGACCCGACTAAATGATGAGCAAACACAATGATTTACACAAAATCCTGAATTTTATGTATTTTAGGAAGTGGGAATAAGTTCCATATGCAACCATATTGCTTTATCAAACTTCTTTAAAGACAAAAGCAACATATTTTCTCAGTCTGAAGACAAAATCAATGGCTTATAATTTCTGACTCAGATATCTGTTTAGCTCTGTCTAAATTCTCTATCTTTTTGTTATTTTACTATCTTTATCTACTCCAATATAATAGTGGATTCTCTATACTATATGAATTCCTAATATTATTTTCATAACATAATAGCATTAAATAAGGTTGACTTGTATACGTGCAATCTTGTACATATGGGAGACAATGACAAAGAACGTGGGATCAGTCACAAGGATCTCTGTACCTAGAGGTGATAGAAGCCAAGGTGAAGGAGTGAAACTGATGACTGCCCAGTGAAAGGTTCAAACCAAACCTGAAAGAAGATAAAGAAGACCAGATATTAAGCCACTGTCCCATCGATTTCTCGTCTTATTATAAAAGTGAGGAATGTGAATTTTGGAAGTAATTTCATTCTTTTTTTAGGTGGACAGTGCAAAAAAAAAAAAAGTAGCAAAGAGCTGTTAAGGAACTGTGAATACAAATGTAAGCTCACAGTCTAAGATTTCAAAGTATCTAAGCAGCGTGGAGAGAGGCCAGACAGTGGTGTGTTGGTTAAAGCAGATGGATCCAAGAGTCCTGGACCTAATAGCTTGAAAAACACTTTGGGTATCTGTGCATGTGTGCCCAAATCCCCAAGAGGAGGATAGAAGAGAAGGAATTGCTGTATGGTCATCCTCCCCCAACTCCCGGGGGAGTGGTCTCTCAACTTCTCTCTCTCTGTGTTTCTCTGCAGTAATTGCACACACCCTATAGCAAAACAAAACAAAAACAAACAAGCAAACAAAAAAGCTTTAGGCCCATATAATCCAATAGTGAACCAAAATACACTCAAGAAAATAATAGTACAAAAGCAATCAGAAGGATATTTTAAAATAAGTATAATTAATAAAGGTTAATGTTGCATCTATAAATCAAAAAATGTAGATCATATGTATGAAAGTACATATATGTATATATGAATATCATATGTATGATCTTTAAAATATTCATAGAAAATGTGTGTTACCAAAAAACGATGCATAGGTCTTGAAACTTTTCTGCAAAATATAAACTTGTATTTTGATTTCATCTTCCCATGAACTTTTTAAAGTGCCCTCATGTTTTCAAACACATATATATGTTAAATGTAGTTAGAAAGATAGATACAGGCATAGATATAAACTTTGATAGATATAGGTATTCATTGGTATAGCTATAGATATAATATGTGCTGCAAAATTTGATTGATGGTCTGAATAAAAGAATGGTTATAGATAAAACAAGAATTGGTGGTCTGAAAATACTATGGCTAGTAGAGAATGCCAAAAAGGATGGAGTAGAGAAAATGAACTTACAGAAGATAATTATAGAAACAACACTTGCCATCAACCAAAGAAAATATGAATTCTACCCAAGATGCCATCAAGTGATTAAGGGAAACAATACGGAGAATATTTTTAGACCAAAATGAGAGAAAAAAACTGCCTCCTGATAACATTGTACTTAGTTTATTACACTCAATTCTGTGGTCCAAATATATGTGTGTGTGTGTGTTGGTAAGAGTTATGCTGGGATTAGCAGTTAGCGTAATGACTATGTCACTGGACTCTCATGTAGCCGACCGCAGTTCGAGTCCTGGACCCAGTGGCTTAAAGTCATGCCAAGTGTGTGTGTGTGTGCCCAAGATCCCCGAAAGGAGAATGGAGTAGAAGGGATTGTGGCGTGGCCATCCCCCTGGGGGGTGATTTCTCATTTCCTATTTCTCTGTCTCTCTCTGTCTTTCTGGTGAGTGCACGCATCCTAGCAAAAACCCCTAAAAAAAAAAAAAAAAAAAAAACCCAAAGAGTTATGAGTACAGAATGATGGGGCAGAAGCAATTCAGGCAAGTCTCCTGGAGGATTATGAGACACCTGAATATAAATTTAAATAATAAGCCTAATGAGAAACCAGCAATATAAGGGAAAATTCTGTAAGTAAAGGATCATGAGTTTGAAATGTGCTGGAAGTGTTCAAGGATCATTTAAAAAACCATTGTGTCAGCTGCAGAGTAAGCAAGTATGGGGGTGGAAGGAAGCAGAAAACTTCAGAGAGACAAGAACCAGATCATACAGCAACTTCTAGGCCCTAAAAGAATTACGCTTTATTTTAACATGTGATAATGAAGCCATCGGAGGATTTTAAATAGGAAGTCACTATTTTGCCAGTTTCTTCCTCCTTCAAAGGAGGGGTCTAATCAAGACACAGGAAGTTGGAAAAAGACACGTAGCACTGATGTCATATTGTTTACTGACTGAGTTCAGTGGTGGCACACAGAGCTCTAGTAGCACTTGCAAAATGCTACCTACCTCTTTTAGCTCAGTATGGAGCGGAGCTGAGTCAAGCCCAGGCTACCAGGGCTGAGCTAGCTAAACCAAGCCTGAGCTGAACAGGGCTGGCTAGCAGGCAGAGCTAGCTGACCAGGTGTCCCCTTTCTCTTAAAGAATTGCAGACAGCAGTGGCTCACAGCCAAAACCAAACTATTGCACATGCACATGTGCATGACGTTCAATGGCATAAAATGGCAGGGTCTTAATTACACAACACATGTGCAAGCACACTACAACTAAACATAAATTGTTTATCCTGTGGCCTTCAAACTTGATAAGATAGGAAGTGAGGAAACCAGACTAAACTATACTTATT
>NW_006160069.1:2957829-2963016 GCF_000334495.1 Tupaia belangeri chinensis | reverse complement strand
TTCCCTACAGTCACATAAATAAAAATATAATTTAGGAACGCTCTAAAGACACTGTGGAGAATACAAAACAGCAAGGAGCAATGACTGAAGTATATTTGAAATATTTTTTTATTGGTTGTTGAAAAGTCAGTTTTTCTGGTACATGTCTATTATTGAAGAAAAAATATATGATATAAATTCAATGTGAATCTCAATATTTTACTGTTTTTTAAGTCAGCATATCAGGTTTATTTATGTAATGGTACATATGATATACTTGTTTCCTCCTGACTAGCAGGAATAGCTTTATACTAATCTCCTAGCAGACATTCCTCTCCTTTTCTGAAAATGAATAGTAAGACCTTGAAGAGGGGTTTCTTGGATTTAGAGATAAAGGCATTGTACTGTTAAAGCATAAGGAAACTGGCAACTCTCAGACTCAAATGTCTGAAATACATTCACTGGTCAACTATTACAACAAAATGAGTACATACTACTTGCTATAGATTAATTCCGATCTAAATATAATGACCATTAATTCTGAATTCTAAGGACTAAGCTAATTTTAAACTTTGGATTCTCAGATGATAAAAGCTTTGCCAATTACAAGGGATGGGATAGGTCTGTCTATTGAATGATTAGAAGGTGCTAACTATTATGAAAAGCATTACATATTTATCTCATCCAGTCCTTATGACTATCAACTTAATTATTACCATTTCTATCTTCCAAGCATGGAAGTTCTGTCTCAGAAAGTCTAAGTTATTTATCATGGCTAAATGGCTAATATGAAACTTGAGATTCAACATAACTGGCAGCCATCAGTCCATATTTGTGGATATGCAGTCAGTGCATGGCTATCACAGGCATTCAATAAATACTTCTTCAGATGAAGAGTTAGCATATACATCTAGCTGATACATTGTATGGGTGCCTTTATTAAAACATTATGAGTTTGAATTTAATTTTAATGTTTAGGGGGTTGTTATTTCATGGGAAAAGTTTTAAAATGTTATATTAATGATATACAGTACCTATTTTTTTTAAGGTTTTTGCCATAGGACATGTGCACTCACAGAGAGACAGAGAGAAACAATGAGAGGGAAATTGAGAACACACCCTCTAAGGTGGATGGCCATGCCACAATTCCTTCTCCCCCATTCTCGTGCTGGTATTTTGGGCATGCACTCACATATGCCTGTCATGAGTTTCAAACCACCAGGTCTGTGACTCAAATGTGGGAATTCAGAACCTTAACCACCATACAATTTGCTGGCCCCTGATTAATTTTCTTAAGAGAGAAAGCAAAAGCTTGCAATGTACAATGAGATCCTAAGAGCCATCAGAGAATGAAAATTCAACTAATACACGGTTGGATAAAAAAACATCTGTATGTTGGCATCACAAACTATTGAAGAAAGGATGGAGCGTTTTTTTTTTTTAATGAAATTGATAAGATCAGCTCATTATAAGAAAAAAAAATCGGCTTAGGTCTCTTCCGCATACACATTCAAAATGAAGTTAAGAAGAAATAAATATCTACTCATGACAGAGATTATATAGATAATAGTAGAAAGAAAAAAAAGGAGGATATCTTTGTGGTCCTAGGAGAGAAGAATTTTCTTCTTTAGTCTAAAAATTGTTTTTATTTTATAGTTTAAATGATGTGACTTCTTGATCAGGAAAAAAGCCAAAATTAACAGTTGACTCCCAGGCCTGTTCCCTTTCCTAAGAACCATTCCTCATTTATTTATCAGTCTCAGATGACATATGCTTTCTTGAATCCTTCTAATCCTTGGAGATATGGTTAGGCCTGGCCTGAAACACAAGTTCAGTCTTGGATTATGTAGAGTCCTTCTCAGAGTTTCTGGAAGGTGCTGAGACTGAGGTCCTCAGACATTTTTTCTGACTATATCAGTGACCTGTGTCATTTTTGACCTAAGCCAGTAGACAAGAACCCAGCCTCATCACTGATTCACATACATGCCCCAAGCTCATGACGTGTTAAGAACTCATGTCTACACATAACATGAGTTTGGAGGTTTCACTCAATATCTGTACATGATGATGGGTAGACACTCCATACAGATTTCTAACATTTGTCTAGTTGTGTCCCCTTCTTTCTTTCTCTGTTTCCTAGGTTAATAAGTATATTATTTTTATATCTCATTTCAAATATTTTGACAATTTCCATGTCTCTTAAGATGTCTTCTACTCTCAATCCCTTGTCACAGGGTTGTAGTTACTTTCTTTCCATTTTCCTTGAGCAAATAATTTATTTTTTTCAGAAAAAGGAACTCCGATTGTAGCTACTAATGCATTTCTAATATCATCAAAAAATGTATTTATCACATATAACATTTTATCTTGTGCAAAACAAAAATTTATGGACTCTTTAGACTAGAGAGGCCTAATAAATAGGAATGGGAATTAGAATAGAAGTTGTAATCTGGTTAGAAGTACCAGACCTCAACTCATTAATTGTCTGGAAACTGAGTTGAGGTATTGTAACTATGTGGTGAACTTGTAAATGTTGATGTCATTCATTTTCCAGACCTCCTATAGGAAAGCACTGTTTAAAAAACACAAACAATAAACAAAAAAGATGCCAGTGAGTGATATAATGAAAAAGGACAGTTGCACATCTCTTAGGGATATTCAGGATGAAAGTTTGTCACACTCCTGATTCCTTGTCCTAAGAAAAACTACCTAGGTCGAGAAAGATTGTGCATTTGGGAGGTTATGTTGACGTGGAGATGGCCTGAGGAGAGCACTGGGAGGGTGGGGTACTATGCTCTCTGCACACTCTAGTCACTCAAGCCAGGTGCCTTAAAACAAAAATTATAAAATTTCAGGCTGAAGATATGAATGCATAACTACATGCTGGGGAAACTAATTCCCAGGTAGACCTACTATCTCGTTTTAGAGAATTCTAAGTAAATATTTAATACTTACTGTGAATTTAATCTATGCATAAAGACTATCCACTTTTTCAAATTTAATTTTGAAAATCAACTGTTTCCTTTTTGAATTTTTAAAACAGTCACTGGAATTTTGAGTAAAAATAAGATAATTAAGCAATACTACAGAGGATTACTGAGAGGATATTCTCAATGCAATTTATAGAAGTGATTCATTTGAACTGCAAGACTTCAATGAGTTGTACTTCACATAAAATCCTGCCTTATGGTTTCCAGAACTTCCTTTGCTAGATATTAGGACAATTTCTAAAATCCGCTATAATTTAGCTATTTTAACATTAATTTTAATTCTATGAACCAGAAAAAAAAAAAAAAACAGAAAACATCATTTGAAGTAATTCTACTCTCAGAACTTTGATCTTTAAGAATGCTATTGTCCTGGGAGCTGCAGTGAGCATAATGGCTATGTCGCTAGACTCCCATGTAGTCAACCGCGGTTCGCGTCCCAGACCCAGTGGCTTAAAACTCACACCAGGCGTGTGTGCGTGTGTGCCCAAGATCCCGAGAGGAGAATGGAGGAGAAGGGATTGCGGCGTGGCCATCCCCCGCCCCCACCCCGGGTGTTTTATTTTATAGTTTAAATGATGTGACTTCTTGATCAGGAAAAAAGCCAAAATTAACAGTTGACTCCCAGGCCTGTTCCCTTTCCTAAGAACCATTCCTCATTTATTTATCAGTCTCAGATGACATATGCTTTCTTGAATCCTTCTAATCCTTGGAGATATGGTTAGGCCTGGCCTGAAACACAAGTTCAGTCTTGGATTATGTAGAGTCCTTCTCAGAGTTTCTGGAAGGTGCTGAGACTGAGGTCCTCAGACATTTTTTCTGACTATATCAGTGACCTGTGTCATTTTTGACCTAAGCCAGTAGACAAGAACCCAGCCTCATCACTGATTCACATACATGCCCCAAGCTCATGACGTGTTAAGAACTCATGTCTACACATAACATGAGTTTGGAGGTTTCACTCAATATCTGTACATGATGATGGGTAGACACTCCATACAGATTTCTAACATTTGTCTAGTTGTGTCCCCTTCTTTCTTTCTCTGTTTCCTAGGTTAATAAGTATATTATTTTTATATCTCATTTCAAATATTTTGACAATTTCCATGTCTCTTAAGATGTCTTCTACTCTCAATCCCTTGTCACAGGGTTGTAGTTACTTTCTTTCCATTTTCCTTGAGCAAATAATTTATTTTTTTCAGAAAAAGGAACTCCGATTGTAGCTACTAATGCATTTCTAATATCATCAAAAAATGTATTTATCACATATAACATTTTATCTTGTGCAAAACAAAAATTTATGGACTCTTTAGACTAGAGAGGCCTAATAAATAGGAATGGGAATTAGAATAGAAGTTGTAATCTGGTTAGAAGTACCAGACCTCAACTCATTAATTGTCTGGAAACTGAGTTGAGGTATTGTAACTATGTGGTGAACTTGTAAATGTTGATGTCATTCATTTTCCAGACCTCCTATAGGAAAGCACTGTTTAAAAAACACAAACAATAAACAAAAAAGATGCCAGTGAGTGATATAATGAAAAAGGACAGTTGCACATCTCTTAGGGATATTCAGGATGAAAGTTTGTCACACTCCTGATTCCTTGTCCTAAGAAAAACTACCTAGGTCGAGAAAGATTGTGCATTTGGGAGGTTATGTTGACGTGGAGATGGCCTGAGGAGAGCACTGGGAGGGTGAGGTACTATGCTCTCTGCACACTCTAGTCACTCAAGCCAGGTGCCTTAAAACAAAAATTATAAAATTTCAGGCTGAAGATATGAATGCATAACTACATGCTGGGGAAACTAATTCCCAGGTAGACCTACTATCTCGTTTTAGAGAATTCTAAGTAAATATTTAATACTTACTGTGAATTTAATCTATGCATAAAGACTATCCACTTTTTCAAATTTAATTTTGAAAATCAACTGTTTCCTTTTTGAATTTTTAAAACAGTCACTGGAATTTTGAGTAAAAATAAGATAATTAAGCAATACTACAGAGGATTACTGAGAGGATATTCTCAATGCAATTTATAGAAGTGATTCATTTGAACTGCAAGACTTCAATGAGTTGTACTTCACATAAAATCCTGCCTTATGGTTTCCAGAACTTCCTTTGCTAGATATTAGGACAATTTCTAAAATCCGCTATAATTTAGCTATTTTAACATTAATTTTAATTCTATGAACCAAAAAAAAAAAAAAAAAAAAAAACAGA
>NW_006160069.1:2918839-2957708 GCF_000334495.1 Tupaia belangeri chinensis | reverse complement strand
GCCCAAGATCCCGAGAGGAGAATGGAGGAGAAGGGATTGCGGCGTGGCCATCCCCCGCCCCCACCCCGGGTGGTGATTTCTCGCTTTCTGTCTCTCTGTCTCTGTCTGTCTGTCTGGTGAGCGCATGTGCCCTATAGCAAAAGCCTCTAAAAAAAAAAAGAATGCTATTGTCCTCATTCTTATAAAATGTTATGAGGGCTAGCCAATGGCCTGGTACTTAAGGCAGTCAGATCCCAGATAGTTATGTGGTTTAAATCTCTGACCAGTTGCTTGAAAACCATACCAGGAGCATGAGTGTGTGTGCCCAAAATCCTGAAAGGAGAGAAGAAGGAGAATGAATTGAGGAGTGACTGTTCTGTGGAGAGGCACTTTACCATTCTTTCTCTCTCTCTGCCTCTCTCTAGTGAGTATACATGACCTTCGGCAAGTTACAAAAACTGTATCTGTTTCATGAGTTTCTATTCCTCTAGTTACTTAATGTATATAATCCCAGAAAGAAAATGCCTAATTTAAGCATGCTGTTCAAATGCCTGTTTTTTTTTTTTTTTTTGTTTTTGGAGAGGTTTTCACTAGAGGGCGCGTGTGCTCAGCAGACAGACAGAGAGAGACAGAGAGACAGAAAGCGAGAAATCATCTCCCAGGGGGGATGGTCACGCCACAATCCCTTCTCCTCCATTCTCCTCTCGGGATCTTGGGCACGCACGCACACGCGCCGGGCGTTGAGTTTTAAGCCACCGGGTCCGGGATGCGAACCACGGTCGACTACGTGGGAGTCTAGCGACATAGCCATTACGCTAACTGCTGGTTCCCCAAATTCCTGGTCTTGACGGGAACTTCCTAGTTTCTAGCATAATTGATCATGAAAAAGAAAGCATCTGCCCTCCTTTGTCAATTTCATTATTTTAAGCTTTCACAGTTCTTCTACTCTGGGGTCTTTCAGACGATGCTACTGCATGTATGTTTTCCACATGTAACTTTGCACAATACATGAAAAACTAATAGGCTCGACTCCTTATTGTCTTTGTTTAGTTGTCTAGGCACTTATTTCTTTGAACTGGCAAAATTCAATCTGCCAGGTTTTTTTCTTTCTCTATTTTCCGCTTGGGAGTAAAATGAGTCCTACTGGTCTTTAAAACAGACATATAAAGCTTTGGAAAATGACTCAAATATTAATCAGATGTGGCATAGTATTGTTTTATCTGAATTAAAAAATAGTTTCAGATGTAATAGGATTCAGAAAAGTGCATTGGATCAGATGGCAAACAGTGACCACGACCTTTTTTGGTAAATTTAGCTTTGGGAAATGTTTTGGAACATCTTCTCAGTCCAATAACTGAGCTGGACATCACAGATCGTCATATAAAATCTTTTCATCATGCCTAATGGTTAAGGCACTGGACTCCCACAAGACCAACTGTGGTTAGAGTCTGGAACTGACAGCTTGAAAATTATGACAGGTGTGTGTCAGCCCTAAATTCCAGGAGGAAAATGGAGGAAAATGGTCAATGGTGAGTTCTTTGACAACTTTTAGTGTTGCAGTAAGAGGATCAGCTCAGATGATTGCTCTCAGTTGGTCATTGTCAACTGATAATGACAGCCCACTGCACTCCACATTTTCAAGGTTCTCATCTCCTTTGCAAAACTTCATGAGCCAACACTGCTCTGTGTATTTCTTAGCAGTTCCTGGGCCAATGCGTTTATGTTGTGAGTCATCTCTGCTGCTGACCCATTTCAAAGTCAAATAAGAAAATTGTTCAAGTTTGCTTTTTGTTAATATTTCTGTAGTCTCAAATACATATAAAATAAACAGTAAGTAGTACGTAATTAGCAAAAAAAAGGCATGAAATGTGCACAAAGATTATGTATAGCCTAACCACTATTATTTAAAAATGTACCCATTATCAAAACTGACAAATGTCAAAAATACAAAATTGCAATTACTTTTGCACCAAGATAATAGAGTGTGATGGGGACACAAAATTTCCTATATTTTTCTTAGTCTATTTATGTGACTATAACAAAATACTTTAGACTGTAATTTTTAAAGAGTAGAAATTAATTTCCTTCTGGAGGTTGGAAGTATAAGATTTAGGCACCAGAAGGTATAGTGTATGGTGAGACCAGCTCTGGTTTCAAGATGGCACAGCTTGGGACAAGCAGTTAGCATAATGGCTATGTTGCTGGACTCCCACGTAGTCGACTGCGGTTCGTGTCCCGGACCTGGAGGCTTAAAACTCATGCCAGGCGTGTGTGCATGCATGCCCAAGATCCCGAGAGGAGAACAGAGGAGAAGGGATTGTGGCGTGGCCATCCCCCCTGGGGGGTGATTTCTCGCTTTCTGTCTCTCTCTCTCTCTGTCTCTCTGGTGAGCGCACGCACCCTATAGCAAAAACCTCTCCAAAAAAAAAAAAAAAGATGGCACCTCTTGCGGCATCCTCACATGGTAGATGGTAGGTCTGGGACAAAATGGATAAATGATGTGTCTTCACATGGCAGAAAGGATGTGATAATAGAAAGACAAAAAAGGGCTGAGTTAGTTCTCTCTAGCCCTTTTATAAGGCACAGATCTCTCATAGCCAAACTATCTCATAAAAGCAGATGAATGGATTGAAAAAGAAACACCTCTTTTTTTTGAGAGGGTTTTTTTTTTTTTTTTGGCTATAGGGCACGTGCGCTCACCAGAGAGACAGAAAGCGAGAAATCACCCCCCCAGGGGGGATGGCCACGCCACAAAATCCCCTCTCCTCCATTCTCCTCTTGGGATCTTGGGCACACACGTACATGAGCCCAGCGTGAGTTTAAGCCACGGGTCTGGGACTCAAACCGCAGTCGACTACGTGGGAGTCCAGCGACATAGCCATTGCTTTAACTGCTAGTCCCAAAAAAGAAATACTCCTTAATACTGTTGCATTCGGGATTAAGTTTCAGCATGCATTTCGAAAGGAACATAAACACTCAAACCAAAGTAATAACATTATAGATTTAGTAAAAATATATCTTAATCATTTTTTAAAATTTTAATTATGAGAAATAGTTTCTAAATTTGTATAGTGAAACTATCGAATTATTGAATTTCTGTTTTTCTATTTATATTTACTTTTAAAAATCAAACTTTATTTGTAGAAAAAATTTAATTAATTCAGTAATTGCTTTTACATAAATTTTGTTTAAATTAGTGTAAACTTCACCTTTATATTATCAAGGTGCCACTACTATGAAAATGGGGGAAGGAGGCAAAGCAGTATCAAGACAGCTTTATTTCCATTAGACCTTAACCTTAACTCTATTTCATGGCAGAGAAGGGTCGAAAAAATAATCAATTGATGTAGTTTAAAATTTTTTATACCATTATAAAGATTTAAGAGGAGTAAAAATTAAATCTATTAGGTTTAAACTAAACCTAATAAGGATATGTTTTAAGTTATTGACATTTTGATACTTCTATTTCACTTTTACATTACCCATGACAGTGATACATCATGTCGCTCTTGATTAAAGAAGTTATGGTCTCTTTCTCTCTCTTTTTTTAAAAATTAAAATTCTAATTTTGATAAAAATAATAGTCTGGCCAAAGTTTCAAAACTTCATTTGAATTACTCAACAGGGAGAACCCATGCTTAAGATTTCTATATTTGAAAGAGATTTCACATGAAACTGGAGAAATGTTTAAGAGTGTAAAAAATGACATTGTATCTCCCTGAATGCAATAATTCTAAAGCTGGATATAAACAGACTCAGAGAAAATATATTTTAACTGAGTTATGGGCCATAAAAATGAAGTAAATTTTTTGAAATGCTCAGTTTGGAAGCTAATGTGATTGAATGTATATAAAAAATTAAAATAAAAAAAATGAAGTGAATGTTATGACTTCACAAGCTTTGCAGCAGAAGTGGGAGCTTGTAATTTGATACTGTAAATTTATGTACTATGTATGTATGTATGTATGTATGTATTTATTTTATGAGAGGTTTCCGCTATAGGACACGTGCGCCCGCCAGACAGAGAGAGAGACATAGAGACAGAAAGCGAGAAATCACTCCCCACGGGGGATGGCCACACCGTAATCCCTTCTCCTCCATTCTCCTCTCAGGATCCTGGGCACGCACGCACACGCGCCCGGTTTGAGTTTTAAGCCACTGGGTCCGGGACTCGAACCGTGGCCAACTATGTGGGAGTCCAGCAACATAGCCATTAGGCTAACTGCTGGTCCCTATTTTATGTATTTATTTTTTAGGAAAAAAATGAAAGTTGTATTAAATGATGTAAACTGGCCATGAAATATTTAAGACAAATAGAGGCCCACAATCAGGAATTTGTTTTAATAAATATTTCACACTTCTTTTTTGTTTGTTTGTTTGTTTTTTTGGTTTTGTAGACTTACTTTAAGAAAGTGCATAGCCGATGGCATGATGATTAAGGTACTAGGCACCTACATGGCCAACCAAGACTCGAGTCCCAGACCTACAGCTTCCTTTCTCACTTTCTCTCACTCTCATGAGCATATATGTCCTATACCAAATTAAGAAATAGAATAGTAAAATAATAAATAAAATTAAATAAATAATTATTTTTTAAAAAAGGAAAAAGAAAGAACCTACTTGGAGCTGGCCAGGTGACATGATGGTTGAGGGAGATGGATCCCTCATGGATGGCAGACAACATCTTGGACCTAATGTTTGAAATACACATTGGGTGTGTATTGGTGGGTCTCCAAACTCCCAAGAGGAGAATGGAGAAGAGATTGTGTCATGGTGTGATATGACCGTATCACCCTGGGAGGTGGTTTCTCACTTTCTACTTGGAGCTGGCCAGGTGACATGATGGTTGAGGGAGATGGATCCCTCATGGATGGCAGACAACATCTTGGACCTAATGTTTGAAATACACATTGGGTGTGTATTGGTGGGTCTCCAAACTCCCAAGAGGAGAATGGAGAAGAGATTGTGTCATGGTGTGATATGACCGTATCACCCTGGGAGGTGGTTTCTCACTTTCCCTATTTTTCTCCCTTTCTCACTCTGTCTCTCCCATGAGCCCACAAAACCTATAGCAAAAACTAAGAAAAAAATGAAAAGAACCTGCTTGAAAGGCTTGGAGTAGGAAGCCAGGAATATGATGGACAGAGACCAAGACAGAAATGACCAAGAAAGAATTCAGACCACATGCAATCTCTAATATTTTTAAAGTAAAAATGGAGAGTAATGATTTGTGTTATATTTACATTGTAGTCTCTGCTCATACTATATCATAATAAATAAACTTAAAATTAAATATACTTTCTATTTTTCTTCTCATTGTTTTTCCATATAAGAGTGTGTTGTTATGGTTTATATTCAGGTGTATAAATAAATTGAGAAATGAGACGGATCAGGAAAACAGCATGCTTTGCTGACTTCTACTTGTTAATGTAGATTGAAAAAAATACTCATAGAGAAAAAAAACATATATAGGTGTATATCTCCAGATGGACATGAGATCTGAATTGATAGAGTGCCTGTAAATTCCATTTAGCAGAAAGAAAAACTCTGTGTACAAAGAGAACAAATAAGCTTTCCTGAAAACAATGTTGCTCTGAATCACCACTAGATGTGGGTTTTTTTCCCACCAACTGCAACTCTATTTCTTTATTCTAAGGGTCTTGGGAATTGCTGCCCCTATTTTCATAAAGGGGAAGTCTCTGAAGGCCAGCAGTGTTTTCCATTGAAATAGGTTCGCTGGTGAAATCAAATGAAGAAACCTGTAGTTCTCCCAACTCAATCACCCTGAGGTATCTGGAGGGACTGACCTAACACCTTTTGGTGTTGCTCTGTCTACTTAGACACTAGACCCAAAACCCAGCCTATCATGGCAGTCCCTGTCCACAAGAGTAATCACAGGCATTTCAGTTTAATCTTATGTTTTGATCATAAATTTATAATGAAAATATGCTATTTATTTTGCAGAATGAGAAAGGCTAAATGGACTTTTTAAAAAAACTACCAGAAATCTCCAGAATCTAGAAGTATTAAAAAAAAAAAAAGACACTTGACTTGAATGCAGTTCAGTTGGTACCCAATCTTTTAGATAATCTGATATTCCTTCAATAAGGTTGAACATAACGTTTATGAAAATTTGTTATTGCCAATTAAAACTATATCAAATTAGGTGTAATCTTTCTTTTAGAAATCATTAGTTTTACCCTTTTATCTCATAATGCAAAACATCTATTTTCAGGCTTAAGCGGTGTAAATCAGAGCCAATGACATGTATATCAGAATATCTTCCAGCAGTGTACTCTTTACTTCATGAATCATTCTTACATCAGTTATTCAATGTATATTGATGGAAAGTATACAAAGTGGGGGGTGGATTATCCATGATTGTGTTTTGGTCTTCAAAGGATTTATAATCTTTTAGGAAGGCAGACTTTCAAATTGTTTTGTAAAACATACACATATGAGCACATGCACACATATACACACACACACACACACACACACACACACACACACACACACACACACACACACACACACACACACACACACACACACACACACACACACACACACACACACACACACACACACACACACACACACACACACACACACACACACACACACACACACACACACACACACACACACACACACACACACACACACACACACACACACACACACACACACACACACACACACACACACACACACACACACACACACACACACACACACAAACAGAAATTTCTGTAGATGTAATGAGTAACTGCTTCTTTCCCATGACCATGGTTACATAGAGTCATCCTTCTCCAAGTTCACACTCTTTTCTACATTGTCCAGCACCTTTAAAATCCGCTAACCAGTTCCCATTGATACACACTAGCCATGCTTGCAGCTATATATTAATGATCTTTCCCTCCCCTAGCAGGAACATTATCTTCTTGGTGTAACCATGCTGAGAATTCCGTCTGTGATTGGTCCAAGAGCAATTAGGTAAAGAAGGAGTGAGAAGGACAAGCATCATGTGGCAACTTTATATTAATAAAGAAAAAGGCATAAGCATCAGCAGATTCAGAGAGGGACATCTATGTGCTTCCAAAACAATGGACAGTCACGATGGGCAAGGTAGCAACTGTAACTTCCTAAGAAAACAGTAAGTCAGAACTCCAGGAATATTGCTATCCTTAAGGTCTTGCCCAACTTGGACATTTGCCTGGAGGCTCTGGGGTAGAGCTTGCTCTGACTTTATCCAGGTAGTTAGGGTAGAATCCAGTTCCTTGTACTTGTAGGGATCACATTCTCTGTTTTCTTAATGTTTCTGAGAACAGCTCTCAGCAGCGAGAGATTTGTTATGGTCTGAGTTATGTCCCTTCAAAATTTCTATGTTGAAATCCTAACCCTGTATTAAGAGATAAGATCTTGAATATGGCTGTGTTTGAAGATAAGACCCTTAAAGATGGAGTCAAAGCAAAACTAGGTCATATAATTGACCCCTAATCTAATATGACCCATGTTCTTAATTCCAAGGGAAGGAAATTTGGACACAGACATGTACTCAGTCATGTAAAGATGAGAGAAGATGCCCATCGACAAGCCAAGAGAAAGAAAACCTGCTGATGCCATGATTTCAGATTTCTAACCTTCAGAACTGTGAGAAACAAGTTTATGTTGCTTGCATGACCCAGTCTATGGTTCTTTTTAACAGCAGCTCTGCAAATTAATCCAGCACTCTCTGGCCCTTACATGTAGCTTCCACCATCTTTGAACTTACAATAGCACATAAAATCCTTTTCAGCCTTCAGATCTCTCTAGCTCTCCCTTCTGCTACCAGATTAAAAAAAAATGCTGTCTAGTTTCTCCATAACTTTAGGAGATGATGCCACTAAACTTCTCATCATTATAGAACAAGAATGTCCATTTTTCTTTTTCTAATAACCTGTCCCAAACTTTCTTCTGAGCCTTTACCAGAAAGACTCATAAATCTAGATTTCTACTTATAATCAGTTATAGTCATTCTTTATGACAATTCTGTTTTTCCTTTTCAATTGTCAGCGGATGTGTACGCTTACCAGAGAGAAAGACAGAGACAGAGACAGAGACAGAAAGAAAACACCCCTCAACAGAGCATGGTCACATTGTGATCTTTTTTTCTGCTGTTTCTCATTCTCATTAAGATTTTGGTCATAGGGACCAGCAGTTAGTGTAATGGCTATGTCGCTGGACTCCCATGTAGTCGACCGCGGTTCAAGTCTCGGACCTGGTGGCTTAAACTAATGCCAGGCGCGTGTGCGTGTGTGCCCAAGATCCTGAGAGGAGAATGGAGGAGAAACGATTATGGCGTGGCCATCCCCTCTTGGGGGGTAATTTCTCGCTTTCTATCTCTCTGTCTGTCTCTGTCTTTCTGGCGAACGCATGCACCTAATTTAAAAAATAAAAGATTTTGGTCATACGCATACATGACTGACATGTTTTTAAAACTGCTGGGGCTGGGATTTACACCATGGTCTGCCACACAGATTCCAGCTCCCAAAGCATAACACCCAACCACTACAGTACAGTGTTGGCCTTCTCTCATACTTTTCAAAATTTTCTTGAACCATCTTTAAACTCTACCCACTTGGTTCCAAATCTATCTTCACATTTTTATGTATTTTTTATGGCAGCACCCACTTCCAGAAATTAAAATCATTTATGCAAGCTAGAAATATAGAATCTATAAGGTTAAACAGGTTCTAGGATTATATCGCTCTTGATAGATAATAGATTAGACAGATAGATGGACGGAAAAACATGGTAGGTAGAAGGGTAGGCAAGCAATAGATACAGACCAGATAACATGGTCGTGAGGACTAAATAATAAATTCTCAAATCCATAAAATAAGCAGTAAGGAAGAGGCAGTCTTGAGCTGAAGGCATGGTTGAAGTCATCATCCACAAGGAAAGAATATAACAAACAGAATGAGACTACATGGGGACAGACTGATGGTCTTACTCACAAGAAAGGGCTCTTCTCTTTCTTTTGGGGATAAGTCAACTCTGCGTCTAATGCTTCTAAGGCCTTTCAACTGATCTATACAGGCCCACTCATATTATCCAGGGTAATTCCCCTTATTAAGGAACCACTTATTAGGACCTTTAATTACAGCTACAGAATTCCCTCACAGTAACACCTGGTTTGGTGTTTGGTTGTATGACTGAGAAGTGTAACTCAGTCAAGTTGACACATCACAAAAGTCACTTCGGTAATACGGTCTGTGTTAAGTCCTAGATACTCACTCTTCCCACATGGGCAGAAAACTTTCTAATAACTGCATTGGGCTAAAAGTCTTTTCTCAGTCTTTAAATCGAAGAGTTTGTGGTATGAAAATAGAGAATTATCCTCAGGGAGATTCCTCAGCCCATGACAAAACTTCAAGGATAGATGCCTAACCTTCCTTACTCCCTAGGTGCTCTTCTTTCAGCAGGCCCGGATGCCAGGCCTGAAAGCCCCCAGCTATGGCCTGCTGGACACCACTCTCCCTTCTGTCTCACTTTCCTGCTTCTGCACCATTGATTCCTGATGTTACCTCAAAAATACCACTGGCACTCAAACCCTGAGGTTTGTTTCTAGGGCAAGTCTCACTAAGACCTCTCTTCTCAGTTTGCTTCCCTAATTAAGTCTTAACAAATGAGTTGTCATTCTTGGTTACAAACAGTGCAAATCAATTCTACTAAACGTGATAGGTAAAGGTTATTTGCATCATTCAAGGTTACTAGATGCTTCCAGAAATGAATAGAAATCTAGAGAATAAAAATGTAGAAGAGAAAGTAAAAAAAAAAAAAAAAAGAAATGAAGACAGATGGACAGTTGAGAATACCATGATTCTCATTTTAAAGCTATCTGCTTAGGGGGAGCTGAACAGTGGCACAGCAATCAAATGCTTCACTCTATGAGCCTGAGCCAGGTTCGTGTCTGGAGGCCTCTCTGAACACCAGTCTTACACCTGTCCATGAACTTGGCTAGCTAAAGCTGGAGGTAGATCACAGCATCAAAACTCTTTGGTAGTGCTGTCTTTCTCACTCATGGAAGAAATAAGTAAATAAAAATAAATAAATGAATAAATAAAAACCTGCTTACAAAACACCAGTCTCTGGAAACTCACTAAAGCATCGTTAGCTGTTGATTGCCATTTTCTCAACAGATTTGTCTGTCGTTATATCACTGAGCCACTTTCTCAGGTCCTAAGTGAGGCCTCTGATTGGCAGATGCAGGGTCAAATGGTGATAGTTTGGCAGCTGTGAATCAAAGGTAGTAAATACCTACCTTCTCAAGACTGAGCATTTGATGTACTGGATAGCTGGCAAAAGACAAATGCTCCTTATGGTTGGAGTAGACATGTGCAATAGGAAACTGAACATCTCATAGATCCTTAATTGCATTAAGAGTAACATAAATACTGAATTCTTAGGAAAGGAAGTTCCATTTCTACCCATCTTTACTGTTTATCTTCAGGACATTCTGGACATAGATACACACGTAGGAAAATTGTACACTCAATATGATATACATATAAACAAACAAATAGTAGGGACTGTTTTCGAAAAAATCATTTTGCAGGATTTCAACTAATGATCAATCTCTTCTTTCCTCTCTATGCCAAATAATTTTGAAAAAACTAAATGTCAGAAATTATATGGGTACTCTACAAAAATGTAACTGGCTTGATTCAGTAGGACATTTTAGAGTTCCCAAAATGAACTAGCTAGGTTTGAATTTCATATACCAAATACTTAAAAAGAAAAAAGATAGCATATTCTAGGGATGGAAGCTAAGTTGCAGTTGAAAACTATTCAGGTCATGCGTAGGTAAAATCCAGGGTGAGCAGAAGGAAGTCTGAGAAAGTGTATAAGAGGATCCTTTCCAAACAGATTTTTACTTCTGACACCATTCAAGAATAAGCCTTTGATGAAAACATAGACATATAGAGCCTGTTAAACATATTGAAAATCAGAAAAAAAAAAGAAAGAGGGAGAAAGAGAAAGAGACAGAGGGAGAGAGAAAAAGGCTAGTATGATCTACATTCAAACACATGGGAATTTTAGATAATCATATTCCTTTCACCAAAAGCTCTTATTTTTGTAGGTAGTCATTACAAATTCCTGCTTTATTACAAAATTCAATCCTTCTCTTCAACTTTCCCAAATCCTGCAAGCAGGACACATTAACCAAAATATCACAAATTATTAAATCTCCCAGAACATTTAAATTAATCTCCTTTTATAATTCAAAGGGATTTAAGTGGCTTTTGCTCATGAATTTACAAAGCCAAAAAACATACTTTATTACTACAAATATGCATTACGTTAAGTACAAATCTAAATCATGAAGACATAAAGCTAGTAAATATTTTCTACAAACTTAAAGTTTAGAAAACATATGCACAGATAATTACAACACATGGCACTAGGTGTTACCACTGAGGCATGATGCTACTTCTAAGGCGGAGAAACACATAATCCAAGGGGCACAGTGAGTGTAGAGTGAACCACAAACAGGAAATGAACCCTGAATTGTGTAATAGGAAAGTGTAAATATACAATGAAGAAATAATTGGAAACAAGATCAGGGAGGACCTCATATCAACTTGAAGGACTGCGTGTGATAATGGGCAGTGGGACAACATTAAAAGGCATGATATGAGTAGCCATATCATTAAATATATGTTTCAGATGGAACCTTGAGGAAACTATTTAAAGAGTAGGTTGGGAGAGAGAGTAGATTATTTTAGCAGTTCAAAAATGAGGGGTAAAATAATTTAAAAAACAGTATACAAACTTAGAAAGGGATAGTAGAGAATATATATTTTAAAATATTTAGAAGTTTAAAAAAAAATTGATCATGGCTAGACCTGTGCCCTAGTAGGTAAGGAAACTGGATCTCACGTGGCCAACAACTGTCTGAATCTTGGCCCTAGTAGCTAGAAAACGCACAAGACACTTGTGCGTGTGTGCATCCAAAATCCTGACAGGATTGAGAAATGGAAGAGAAGGGATTGCAATGACTGTGTCCCGTTGGAGGGTAATTTCCTCTCCCTTTTTCACTCTCTCTCTCTCTTGCAAGGATGTGAGTCCTCTGACAGTTAAAACACACACACACACACACACACACACACTTTGGGGCATACTGTGACACAGCAGTAAAATGTAGCACTGTGAGGTTGTCATGGGAAGGTTCTGCATTCAAGTTCAGAGACCTCCTTGAGTACATCAGGCTCATATCCAAAATCCAGGGTGAGCAGAAGGAAGTATGAGAAAGTTTAAAACACACACACACACACACACACACTTTGGGGCATACTGTGACACAGCAGTAAAATGTAGCACTGTGAGGTTGTCATGGGAAGGTTCTGCATTCAAGTTCAGAGACCTCCTTGAGTACATCAGGCCCATATCCAAAAGCTGGCTGCTGGCTGAGGTGAGGTGTGGACCACAACACTGAGATCCTGCTGAGGGTGCGCCCTGTCTGTCTCTCTGTCTCTATCACTCAGGAAGAAATCAAACTTTAAAATATAATAAACAGGTCTTGGCTTTGATGCTAAAGGAAGTGAAAATGTTCAGTTTAGGACAATCCCTACTTCTCCAGCTTGGTAACTGTTAAGGGATATCCATGCAGTTGAAGCAATTAACTTTGTGGGAGAAGAATAACCATGAAGTGAAAATGTTCAGTTTAGGACAATCCCTACTTCTCCAGCTTGGTAACTGTTAAGGGATATCCATGCTGTACCAATGCAGTTGAAACAATTAACTTTGTGGGAGAAAAATAACCATTCACTTTATAGCCTGATGAGTTCAATATGCATGTGTTTATGCTTGTAATTGGAAAACTAAGAGTGAATTGGAGACAAGAGCAAGAGTCTGGTAGTCATCACTGTGGTAGGCAGAAGGAAAAACAAAAACACATACAAAAAATACCTCCCTCCCCAGAGATCTCCAGACTTGTGAAAATTATTTTCTTACTCAGCAAAACGGATTTTACAGGATGATTTATTTATAGATCTTAAGATGGAGATTGCCCTGGGTTATTAAGGTGGCAAAATGTAATCTTAATGGGTTTTACAGTGAAAGACAGAAATAAGAGTTTCTGCTGCATTGCTGACCTTGAGGATGGAAGCAGCAGCCTTAATAGGGGAGTTCTAGAAGGGGTGGAGGAGGCAAAGGAACAGAATTTCTTCTAAGGTCTCCAGAAGGTACACAACCATTAAGAATATCTTGATTTAGGAGATCTGACCTCCAGAAGTATAACAACAAATTTGTGGGGTTTAAAATCTTTTTATTATTATATAAATTTGCATTGTGTAAGCCCCTAAGTTTTATGTGATCTCATACAGGAGCAATAGAAAATATATACAAACTCTCTACCAGTTTGTCATATCCACGAGTGTGGTTTGAGTGACAGGATAAATACTGAGTGAGAAATGGTTGTAAAAATGACTAGGAAAGCCAGTTTTTAAGTGGAAAAATAGAAGGAAAAAAATGAATTATGCCACTAATAGCTTTACACACACACACACACACACACACACACACACGTCAAATTCATATTAGATATACAAGGGAAAAAACAAGATGAAATGAGGTGGGCGTAAGAGGTTTGGTTACTTTTCATGTGACATTTTCACGCATTCATTTGATGGTGGAAAATAGTTTTTCATAACTAGGAAAAGTTACTTGATCTCACATTACTTTTTTCTTTTAAAAGTTAGATGGAAACTAAAACAAAATACATATCCACAAAGCGAATTTAGCCAATCATCCTGGGTGCAGCTTGCTGGGCACAGTTTCTAGGGATTATGGACTCTTGGTATGTACTTCCTCAACTGGAAAAGTATGAGAAGTGGTAAGTTATCCCAAGGATAAATGAATGACTTCTCTCCAGAGCACTCTGTTCCTGCCCAAGAGTCTATATTTAAATAAATACTATTTTTTAAGTAAAGGTCAAGTCTGTGGTTGTAGCTGCAGCATTAGAAATTACTTGTCCTAACAAATAAATGCGTGAAAGAATGTCGTGTAAGTGCAAAATAAAGGCACCAAACATTTTTCAACACTTTTCTTCTGTTTCTCCTATTGAATTAAAAAATCTTACAGTTTTCAGCCAGCACAGGATTCAAACTAAGTATGGGCATCTGAAGAGAAAAATCTCAAGAGCCCAAGAAAAATATGTACTAATCCTGTAGGTTTGCCAGTCATTTGCAAAATATCCTTTCAAGTAAGAAAGAGCCAGGAAGGCAAGAGAATGGGTTGGTGGTCTCTGCCACAGCCTCAAAATGAGCATATATGGTCTTTATTCTTAATGTTGACATTTACTCACAGGCAACTTTTTTTTTCCCTGAGACCAGAAGGAATTTAATTAAGCTTTTATACCCTCTAACAGGATCAGGTCACTGGAAATTAATACCATAAGTTTTTTATAGGGCTAAGAAGATATTGAATGGGAGATATTTAGGTGCAGAGTGATAGGCAAGGCATTCTCAAGTCTGATCCTGATGGGTCTCTCCATCCTCCTTGCCTGCTACACCTTCATTCTAAATATACCATATGAATTAAGGCTTCCCACAATGCTCCATTTTTCAAAGCTTTGTACATTCTCTGTCCTGGTTCAAAATCTCTGCCTTAGTAAGGCCTTCTTCATTTTCTGAAGTTCAAACAATCACCTCTTTTGGGGCCAACATGTGGTTAAGGCAGCTGGACTCCCAGACGCGTGGTGGTTAAGGCAGCTGGACTCCCACATGGCTGACTACAGTTCGCATCCCGGACTTGACAGCTTGCTTTCTCACTTTCCTTTTCTCTCTCTCTCTGATCAACTTAAAATAAACAAATAAATAAAGTAATGACAATGAATAAAGTTAAATAAAATAATTCTTTAAAATAATAATAATCACCTCTTTTATTGATCTAGATCTATATTGTCCAATATGGTGGCCATTAGCCATGCATGTCCATAGAACACTTGAACTGTGACTTGTCCAAATTGAGATGCACTACAAGCGTGAGATACATGCTGGATTTCAAAGATTCAATAGAGAAAAAGAATGTACAACATCTCTTTATTTTTAAAAAAACTAATATTGATTACATGTAGAAATAAAAATATTTTGCATATATCATTTGATTAAATGAAGTATGTCATTAAAAGTAGCTTTATCTATTCATCCTTATCTTTTAAGTCTGGCTAGTAGAAATGTTTAAATAACACATGTGGCTTACATTTGTGTCTTTTCTTGTATTTTTACCCTGTTGTATAGTGCTACTCTAGAACTTGTCCACTCCAGTCACAGGATTTTGCCAACATCATGGTAATATTTTTGACCTGACTCCTCTAATAGACTGAGTCTTGTCAACAGGAAGGGTCACAGCCTATTTATCTCTTGTCCTAGTTTCCTAAGACAATGCTTAGAACTTAGTATATACACAATTTTAAAAATTCATAAAATAAATAAAAATTAAAGCTTAAGAAAAATATTTTAAAGCAAATATAAATAGTAGTTCATGCTTAATTGTTACATATTGTCAAAACATATTACTATTGAATAAAATGATTTAGGATTACATTTCCTCCTTTGAATTTTCTATAGGGTGCATGTAGTTGTCAGAGACAGAGAAAGAAAAAGAGGGTAAGTGGGAAATCAACATCCAAGGGAGATGGTCATGCAGCAGTATCTTCTTCATTCTCCTCTGGGGATTTGGGGAATGTATGCACATGTACCTGGCATGTTTTTCAGGCCACTAGGTCCAGAACTCAAACTGCATAGTTGACCATGTGGGATCCAGCCCCTTTAACCACTGTGCCACTGACTGGTTTTATTTTCTCTTTTTTATTTTTTTGGAGAGGTTTTTGCTATAGGGCGCATGCACTCACCAGACAGACAGAGAGAGACAGAGAGACAGAAAGCAGGAAATCACCCCCTGGGGGGATGGCCACGCCGCAATCCCTTCTTCTCCATTCTCCTCTTCGCCGCAATCCCTTCTTCTCCATTCTCTTCTTGGTATCTTGGGCATGCACGCACACACACCTGGCGTGAGTTTAAGTCACCGGGTCTGGGCCTCGAACCACGGTCGACTACGTGGGAGTCCAGCGACATAACCATTGCGCTAACTGCTGGTCCCTATTTTCTCATTTTTATTTTCAGATTCTGGTAGAAACTTGTTCATCTATTTTTCAAATGTTATAAAATTCTACTGTTAAAATCTCATTCTCACTACTTGAATTCTAAAATGCTGATGATAAGTTTTGCCTCCAAGCACAGGTCTTTTTCTTGGCAATGCAGTGATAGCCAATAGAGAGAATTGGTATCTGCTTAAACAGAAAATGCATTTGTTACTTCATGAAGACAACATTAAATAAAAACAAAACAACGTTGTTATTGCTATATATGTACATATATTTAAAGAATGTGCCTTATAGAACACAACAAGACATTACAAGCTATGTAACAAAAGATTAATTCCGTTTTTAACACTATAAACTAGAAGCAGTGCACTCTGCCCAATGGATAACATCTCTCCAATTGTGATACTTGAAAGTACTATGAAAATCAAAATAATAAAAAGAAATAAAACCTTAGAACAATGAAATCCTCCAATCTTAAGAGAAAGTCTCTATCGTGTCTTTTATCTTGCATCTACTAAAATAGAAAGCATTTCTTCTTTTCCTTCCTTTTTGTTTGTTTGTTTTGCTATTGGGTATGTGCACTTTTTGTATACCCTTTTATACTGTGCCCAAACTTAACTTTTTTTTTTTTTTTATAGTTTCTTGGACAGGGGCCAGCAGGTGCATGGTGGTTAAGGCTCTGAACTCCCACATGGTTGACTGCAATTTGAGCCCTGGACCTGGCGGCTTGAAAATCACTATAGGTGCATGTGCATACATGTCCCAAATCTCAAGAGAGTAGAGGAGAAGGGATCGCAGCATAGCTCTCTCCCCGGGAGATGATTTCACAGTTTCCCTCTCTCTGTCTCTTTCCAGAGAGCACAACACCTTATGGCAAAAGCCTAAAAATAAATAAATAAAATACAAAGTCCATTGGACAGAATATTCATTGTTATATACTGCAAGACTTGCCATCTCAGTTATATTACCTTCTTCTAATCCTACAAAATACTGTGTTGCAGTACATAATAATTGTAACAGTGCCTTGAACATAAAAGATGCTTGATTAATAAGGCACTTAATTAACATTCACTGAATGCTGAATAAAACTTAATATATCCACTCAGATCACATGACAGTAGAAACTCTGAAATTTTGAGCAAATCACTCCAGATTTCTGAGTACTGCTCTTCTTGCCAAATGTAAGTGAAAATAATTTTATCTATCTCATTAAGTGGATTAATAAGTATTTAAAAAAGATCTAAGTATTGAGAACAATACCATATTTTCTCATTTTTATTTTCAGATTCTGGTAGGAACTTGTTAATCTATTTTTCAAATGTTATAAAATTCTACTATTAAAATCTCATTCTCATTATTTGAATTCTAAAACACTGATGATAAGTTTTGCCTCCAAGCATAGGTCTTTTTCTTGGCAATGCAGTGATAGCCAATAGAGAGAATTGCTATCTGCTTAAACAGAAAATGCATTTGTCATTTCATTAAGACAATATTAAATAAAAATAAAACAACATTGTTATTGCTATATATATACATAAAGAATGTGCCTTATAGAATAGAACACAACAAGACATTACAAGCTATGTAACAAAAAATCAATTCTGTTTTTAACATTATAAACTAGAAGCAGTACACTCTGCCCAATGGATAACATCTCTCCAATTGTGATACTTGAAAGTACTATGAAAATCAAAATAATAAAAAGAAATAAAACCTTAGAACAATGAAATCCTCCAATCTTAAGAGAAAGTCTCTATCGTGTCTTTTATCTTGCATCTACTAAAATAGAAAGCATTTCTTCTTTTCCTTCCTTTTTGTTTGTTTGTTTTGCTATTGGGTATGTGCACTTTTTGTATACCCTTTTATACTGTGCCCAAACTTAACTTTTTTTTTTATATATATATAGTTTCTTGGACAGGGGCCAGCAGGTGCATGGTGGTTAAGGCTCTGAACTCCCACATGGTTGACTGCAGTTTGAGCCCTGGACCTGGAGGCTTGAAAATCACTATAGGTGCATGTGCGTACATGCCCCAAATCTCAAGAGAGTAGAGGAGAAGGGATCGCAGCATAGCTCTCTCCCCGGGAGATGATTTCACAGTTTCCCTCTCTCTGTCTCTTTCCAGAGAGCACAACACCTTATGGCAAAAGCCTAAAAATAAATAAAGAAAATACAAAGTCCATTGGACAGAATATTTATTGTTATATACTGTAAGACTTGCCATCTCAGTTATAGTTATATTTCTTTCTTCTAATCCTACAAAATACTGTGCTGCAGTACAGAATAATTGTAACTGTGCCTTGCACATAAAAGGTGCTTGATTAATAAGGCACTTAATTAACATTCACTGAATGCTGAATAAAACTTAATATATCCACTCAGATCACATGACAGTAGAAACTCTGAAATTTTGAGCAAATATCTCCAGATTTCTGAGTACTGCTCTTCTTGTCAACTGTAAGTGAAAATAATTTTATCTATCTCGTAAGTGCATTAATAAGTATTTTAAAAAGATCTAAGTATTGAGAACAGTACCACTCCCCACAATGACCATTGTAAATGTTCCACTGAAGTGCACTCGCCCTAGGAAGGTATTTCTGTTTCACACATCACTAAGTCACCACTACCATGAACTCCATTTGTCCCAAATAGATGATCAATGCATATAGATAGATGAATGAGAAAAATGAATGATGGACTGTGTTGAACTCTAAAGAGAGCAGTCAGTAGAAGTTTGAGAAGATTAAGATGTATCTACTTTTTCCTCTCTGGATTTTGGGGAAAGCATGAAAAGAATTACTCAGTGGTCAGTTGATCATGTTCTATAGCGGATTGCCCAACTAGAACCCAGTATGCCCTATTACTGGGTGTTTGCCCAATTTATTTAAGTTAATTAACCATGGGCAATAGTCTTATCTCTCCATGATTCCACCATATTATCATCAAAAAAGAATATATTCTGTGATGAGTAAAGAAATTAAACAACAGTGAGAACAATTTTGGTACATAAAAATCATTTAATAAGTAATATTATTATTCTCATTATTATGAGCTTACATTATTTTTACCAAAACTAGTGATTTGATTGCCAAAGTAGAAATGACACAAACCATGAGAAAGAAAAACCATGACCATAATAATAACCAAGAAGAAACTGAGTTTTTGGGCATGTCTTACAGAATTGAAAAATTTAGAGGTGATCCCACGGTCAAATCAAGAACTTAGCCCTGCTCTTGGTGGTTTATGACAAATGCCTCATGATCTGACTATCATTTCGCTCCAGCTTTGTAAGATCAATAAATTTCTACTTGTCACTTTTTTAAAACTGAAGAAATTCACCAAAAATACAAGAGTTTCTCAAAATGAATCTTCACTGACTTAGCTATATATTGTCACAAAATGAAAATGAAGGCACAGTTCAAGGCCTTAAGATGCCTGAATAATGAGTAATGGATGAGCTGGGCATTTAAGGTGTTAACAGAAGTGATTTTTAAATTATATCTAAAAAATAAATTTTTTAGAGTGAAAGAATATATCAGTAGGAGAGTTAAATCTACATATTAGCTATAATTTGGGTAGTAACTAATGTTATTTTGAGTGCTTATATAATTTGTCTAATATGAATAAGCTACATTATATAATAAGACTGCTTAAATAATTTATTTAATTTATTATTATTATTATCGTCATTATTTTTAAATTTACTGTAGGACATGTGCACTCACCAGAGAGAGAGAGTGAAAGCAAACCACCAGGCTTTGGACTCAATCACTAGGCTATGTGGGAGTCCAGCACCTTAACCACCACCTGCTTGCCCTATAATGAGAATTTTTAGCTAATAAAATTAAACCATTAATAAAATAAAAATAATTCTAAAACTCATATTATACTCCACTGTCTTTGAAAAAGGAAACCTCTTTTGTTTCCTTTTGCATTTTTTTAGAGGTTTTTGCTTTAGGGTTTGTGCACTCTCCAGAAAGAGAGAGAGAGAGACAGAAAGAGGGAAAACGAGAAATCACCCCACAGGGGGTTGGCCACTCTACAATCCCTTCTCCTTCATTCTCCTCCTGGGATCTTGGGCATGCACGCACACAAAACTGGTGTGATTTTCAAGCTGCTGGGTCCAGGACCCGAACTGTGGTTGGCCATATGAGAGTCCAGCAACATAACTGTTATACCATCTGTTGACCCCACTTTTTTTATTATGACCCACAAACTGAGTAATATGCAGAAGAGTGATCATCATGGTGTAGAGGCTTTTATAACCTATTGCATGATACAGAGATGAATATTTGGAGAGGTATTTGATTCTGGAATAGATTGGCATTTGAATCATGTAATTCTTTGAGGGTTGAGCCAAAAGGTAGAGGAAGGGCAAATTCTTTCTCTTGTGTCTCTGTTTTTCTCTCTCTCTTCCTAAGTTGGGACATCCATCTTCTCCTACCCTTGAACAGTGGAACAACTGGTTTTCACTCTCTTTCCTCCTTCTCAGGCTTTCTGATTCAGACTGATGACAGCAACACCTTTCCTGGATCTATCACTTGCAGGTGGTGTATTGTGGGCCTGCTCAGTATTTATAAGTAAATAAGCCAATTCCCCTAGCACATTTTCTCTTATATACTACTCGTTTTGTTTCTCTGGAGAACCCCCTGACTAATATATCTTGTTTCTAAGACCAAGACTGGAAGTAAGAAAAACTGGGATATGCAAATAGACAAACATCATATAACTAAAAGGAAGAATGTCTTTACTACTAGAAATGGCCAACAAAATCCTAACCACCTGATAGTATAGTGAGTTCTCTTCATCTGTAGGAACATAAAAAAAAAAAAAGAGGCCAGGTAAGCATCTGTAGGACTGTCCCAGATCAGGGCGAGATTTGAGATGTTTATCAATCAATATACATATCCTTACCAATCAGAAAGACAGCAGCTCTTTCACAATAATAGGTTACACAACTAGACAGACATTTCATGAATTAAAAGAATAAATTGAGTGAGAGGGAGATGATCAAGGAAAAAAATAAACAAAAAATTTAATAGACATAGAAATGAAAAGGTAACTGATGGTGATAACATGTATGGTAGAATCTTTGACTTGGCTAATATGCACTGTATTCATACTGAAAAAAACATGTTGTTCACTATAAAGATGTACAGCGATTAAATATAAATAAAATAAATACAAGGAAAAAAGACTAAATTGACAGGAAAACCACTTAGATTTTGTAGTTGTATTGATTCTTATTGAGCAGGCATGAGTTGATAGACTATTGAAATAACTTTTCGAGAATGTTGGAGAACCGTAAGGCTCTGTCTTCAGTCTTCACTTTGCTTAATGAACACTAGCTTCTTGGTGATTTCCTGTGGTCATAGGACTTTCAATAGCTTCCAGGTATTGGTGGTTCTGAACTATGTATCTTCAGACCTAGATTTTCTCCCTCAGTGGCTTCCTAAGTCACTCAGAGTGAAAGTCAAAAACTTTATGACCTCCTTGAGAGACGTATGTATCCTAAAGGCCTATTCCTATAAGAATCTATACCTACTATCTCCCCTCCTTGCCCACCTCATTTCAGCCACAGTCATCTCCTTGTGCCTTCTCTGACATGCTAGGCTCACTCTCTGCTTTAGAGCTTAGCTAAGCCTGGTCCATAAGCAAGAAATTATTTTCTAAATGGTCTCACTGTGAAAACCATTATTACCTTTAAGTTTTTGCTGAAAGGTAACCTTTTCAATGAGTGCTACTTAACATCTGTCTTCTAACGTTCATTACTGTATTCTTTATTATTTTATTATTAGCTTCTCCCTGAAGAATACAAACACCCTAAGTGGAGTTATATTTTAGGACGTGTTCATTGCTAATACTTGCAATAGTTTGTTTTTGTTTGTTTGTTTATTTGTTTGTTTGTTTTCATTTCTTTGTTTGTTTTTGTCATTCTTGTTCAAAAAACATGAACTGCTTCTCCCCCACGGGAAAAGCGTACTTTACTGCTCTGTTTGTGCTGAACCTGGCTCTGTGGCTTTCTATGGCCATTGGAATGTTGAAGAAATAACTGTGTGCCACTTTTTTTGTTTTGTTTTGTTTTTTTGTTTTTTTGGGTTTTTTTGAGAGATTTTTTTTCACTGTAGGGCGCGTGTGATCGCCAGACAGACAGAGAGAGACATATGTGCCACTTTTAAACAGAGGCCTTTTTCCATGAAAAAGGCATGTCGAAGGTAGCTGCTGCTTCTCTGGGCATGTTCCTAAGAGAATGTACAGGTATAGCAGCCCTAAGTCCTAACTCCTAAATCCAAACCCAACCTCCCCAGCAGACTCCAGCAGAACCCCAGGCAGTTCACAGATCCATGAGCAGGACATCAATGTTCTTGTAACACATTTGGATTAGGAGTTGTGTATTATGTAAAACTATCCCCGTAAAAAACTGACTGTCCATATTCCAAGAACTTAAGAGTTGTACTTGGCACACAGTAGTTGCTCACTAAATAACTGGAGAGTACTTCAAAAAATTTGTCAAAAAATAGAATTAAAGTACAAGTTTATTTTAATGTGAAAAGTTTTGAAAGCCATCTATAGGTTCAAACATTTTGAAGACCTTGACATATAACTTTAATTAATTAATAGATCAAGAGGAAATGACTTCCAAATTAACCTTTTAGTCCTATTCTAATTGTTAGTGTCTGGTGCACAAGTTATGTGCTAGAATCCATTTATGTCCTGACATAATTGTGTAACTCCTCTCTGGTTGCTTAAACAGTACTTAGTAAATCATTAATCAAGATCCTAAGTAGTATTCCAATCATCTAAAAGAGTACATGTGTTTTTTAATAACTGCTTATTCAAACGGTTTCCACATAAAACAAACCAAGTGTTTGGCTACTTCCAATTTTCTAGTCACTAACACATAACATCAAGTACTTTAAACATTGAGACTATTTATTTTTTAAGAAAATAAAAATGATGAGGATGTTGGCGATCCAGTCATTTCCATGACCCTAACAGCCAGGACGAATCTCCTAGGTCGTAATTGAATCTGGTTTATTATGGTGTGACTTCACTTTCAATAACTTGCACGTTGGAGAAGAGTAACTGAGAGGAAATGAAGGATTTTTGGAAAATGTTATTCCCATGGTTTGGTAATGAACCAGATCAACATATGCATCCATATCCAAATACAATCTCTTCAAAATGTTTGGAATTACTCCTTTCTGTTTTGCTTTCCACTCTATTTCTTCTTTTTGTTTGAGTTCTCTCCTTTGCTCTTATTACTTCTCTCCTTACTCGTTCATTCTAAAAGCCCTTGTTAACATGTATTAACAAGTGTGGTCGAAAGCGCCAAACCAAACAGGCAACAAAAGAAAGGGATGGAAGAACTGGTGTTTAATTCTTTTGCCAGGTTTCAAATGGTCCTCAACAGCAGCCAGGGCCCCAGCCAGATCTTGTAGCAGCCACCACCCATTTAGCCCCACACAAGTATAACAGTATTGTAAGAATTATCCAAACATTAAAAAGCCATAGTTTTTAGAATAGGTTTTATACATCAAAATTTATTTGTATATTCTGCAAAGACCATTCACCTCTCCACAGAGTATTTTGCCTTTTTAAAAGATGTCCACTATTAAACCATCATACAGGAACATGCTTGATTCTCAACATTAACAAAAACTATACTATAAAATTAATTAACAATAACAAAAAAAAAGACATTTCCACATGCTGTTAAATTAAGCAGGGAAATGTCTGTGTACGGTATTTTACTTGGTGTTGCTAACTTCACTAGGGAGATTGGAAGTTTGCTCTCTCATTTGTAAGTATGACACCTTAATTCCTTTATTAACTGCTATATTTAAAAAAAAATTATTGTCTTCAACACATACTTATTGAGCTAATGTTTTATACCAGGGACTATTGTAGGTATTGGGGAAGCATCCAAATGAAACAGGAAATAATCCTGGCCTTTGGGAAATATATATGTTAGTTAGGAAGAAAAAAAATCTGATTAATAAATATAGTATAATGTTAGGTAGTGTTAAGTGCTGAAAATAATCTACCAGTGGGCAAGCTTTGTGGCATAGTGGTTAAACACTTTGCAAAAAGGGCTGATTCCCACATAGTGACCAAAGTTTGAACTCCTGACCAGACTAGTCTGAAAACATTCTGGGCACACACGTCAGTGCCCAAGATCTAATGGGCTGGAGGCCAGGAGGGACCGGATAATGGCATGACCAGGTCCTAAGGATGGTTTTCCCTCTCTCTCTCTCTCTCTCTCTTTCTGTCTCCCTTTCCTTATCTCTCTTACTCTTATCTACATATGCACACTGTCTATCATGAATAAAGACAACTTTTTAAATTAATAAAAAATCTGCCACAAAAAAAACTATAAGTTATCATTAAACAAAGACCAAAAGGAACAAATATCTTTTGAATAATTTTTTGATTACAAAAAGAATACATATTCATTGAAGGGGGAGCACTTCAGGAAAATCTCAGAGAAAATTGAAATAACTTGGTATCATTATACTTAATTCTTATTAAAAACTTGATATAGATTTAACTCAACCTTTGAGTATGGGTGGGTTTATTTTGTATGTGTCTGTGTCTGCATGTGTGTGTGTGAGAGAGAGACAAAGAGAGGCAGAGAAAGATAAGAGAATATATAGATTATTTAGAGAATGGGGACACCACACAATTTAAACACTATGAGTCCAATTCTTACAGAAATCGCCTTCACAAACAATTTTTTAAAAATTCCAGGTTTTGTTAATACTGTGAAAGTATGTTTCCATAGCCTAACGGTCAAAGTGGCTGGATCCCACATGGCCTACTGTGCAGTGCGAGCCATCAACCCTGTGACTTGAAAAACACGTCAGGTACGTGCGCATGTCCTAAATCCCAACAGGATAGGAAAGACAGAGAAGGGATTGCAGTGTAACCACACCGTTCCGAGAGATACTGTCTCCCTCACATAACCTCTCTTTCTGTCTCTCTGTGTCTGTCTGATGAGCGTACACACCCTCTGGCAACTAAGTTCTTGAACATACTTTGACAAATATTTTTTGAATATAACCATTCAAACTATTGGACATAACTCACTTCTCAGAGTATAACTGAATAGCAGTAACAACCTATTATGAAGAGTATAATTGAATGTGGAATAATTACACACTAATGACTTAGAAAATGATCTCATACTGTGAGCCAAGTTTTTGTTATCATAGCTTCAAAGAAGTTTTACAATGTGTCTTCTTTTTATGGGTTTTCATTGCTTAAAACTTCTAATTCCAGGCCTAGTCATGGGTGCAAACAGGAGGGCACCCGTTGTGTTGTGGTTGAGGCTGCATGGAAGGCCAGCATTTGGTTCTCTTGGTCCAACCAAAACACTGGGGTGTGGTGGTGTGCACCTGTGGTCCTCACTAACCAGGAAAATGAGGCAAAAGGATTGAGAGGAATGATATGGTTCTTTTTGGAGAGATTTTCACTGGAGGGCCCGTGCGCTTGCCAGACAGACAGAGACATAGAGACAGAAAGCGAGAAATCACCCCCCAGGGGGGATGGCCACGCCGCAATCCCTTCTCCTCCATTCTCCTCTCGGGATCTTGGGCACACACACCCACGTGCCTGGCGTGAGTTTTAAGCCACCGGGTCCAGGACACAAACCGCGGTCGACTATGTGGGAGTCCAGTGACATAGCCATTACGCTAACTGCTGGTTCCCTGATATGGTTCTTTTATTTATTTATTTTTAATTTTGCTATAAGGTGTGTGTGCTCACCAGAGAGATCCAGAGAGAGAAAGTGAGAAAGCACTCTCTGGGGGAAAGGGGGTGGCCTCACAACAATACCTTTTCCTCCATTTTTCTGTCAGGATTTTAGGCATGTATGCACATGCGCCCAGCTTGTTTATCAAGTCATTGTCTGGGAATGGAACTGTATGGTTGACCATGTAGGGTCCAGCTACCTTAACCACTGTGCCACCATTAGGCTCCATTTTAATTTCTTAATAACATTCATGTACCCATCTTACTTTTATATTTCAAGTTTATACTATCTAAATGTGCCATGAGAAACAAAAATAGGCAATGAGGAGTAATAGTGGGAAATTCTCAGCATTTCAGGAATGATGAAAAAGAGGAAGAGGAAAATAAGATGTCTGCATAATGAAAAATGCATTCATTATCTTCTTTGTCTTATTAAAATACATAAACTGATGCCCATATGCAGAGTATATAATATTTTACAGAATAACTTCACTAATCACTTAATATTTCCTGAACTTGTCTGTAAAGTAAATTTTTAGAATTCCTTTTCTATTTACTGAAGTCTTTCATCAGCACTCATTTAAACTCCCTGGAGTTGTTTTTGCTGTAGTTGCTAGAGGTATAATGGCACCATTTTTCTTTCTTTTACTTTTGTGTTGTTTTTTTCTTTACTCCACAGTTTTTGTTTGTTTTACCCACTTGTAAAACATGTAAAATAAACATTCTATAGAAAAAGCATCATAGAGAAAATATGTCTTGTACCAAATAATACCTTTAAAACTCTATTATCAATTTCCCCATATCCAAGTCTGAAATCACTGATAGATCCCTTCCTAATAAGCAGATAATTTTTCCCTTTTCCTATGAATTTTTTTCTCTCTACTCTACACTCAAATGTCAGCCACATGGAAAGAATGCCCATTTTCAGGTCTATTTTATTGTGAACTCCAAAGTTGTGCCCATCACTGTACATCTAGGATATATTTCTCATGTCTCTTAGGTAAATTACTGTATTTAATCATCAAATAAGACCTCAATTTGTGAACTACCATTTTTGATTTCTTAACAATGGAATTAAGAAACTTTGTGACTTTTTCAAATGTAAATATCCTATAAATGGCAAAGTGGGATTCTGAACACAGAGGGACTTATTCAATAGGCTTCTAATTATTTGATCAAAGAAATCTCCTTTCACAGAAGTCTTGCATACACTTTGTAGGACCTCTCCCTGCAGAAAACAGTGTGGAAAACATTCTAATTTCAAATTCAATCAACTTTTCATTACAACACAGATGTCCTTAACAATCTATGATTCAGCTACATTTAAAACAGCACAGTAATTCAGGCTATCAAAATTAAATTAATCTTAGCAATCCATTTTGTTACTTTTGGTGAAGTTATAAAGATTACCTCAGAAATTTCTACATTTAAACATCTTTTGCTAATTTTATCCCAAACATATTAACTTCATAATTTGGTTCAGAAGCCACTAGTTCTTATTTATCATGAACACTTAAAAAAATTTATATTCTTAAAAGATTACCTCAGAAATTTCTACATTTAAACATCTTTTGCTAATTTTACCCCAAACATATTAACTTCATAATTTGGTTCAGAAGCCACTAGTTCTTATTTATCTATATCACGAACACTTAAAAAAATTTGTATTCTTAAAGTTACCTCTCTGTTTTCTTACTCATTAGAGTCAGATGCAATGACTGACACTCAAGATTAATATGCATCTTTACAAAATAGAAAGGAAACAATAGTCACTACTTCAATACTTTAATCTTATAATTACAGTATCAGAGAATAAGTTCACCAGGAACAGACAAAGAAAACAAGAATTGAAATGCCTACCTCACATAAATGCTTTTTGATCATAATGACAACTAACACTTAGAGTATGTTAATAGCAATGTAACATTTTAAGTGTTTTATTTAATATCTCCAAGCATTGAGCTAGATTCTATTATGCTGTAATTTATATAATATCTCCAAGTAATGACATAAATTATATTATTGTCACTTTGGAGTGGTTAGCATACTTGGATACAGGATACTAAATAACTTTCCTGAAAATTTTTTAGAAGTTTTTGCCTTAAGGAACATGTACTTGCTGGTGAGAGACATAGTGAAAGGAAATCACTCCCAGAGGAGATGATCACACCACAATCCATTCTTCTCCATTCTCCTTCCAGGATCTTTGGCACACATGCACAAGAGCCTGGCATGATTTTCAAGCCACTGGGTCTGGTACTTGAACCATGGTCATCCATGTGGGAGTCTAGCAACAAAACTGCTATGCCATCTGCTGGCCCCATCTTTACCAAATAGAGGCCATCCAAAGTTAGGTTCCACTCTCCTCCATACCAATGAATAATTGCCTTTCAAGACCAAGGAGTCAATCATACCTTTCCAATTAGTATCACTTTCTCTTTTCAAAATTCAGATAGATATTTCTTACACCCTCTTTTGCTCTTTCTCTCTCTAGGTTGCAAACATCTGTTATTAGAGAAGACTAATTATCTTTGCGTATTTAACATTGGTATTATCTTTCATTTGATATGCTATAAATGAATGAGAGAATGATGAGTTGTTTA
Organism: Tupaia belangeri chinensis; assembly: GCF_000334495.1. Classification (NCBI taxonomy): domain Eukaryota; kingdom Metazoa; phylum Chordata; class Mammalia; order Scandentia; family Tupaiidae; genus Tupaia; species Tupaia belangeri. The sequence goes on along the minus strand of NW_006160069.1, from coordinate 2,929,222 downwards.
AAGTGGTCTTTTCAAATAGTGGCAGCAGAGCCAAAAAAATACAAACCAAAAAAAATATATATATAAGATTCTCCATTTTTCTTAAGCATTTTATGTGTCTTATGATAAAACCAATGATAACAAAGTCACTTAGGTTGACTCATTTAAGCTGTAGCCCTTCTTTAGTTGATTTAATCATCATTTTTCTGAATGCCTCGTATTCTTGAAGCCAGATTTGTCATTTATAGCCTAAGGACACATTTTTGCATTGGGAATGCCATAGCTAAATATTGAAGAATCTATAAACAGATGTAGAAAAGACTACATGTATTGTTTGCAACCTGGTGTGCCAACATTTCAACGTTACTTCTTTGTTCCACGAGTACCCCAGTATAGGAATAACCTCAGTTATAGTCTTCCTTCCTACAGTGAGGTCCATTCTGCTATCTTTGGTATCTAGTTCACAGGCAGCCCTCTTGGTTTCCTGCTTTCAGCGAAGTCTTTTTCCTTGGCTGCTCAGCAGTTTCCCAGTGGCCTTTCCCCAGGACATATAGCTTCAAAGCTACGACCTTTCAGAACAACTTTATGTGCCTCCCTGTATTTGCCGCTTTTCCATTTCTGTGGAGCACCTTATCAAGTCGACTGGGGTAGATATGTTCAAAGATGTTAGCTTGTCACCAATTTCCTGGAAGTAAAGCATATTAATTGTTTTAAATGTTGGGAAGAAAAAATGTCCATCTTTATTCCAAAATTGTGTCCAGAGATAGAACTCCCTGATATTCTGCCGAAGCATACTCCGGAACGAAAAAAATTGATCGTGTAAACATCACCAAGCAATCCTAGCTGCTTTGGCTTTCATGGTAAGTATTAAAATTTAAAGGAATCTGTAATGTAAGTATGGAAGAAAACACACATATTTTATATGTAATCATTTATTCACTCTGTGCATGGTGTCAAGACTCAGGACAAATGCATTCAGTTATAAAAATTATTCTTCTGAGGGCCAGCAGGTGGCTTGGCGGTTGAGGTGCTGGACCCTCACATTGCTAACCACAATTCAAATCCGGGACCAGAAGCTTGCTTTATCCCTCCCCACCTCCTCTCTGGTCAGATTAAAAAATAATAATAAATAAATAAATTTATAAAATTTATTCTTCTATTTCATATAGTGTCTTGGAGATAACAGTGCTTTTCTTTTTTCTTTCTTTCTTTTTTTTTTTTATTTGTTCATTTTTCTTTCTTAGGCAGTACTTCCTGAATGCATTTACTAGGTTAGGTATTTACCTAAATTTCCTTTTTAATCTTTAAGCAATGCTTTGAAGCAGGCATCAATGCCACCATCCTCATTACTACCAGAGAACAGACTTTGGTAAACTAAATAATTTGCTCAATGCCGCATAACTCACATGGAACCTACTGAAATTCAGTATCTATCATTTTGGTCAGCCCTGTATTCATTTCTCCAAATTCTTACTTGTAATTTTCTGGGCAAATACATCTTAATGATATGTTACATGGTTCTCAATATCCTATGTTGGGACTTGAAATCACTCATTCTTTCTCTCCCCAGAGACTCCCTGGAAGTTTAAGGTGCTCTACACTCACACTGTCATCAGCTCCTCCCTGTGAGGCCAGTCTTGTTGCTTCTAGGACTTCTGTTATTACCACAACTGCTGCTGCCACCAGAGCAGCCATGTTTGCCAGAACTCCCAAGAGGAAAAAATGTTTTTCCTCAGAGTGATTTCAGAACTACACTTAAGGCTGCCCACGTCCCCCACATGTTCCTCCAAGTAATATGGTTTCTTCAGTTTTGCAATCACCATTCTTACAAAAAAAAAAAAGAGCTTCTCAAAGCAAATAATATTGTTATTGAGTGCTTGCCATGTGCCATTATTTTGCTTAAACTTCTCAGCAACTGTGTAAGTTATTTTGCAGACTAGGAAACAGTTAAGAAATGAGAGCAGGAAATAATACAACTTTATTTCATACTCAACCAAGTGCCTCTCCATTGATTAAAGTCTAGTGTTTCCTATTAAGAATACATTTTTCAATGACTGCTTCCCACAGGGTCAGTGCTTGCCTGCCCTGAGTTCTTGTCTTCCTTAAGAGTGACATGAGCATGATTTTCTTCAGAGCTGTTAGTCTGAACTTTTTTTCCTCTTTATTTACTTATTTATTTTTTATTTATTTTATTTTTTATTTCATTTTCTTTTATACATTCAATCACATTATTATTTGGCTTACAAAATGGATATTTCAACAGGTGAACATTTCAACCTAGTACAGTTGATAAAACTATAAAATATCTTCAACAGATAATACCACTTTTCTTTGTTCCATTAATGCTTTGCCTCCCTATTTTTCTTCTAAATGTCCTTCCTCAGACCCTCCTCTTTCACACACACTATATCTGGTGTTTACATCTATATACTGTGTTTCTATATCCTTTAGTCAATTAGTTTCAGTCATAGAGTGCAGACACTCGGTATGTATTAAGTAGGGACATACAATGCCTCTCCTTCATAGCCTGGCTTGCTTCACTCAGCAGTAAATCTTCCATATTCATCCACTTCCTGTCAAAAGCCAGGGTTTTTTTGTTTTGTTTTGTTTTGTTTTTATGACTGAATAGTATTCCATTGAGTATATGTACCACAGTTAGTCTGAACTTTTAAGCATCCTCTCTGGGCTGAATCTTAAGAAGACCAACTCCTAGTAATACTGGGAACTCTTGGACATTGAAAATAAAATCTGCAATATCTCCAACATTATAGTATAAGACAACATTGTTCTCAAATAGATTCTGAATTTCTTTTTTTAGAGAAATTTTTGCTATAGGGTGTGTGTGTGCTCACCAGAGAGATAAAAAGAAAGAGAGAGACAGAAAGTGAGATATCACCCCCGCCCCCAGGGTGATGGCCACACCACAATCTCTTCTCCATTCTTCTCTCAGGATTTTGGACATGCACACAGATGTGCACAGTGTAAGTCTGGGACTCAAATCACACTCGACTATGTGGGAGTCCAGTGACATAATCATTAGGCCATCTGCTGGTCCCAGATTCCAGATTTTTCCATTACCTTGCTGATGTAGTTATCGAAACTAGCCAAATGCTTTGCTATTGAGTCTATGCTTCTCAATCAACTTTCTGCTTTCCTGTTTGATCTTGCAAATAACTTAACAACCAGTGAAGTATCTCAATAGCAAGAGAGAGTATATCAGTCTCTGAAAAGGCTTAGTCTCATTGGAATTCTGTTTCTGGGTTTCCAGAACACATGAATTTATATCCCTTTTATATATTTTGCCAATCTATATATTATGTGTCTTATTATATCATTAATATTTCACTTTAAATTCATTCTCATGTTTTCAATCTATGTAAGTTATGACAAAATACCTATTTGTCATAACTTTATGTGCCAGTTACATTTTTCAAATATATATATATATATGTATATATATAAATTTAAAAATGCTCATTAATATACCATCTAAAATTATGGTAGGAATCACCTGGCAGTGGCAAAGCCCATAACACATAAAAAATTAAAGCCTAAAACTTAGTCATTAGTCCCTTATGTAATGAAAGTAGCAAAGCCCATAACACATAAAAAATTAAATCCTAAAACGTAGTCATTAGTCCCTTATGTAATGAAGTGATATTATGTAGTTACCAAAAAACTAACAGGATCTCAATTTCTTGGCCAAATGTGGTTGACACTTCTGAAAAGTTTAGATGCAGAGTCTTTCTATATTTAAGCTGAATGTGAACAGTCATCCTTCTAGAATATTTTTATCCCTATTTTCATTGATTTATTTTTTTTACTTAGGCTTTTAAAAATATATTTTACTGTCTATTCTGCAGGGAAAATGATCCAATCTGACTTTACTCCTATATCCCTTCCTAAGCTACCACTTTTTGCATTTTCTCTTGTAATGGCCAAATAATTTACTATTAAATTCAATTGCACATTATTTCTAATTTTCCCTACAATTCTTTAAGTATCAATCTTTATTTTCAAAAACAGAATCTTTATGATGTTTTGGCCTATGCTTTGACAAATCAAACCTAAACCTAAAAAGATAGCAAATTGACATGTTTTCCTAGCATTTTAAAAGGAGTATGCCTGTCTTCATTAGAACAATGAGGAGTTATATAAACTTGTTGTGTTCAATTCTTTTTCTTTCAAACCAAAATCAGTACTAACATTTTTTTTTAATTTTAAAACATTCCAGTTAAATTTCTGTCCCGTAGGTAGCTGTTCAAATTTCTTCTATAATTTAGAGAACCAGTGGTAAATGAATCATGTAAATTCTCAGAAACGTAAGTAAATACAAACAAACATATACATATGTATGTGTGTGTATATATATATGTATATGAACATATACACTCATATTCGTCTAAACTTTAGATTAAAAGTTAGAGTTCATGACACTCTCTTTTTATGATTTACCCTCATGGTACAAGTTAATGTAATAATTACTGCAAACCTCTGGTTGTGGTCATAATTCAATAAACAAATATTCTTGGCACACTTACTCTGTAAGAGTTCCCTATGCAAGGCGATGTTGGCACGTTATGAGGCAATAATCTGGCCAGACACATTTTGGAAAAGCTGACAAAGTACCATAAAAAATAGCACTCTCATCATTTTGCCTGCAGAAGAGATTTCTGCCTTTCTTCTTAAGCACTAAAGCAAGTTCACTAAAGCCAGAATATACAACAGGTCATGAACATATTAAGCTGTCAATTCCTGGGAAAAACTGATGATGTTAGAAACTCTGAAACCAGATCTAGAATGAAAAATAGCTGGAGTAAGAAGGAATTAAAAGCTAGAACACAGGAGATACGAATCAAACCAATTGAAGTTTATTACGGGAATTTCATGATTTCTGACTCTGAACTAAGTCAAATAATATCCCATGATAGAAACTTTGGCTACTACTTCTTAGTGCAACAAGTAAAATTTGAAAGTTCTAGAGAACTATCCTTATTACTTTCTTTCTTTCCCAAACTGAGTGGATTAAATTAATTAACTCAAATGAACTTGACAGCTCCAACACAAACTCCATAGAGCCCCATTATACCCTGACTTGTTCTATCTTCTGGTTGATTCCAAAACTTAGGCCAAATAGCAGACTTAGAATATCTTTGCCTGGGGTCAGTTCTTAGTTTACCAACATTTTTTAAACTTCCTGATAGTTCAGGCTAAATGACTTTACATCAACTTTCAAGCCCAAAAGGCTGTCATTTCACCTAGTACCTTGTTTTTGCCACTTCCACCATAGGCTGGATTCCTGCCCTGAAGCCCTGTGCATGTGATAGGAAACCATTGCATGAATATATAATTTTGGTCTTTCTTTCCATGTGTCACCCAGGGCCTAGCTCTTGTCTATACCAAAAAAACGACTCATTGGCTTTCTTTTCATGCATGGACAGACCTCCCAGAATCCTGACCTCATGTGGGCTGAATTCCTGAGTGGAAGGATCCACCCACAGAACTGGGTGACATTCCCAGTCATGGCTTTTCCTGGAATTAAATCTAAAACTTTGTATCCTCTCTTAAAATGACCTTATACAACAATGTTCTCCCCTCCTAAGCAATCTTCTCTGGCCAAATCAGCTTCTCTAATCCATACAACTTATCCCGCTCAATTGAGAATTTCTTTATTTCATCCCATTTAATCCAACGCAAAGGACATAGTTTATGGTTGATGTCAAATAAAAGTGGAAAAAAAAAAAGAGAAAAAACATAAAGCAACACATTCATACCCCAAAAAGAGCCCATAATTAGAGACAGTTTTTTTAGGTAGCAGAAACACCTTATTTGTTCGTATTTTTTAATGAATATAACTATTCTTATAATTTATAATTATGTGAGATAGATAAAGAGATGATCTATCTACATGTTATCTAACAATGTATTCATGTATCTTATGTAAACAAAAACAGAAACATTATTTTAAATTATTTTAATAAGTTGTTTTAATGGGTCAAGTTATTTTTTTTTTTTTTTTTTTTTTTTTTTTTTTTTTTTTTTTTTTTTTTTTTTTTTTTTTTTTTTTTTTTTTGACAAAGTCTCACCATAACATGATCCTTCTGCCTCAGTCTTCCCGATGGGACTACAGGTGCATGCCATCATACTGACTCTTTTATAGACAGAGTCTCACTTAGTTGCCCAGGCCAGCATCGCATGCATGATACCTCTTGTCCCAGCCTCCTTGAGTTAATGGCTTTACAAGCACAAGCCACCATGCCCCATCTTTAAATCAGAACAGGAAAAGAACCCAGGCCTCTCATTTCGTTGTATCCTACAGAGAACAGCAACTTTGCAGTGCATACCACTGTAGCTGGGCCTGCACCTTAGAATGGAAACAGATTGTATTAATCTTATTTGAAGGCTATCCTATGAGCAGATTTAAGGTTGTAACTTGAGGAATCTCCATCACTATGTAAAGCCTCCCTGGAAATCCTCTGGACACCTCCCAGGAACTGGCAGAGCAGTCTCAACCTAGCACCAGAAACCAAATGATCCTAGTTATTATTAGAATCCTCTTCAGAGTCTGTCAAGAGGCACCAACACAACTAATAAATAAACTAATATAAAGAGTGCTTTCTTCATGACCTTCTACAGATGCTTTAAGTGAAAACATAGCATTCAATTATTAGAAGATTAGGAGAAAGAAATTTCTAAAGCCACTACTGCCTTGCTAATTTAAAATGCAATGTAGTAATGCTTATAATAAAGGTAATAAAATGTATACTTTTATTTTATGTACTAGACTGAGATCAGCAAACTTTTCTGTAAAGAGAAAGATGGCATATATTTTAGGCTTTGTGAGACATAAGGTCTCAGTGGGAACTAATCAATTCTGCTAATCTAGTGGGAAAGCAGACATGGTATGTAAGCAACTGACATTGCAGTGTTTCTTTATTTTTTTAAATACATCCTTTTGAAAATTATTTATTTAATTTTATTCATTCATCCATTTATTTTAATTTGACCAGAGAGACACACACACGCACACACAGAGAGAGGAAGTGAGAAAGCAAGCCACCAGGTCCAGAACTCAAACCATGGTCAGCCATATAGGAGTGTCCAGCACCTTAACCACCACACCACCTGCCGGTCGAAGTAGAAGAAATCCAGTGATCCGATGACATTGCAGGGTTTCAATAAAATTTTATTTACAAGAAGGAGTCATTCAGCCTTTCACAGAGATGTAGTTTGGTGAATCATGGTATAGGCTGTTAAGGTTTAATTATATTAGGAAATACATAATTTAACATGTGATATCATGTATGTTTCAATTAGAAAACATAATTTAAAACTGACTTCTCTAATAATATATAATTAACTATGAAGGAATTACATATTCCAGAAAACATTCTGACTAATCATAGTATTATGTATTCTTTTAAACTTCTGTTGTTTTCTGCATTAATCATAAAATAAATTAAATTCAAAGCTGTTTAATTTTTTTTAAAAGAGAACAAGTAAGGAAGAAAAGAATGAAGAGACTTACTGATGATCAGAGCACACTTTCAGTTGTTTTCCTTAAAAACATTTAAATTAACTATGTGATCTAATTAGCAAATTCGATAGCAATTAAAAGCATTTTCCATTATTGTCTTAATGGTCTACTTACTAGTTTCATTTGCTTTTCTCACTTTTAAACAAAAAGAATAAGTTAATTAAACAGAGCTCAATGAAATGGATATTAACAAGAGACACATCTTGATTGTCACACAATGCAGTTTAATTACCAGTACAACTAGAAGTTTCACATTTGTTGCTTCATAGTCCTCCATTTTCATGGCGCATTCATTCCAATGATTGTCTTTAATCAGAACCCTGAGATGTCTTTCAAGAAATTCAAACTAAGATCAGACATACAAAAGTCTCCATTATTTACTACCAAAGTAAGAAAAGAAGTTGACCCCTTTTAGTGACCACCTCAAAAATGTTGAGCACAGGGACCAGCAGTTAGAGTAATGGCTATGTCACTGGACTCCCACGTAGTCGACCGCGGTTTGCATCTTGGACCCGGTGGCTTAAAACTCACGCCAGGTGCATGTGCGTGCATGCCCAAGATCCCGAGAGGAGAATGGAGGAGAAGGGATTGCAGCGTGGCCATCCCCCCCCCTGGGGGGTGATTTCTCGCTTTCTATCTCTCTGTCTCTCTCTGTCTGTCTGGCGAGCACACGCACCCTATAGCAAAAACCTCTCCAAAAAAAAAATGTTGAGCACATATGATTCATACATCATGGAATCATAAGTTTTGCAACAAAGCAGACCAAAATGTCACGTGTATCATTCGTTCATTTAAGTCTGAGACTTACCTAGAATACTCCAATCCCTCTAACTGAAAAACCAATATTGAAGAAGCATAGATGGTTATCAATGTATTGGCTTGTGAAAAACTATCATAATAAGTCACTTTTTAAAATATATATATATATGTGTGTGTGTGTGTATGTTTATATATATGTATATTTTTATATATATATTTCTGTGTATGCGTGCGTGTGCGTGTGTCTGTGTCTGTGTGTGTGTGTATGTGTGTAGTTGTTCTTACCCAATCATTCCTGGTGGGAATGGAAAGAAAACTTAACTTGAGTATCCTTTTTGTTCCCAAACTCATCTCACAGGGATTCATATACTTTGTTATCTTCCATGAATTGGAGATGTTTACATCAGCTTGTAGTTCTGCAGAATATCCAGCAGACCAAGGTTTTCTGGATTCTGTAGTGTGACAGAGAACAAGATTTAAAAGTCTTGGAATAAAATAATTAATAAATGCCATTCATTATTACATATTAACTGCTTCTTATCCTGCTTTCTAATAACTTTGAAAAATAACGCACTCACTGGATCAATAGCCACATTAGGAGCTGTATTAATCTGCTTTAGTGAAGATACCATATCAGACACAGAAGTTACAATTTGGACTACCACTTAATTAAATTTGTAGTAGTAGTTACTGCTTTGGTTATGAGGAGAATGGTCGCGGATGTTAGGGTTTGAAAAAATCTTCGGAAAGACCAAGTGCTATGATATGAATTAACTTTTATGTTCCTCTTAAATATATATGTTGAATTTTACTCCTGAGGAGATAGTAATTAGCAGGGAAGATCTTCAGAAAGTGATTAGGGCATGAGGGTGAAATTCTCCTTAATGGCATTAGTGTTCTTAAAAAGAGGCCCAAGAGAAATCCCTTAGTCTTTTTGCTATGTGAGGCTAAAGTGAGACGATGGCCAGCTAAGAGTAAGAATGTCCTCACCAGACACTGAATTCGCCAGTGCCTTGATCTTGAACTTCCCAACCTCCAGAACTATGAGAAATCAATGTCTTGTTATATAGCCACTCCTCACTTAGCCCACTCGTTTAATGACTATTTGGATTTATGACCAGTTCTCATAATTCCCTTTCTCAGTCATTTTCAGGCTCCTGCAGTTGATTAGTATTCACTACATCAAGAGTTTGCAGTCATGCAAGATTACACATTTTGTTTACTTTATTGTGCACCCATAATAGTATACAGAATAAATAAAAACTACACCAGACTTACATTATTGTATTGTGGTATATCTTGTTTTCTAGCAAACATCTATTGTATGCCTTTTGTGAGAATAGAATTTACACCATTCTAGTGTAGTGCCATGTGATATCTATTGAAAAATACACACCCTATGGTGCCGTGATATATCACAAAACATCTGCCTTTAAGCTCCTCACTCATGGACCAATTCTCTATCGTTCCAATTTTAGTATATGTGCTGCCGAAGCAAGCACATGGACCAATTCTCATAATGACCTAGTCACGGGAATGAAATGCAGTTGTTAAGTGTCTATAAATTGTCCAATCTGTGGTATTTTGCTATAGTATCTCAAAAAAGCATTATTTTATGAGATATCATGCAGATTTGAAGACTTCTGGATCATTTTCAAGCATGGAGTTGGTGAGGGTGTTATACCTTCCAACAGTGGATAAAAGGAACACTTTTTCATGCTCTGTGGTTCAGTGAAATCTGGAAGTTTAGGATTCTAAAGACTACTGAAAATTGGGGTGAGTTCACCTCGCTTTTCAGGGCCCACTTTTCATTTACAACAGCCTTTACTTTGGCATAGATTTGATGGACTAATTATTTGCTTGTTTCTGAAGGTCTACTACTTTTATCATTAGGGTGTGAGCCTGGCCTTCGTACTGGTCATTTTTCAAGTAATAGGAGATGAAGGCTGTTAAACACTGCCAGTGAGTCTGCCTGACATACATGTCTTTCTGAATTTGTGTTTAATCTCCTTGAGCCTATCATTCTCACCTTGCAAATCATGAGTATAGTCACCCAATATCAGTCTTCTGATGACCATTTTCCTATAACATCAGAGAGACTACATGAG
>NW_006160069.1:2894528-2918292 GCF_000334495.1 Tupaia belangeri chinensis | reverse complement strand
TATATATATATTTCTGTGTATGCGTGCGTGTGCGTGTGTCTGTGTCTGTGTGTGTGTGTATGTGTGTAGTTGTTCTTACCCAATCATTCCTGGTGGGAATGGAAAGAAAACTTAACTTGAGTATCCTTTTTGTTCCCAAACTCATCTCACAGGGATTCATATACTTTGTTATCTTCCATGAATTGGAGATGTTTACATCAGCTTGTAGTTCTGCAGAATATCCAGCAGACCAAGGTTTTCTGGATTCTGTAGTGTGACAGAGAACAAGATTTAAAAGTCTTGGAATAAAATAATTAATAAATGCCATTCATTATTACATATTAACTGCTTCTTATCCTGCTTTCTAATAACTTTGAAAAATAACGCACTCACTGGATCAATAGCCACATTAGGAGCTGTATTAATCTGCTTTAGTGAAGATACCATATCAGACACAGAAGTTACAATTTGGACTACCACTTAATTAAATTTGTAGTAGTAGTTACTGCTTTGGTTATGAGGAGAATGGTCGTGGATGTTAGGGTTTGAAAAAATCTTCGGAAAGACCAAGTGCTATGATATGAATTAACTTTTATGTTCCTCTTAAATATATATGTTGAATTTTACTCCTGAGGAGATAGTAATTAGCAGGGAAGATCTTCAGAAAGTGATTAGGACATGAGGGTGAAATTCTCCTTAATGGCATTAGTGTTCTTAAAAAGAGGCCCGAGAGAAATCCCTTAGTCTTTTTGCTATGTGAGGCTGAAGTGAGACGATGGCCAGCTAAGAGTAAGAATGTCCTCACCAGACACTGAATTCGCCAGTGCCTTGATCTTGAACTTCCCAACCTCCAGAACTATGAGAAATCAATGTCTTGTTATATAGCCACTCCTCACTTAGCCCACTCGTTTAATGACTATTTGGATTTATGACCAGTTCTCATAATTCCCTTTCTCAGTCATTTTCAGGCTCCTGCAGTTGATTAGTATTCACTACATCAAGAGTTTGCAGTCATGCAAGATTACACATTTTGTTTACTTTATTGTGCACCCATAATAGTATACAGAATAAATAAAAACTACACCAGACTTACATTATTGTATTGTGGTATATCTTGTTTTCTAGCAAACATCTATTGTATGCCTTTTGTGAGAATAGAATTTACACCATTCTAGTGTAGTGCCATGTGATATCTATTGAAAAATACACACCCTATGGTGCCGTGATATATCACAAAACATCTGCCTTTAAGCTCCTCACTCATGGACCAATTCTCTATCGTTCCAATTTTAGTATATGTGCTGCCGAAGCGAGCACATGGACCAATTCTCATAATGACCTAGTCACGGGAATGAAATGCAGTTGTTAAGTGTCTATAAATTGTCCAATCTGTGGTATTTTGCTATAGTATCTCAAAAAAGCATTATTTTATGAGATATCATGCAGATTTGAAGACTTCTGGATCATTTTCAAGCATGGAGTTGGTGAAGGGGTTATACCTTCCAACAGTGGATAAAAGGAACACTTTTTCATGCTCTGTGGTTCAGTGAAATCTGGAAGTTTAGGATTCTAAAGACTACTGAAAATTGGGGTGAGTTCACCTCGCTTTTCAGGGCCCACTTTTCATTTACAACAGCCTTTACTTTGGCATAGATTTGATGGACTAATTATTTGCTTGTTTCTGAAGGTCTACTACTTTTATCATTAGGGTGTGAGCCTGGCCTTCGTACTGGTCATTTTTCAAGTAATAGGAGATGAAGGCTGTTAAACACTGCCAGTGAGTCTGCCTGACATACATGTCTTTCTGAATTTGTGTTTAATCTCCTTGAGCCTATCATTCTCACCTTGCAAATCATGAGTATAGTCACCCAATATCAGTCTTCTGATGACCATTTTCCTATAACATCAGAGAGACTACATGAGCTAGTGCATCTCTTCCACCAGCACCCTGTCAGTTCACCAGGGATAAAACAGCTTAACAATTGCATTGCTACATATTCCAGGAGATAGTGGTACACAGATTCTTACCTACCTTTGGTGTTATTTGGCCCCTCTTACCATTAGCCAGAGGTAAATTCCATTCCAGAATCCCATCCTTAGAGACGGCTTCCTAGGACCACTTCTTGAACCAGCTGTTTAAAATCAGATATTGCAGGACCTCAAATGGGAATTTGGATGCACATATTGTGCTGATAGAGTACCCTTCAAGAAAAGAGAAAAAGAAAAAGTGATTGTAAGGGAATGAGAGAAATAATGTAAGGAAGAGGAAGGGCTGACCAAGGATATGGTCTCAGGTGAAATCTAAACGTGACCCAATTCATGGATCATTTTGGAGAAAATATTACATCACTGACTTGTCCCATTTGAAGAAAAAGGGACTAGTCTTTGTCCACTCATATCAGGAAGTCTTAACTGATGTCTGTGGTAGTAAAGTTTCATCATAACGTTCTCTTCCAGGTAGTTCCCTTGGAGAGAGGGAAATAACTATGAAGACATCCAAGAACACTTCTAGCAACTGGGAGAGTGTGTGTACCATCTTGTGAAGGGAGCAGACTAGCACCAACAGCATCTTCTATACTTTTTTTTTTTTGAGAGGTTTTTGCTACAGGCCACGTGCACTCACCAGAGAGACAGACAGAAAGAGAGAAATCATCCCCCAGGGGGGGATGGCCACGCTGCAATCCCTTCTCCATTCTCCTCTCGGGATCTTGGGCACGCATGCACACGTGCCTGGCATGAGCTTAAGCCACCGCGTCCAGGACTCGAACCGCGGTCGACTACATGGGAGTTCAGCAACATAACCATTACGCTAACTGCTGGTCCCCAGCATCTTCTATACTTTGACAAAAAAGGAAAAAAAATGTATATGTATGTGTGTGTAATCAAAGTACCATTTTGTGTACTTATTCTGACTCTAACCAAATTCTTCAAATCAATTCACATTAAAAACATTTTAATATTATTCATATATGTATTTCCTGACATAAGACATTATAGCAGTGGCACTTATTCTTTTACTAAATAGATATTTATTAAGCACCTGCCTTTTGCCCATATAATCTTGCATGCTGTTACGTCACATAACAGAAGACTTGATTACAAGGAGTCATGTAAAATAGTAGATAATGTTGGCCCCAAAATTCTTACGTACCTCCAAAAAATATTTTTAAAACAAAGTAAGTATCCAGCTACAGTGACTTACATTTAAAATACTCTCTGAGATCGTGGTCATTGCACCTCCATAGCCAAATAAATGGAAACAGTTCAATCCTCAGCACAATACAATTTGGAGAGTATATACATGACAGAATGCACACACCAGGGCAGAGTGACTGAAATCAGGGCTTGGTAAAAACAATCAAGAGGTATAGGGTTCAGGGGAAAGTGGAATTAAAAAATAAAAATAAAAAAACCAGAAACTTCATTTTTCATAAGCTCCATCTAGTTCAAGATGTTTTTGCAAGTGATGATACCAGTCAATAGTTTAACTCTAAGTGAGATTATTGGAAATTCAGCCAGGTCAACACAGTCTTTTTCACATTATGAACAGAAAGAAAATGGTTGTCCTTTAAAGAGATTTTAAGGTTAAGAAATCAAAAAACGTTAGAGCCAAATCAGGAATCCCGATTTGGTGAGGTGGATGAGTAGTGATTTACTATGAAATCACTCACAAAATGGCTGTTTGAGGAGAGGAATGAAGTTTTCTCATAACGTTGTCGATAAGCAGATGTTACCATTCTTTTTCTTTTCTTTTTTTTTTTTTGAGAGGTTTTTATCTATAGGGTGTGTGCGCTCACTGGATAAACAGACACAGAGAGACAGAAACCGAGAAATCACCCCCCAGGGGGTATGGTCATGCCACAATCTCTTCTCCTCCATTCTCCTCTCAGGATCTTGGTCACACACACACACATGTACACACGCCCAGCGTGAGTTTAAGCCACCGGGTCCAGGACTCGAACCGCGGTTGACTACATGGGAGTTCAGCAATATAGCCATTAGGCTAACTGCTGGTCCCACCATTCTTCAGTGCTCTAGAAAGTCAACAGGCAAAATGCCTTCAGGATCCCCAAAAATCTGTTACCCTTTCCACTTGAGTGGTTCACTTTTGTCCTGAATAGATCCTACATGCCTCTTGGTATCCATTGTTTTGATTGTCTTCAGGATCATATTGGTAAAGCAATATATCATTTCCTGTTACACTTCTTCAAAAAAAATACTTCATATTGATCCTATTTTTTTAAATTTTCCATCAAAACCTCTGCTCTTGTCTGCATCTGTTCTAGTTGGTACAGTTTTAGCACCCACTAAGCAGAAAGTTTCTTCAACTTTAATTTTTCATTCAAAAGAGTATATAAGCTATACCACTTGAGATATGTGTGGTTATGTGTGGTGTTGGCTCTTGTTTCTACTGTTGCTTGTTGGTCATTTTCATCTAAAGCACAAATAAGATTAATTTTTTTCCTCACAAATTTCTACTGCAGTCATCTTCAGTATCATTTTGTTCATTCTTTTTTTTTTTCTTCAAGTTTTTGCCTTAGGGTGCATGCTCTTGCCAGAAAGAAACAGAAAGAGACAGTGAGAGGGAAAATGAGAAATTGTCTCCCAGTGGGGATGGCCACATCACAATCCCTTGTCTTCCATTCTCCTCTTGGGATTTTGGACATGCATGCACATGCATCTGGCATGAGTTTCAAGTTGGCAACTCCAGGGTTCGACCCAGTCGGCCGTATGAGTCCAGTGCCTTAGCCACTACATCAGCTCTTGGGCCCCTTGTCTTGTCTCTTCTTAAACCAGTCTATGAAGTCAGATAGCTGTTTGTCACATTTGGAGAATGCTTAAGAACCAACTCTCTCCTACCAACCTATTAAGAATTTACTACATCTTTTAATATGAGTTATACCTTAGAGTAAATTAGTAGTTTAGGAAAACTCATTTATTAAAAAAAATAGTCCATCTAATAAAAACGAAATGGTTAATTAAATTAGAAAAGCATATGTTTTGGTCAAACTCTAATAAAATGTAAGTAGACAATGATTATAAATGGCTTCTAATGTCACAGAAAGAGAGACAATCAAGCACTACTTGTTCACTGACAGGAGTCACATGACCACTATGGAAGATTCTTGTCATGAAATTGGAAGCTAAGTCTAACCAAGCATCTACATTTAATTAGGCACTTACAGAAAGTGTAAAGAAATATAGTAACAACTTTACAAGATGCAATAAGCTAAACTCTTTTTAAAGGAAAACTCTACCAGTTAAGTGAACATATTTATCAAATAATTACAAGGCTAAAAGAATGGAAGAGAGGGCCTATGTATTAAAAAGACTTGGAACCAGCAGATGGTGTAGTGGTTATTTGGCTGGACTCCCACATGTCCGACCACTGTTCAAGTCCCAGACCCAGTGGCTTGAAACTCATGCCGGGCACGTGCATATGTGCCCAAGATTCCGGGAGGCAATTGCAGCATGGCCATTCTCTCAGGGGGTGATTTCTCAGTTTCCCTCTCACTGTCTCTGTCTCTTTCACTCTCGCTCTCTCCAGAGCGTTCATGCACCCTAAAGCAAAAACCTCTACAAAAAAAAAAAAAACTCCAGATGCAAGTCATGGGCCATATTTTGGACTCAGCTGGAGAAAAGAGTAAATAAAATTAAGACAGTGGTTGAAATAATTGAACACTGAATAAATAGTAAATTATGTCAAGCCATTGATGATATTTTTAGATATAAATGCTTTTTAATTATGTTTAAAACATGTTACTATATAAAGTAAAAATTTTTCTGGAACTACAAGCTAAATTAAAAATCTAAGTGTTCTCATTTGATTTAATTCATTTGGGCAAATTGGCTAACAAATCTAATCAAGATGTCTCCTTTTTTTCTTAATGACCTCAGTGTAGATTATAAAACTCCATTCCATATTCTATACTTTATCCTAGTTAACTTTGACTTTAAAAGATCACTTGCTCTACATAAATATTATGCTTTCAGAATTGCTACTTTGGGGAAGAAGTCAAAACGTTCTATCAGTTTTCTGAATAGTGCCATATATGCAATTCAATCATAGTGGGTACTGCTTTCGATTGTGAGTTTCTTTAGCATGAGGACTCATCTTATTTGCCTTTAATCACAGACAGGTACTGACAGTAAGCAGTCCATACTTATGACTACGCTCTAGTACAGTGTAGTATGACCCATAAATAAATGACTGCATGAGTGACTGGATAAATGAGGTTGATAATTTACCACAAAACATGTCTTTTAAACATTGCAATAAATTTGGGACCAGCAGTTGGTGTAATAGCTATGTCGCTGGTCTCCTGTGTAGTTGACTGCAGTTCAAGTCCCAGACCCAGTGGCTTAAACTCACGCAGGGCGCATGTGCGTGCATGCCCAAGATCCGGAAAGGAGAATGGAGGAGAAGGGATTGTCGTGTGGCCATCTCTCCAGGGGGGTGATTTCTCACTTTCTATCTCTCTGTCTTTCTCTGCTGGCAAACGCACACACCCTATAGCAATAAAAAATCCTCGCAAAAAAAAAAAAGTTTAAATAAATTTGTTTTGTTTCCTCCTCACATTTCCACTCCATTTCCCACCTCCTCCCTCCACTTAGAAAAAAAAAGAAAATTTATTTTAAAAAATGACTGCAAAATAGGCTAGCAGGTGTCATAGTGGTTAAAGTGCTGGATTCCCACTTGGCCCACTGCAAGTTTTGTACCTGGTGGCTTGGAAATCATGCCCAGGGTGTGTGCATATGTGCCAAAAATCACAGAAGGAGAATGGAAGAGAAGGGACTGCGATGTGGCCATCCTCCCTGGGAGATGATTTCTCACTTCCTTCTCACTGTCTCTCTCTGTCTCTCTGCCTCTGGTGAGGGCATATGTCCCATGGCAAAGCCTTTAAAAAAATAAAATATAAGAAAAGACTGCAAAAAATATGATGTTCTCATTATAAATTCATTCAGCAATTTCAAAGAACAATAGAACTTTTCAGTATTGCACTGCATTTAAGAATTGATGAAACATTATTCAGGCAAATTTAAGAATGAGGTTTTAAAATGAATCAGTGTTGTACTATTGTATTAAAATTTGTGAAAGGTATGCAAATGTCAGAGGGTTGCTGAACCATAAGTGACCTTTTAATGCACATTTCCAAGCCAGACACATATAATAAGATATATGTTATATAATATAAGAAAATAAATGTAAGTAAATATAAATAAAATATAAAAATAAAATATAAGAAAGGGTGATTCTCTTTTTTAGGGATAAATTCAGGAATCTACTATAATGTTTCATAATTACCTGTAAGACAAAAACCAGTAACACTCTCTCTCCTTTTTTTTTTTTTTTTGGAGAGGTTTTTGCTATAGAGTGCATACATTTGGCAGGAAGACAGAGAGAAACAGAGATAGAAAGTGAGAAATCACCCTGCAGGAGGTATGACCATGCCACAATCCTTTCTCCTCCATTCTCCTCTGGGGATCTTGGGCATGCACACACACATGCCCAGTGTGAATTTAAGCCACCAGGTCCAGGACCTGACTCATGTCTTAATATCATATACTGTATTTGCTTTTCTTTATTATCTAAATTAATGGAGTGAACATCAGACATCATCGTCTGGAAACTATTTAGTATCTAGCCAGCCTTGTGAGATTCAACTATATGAAATCCTCATTTCAAAATTCAATTTCTGTGTTATTCTTTGGTTAATCAGAAGAGTTTAATTCCAATAACTCAAAAGATATTATCTTAATTACAAGATGGAGAACAAGAGGTGATTCTAGTCATAAAAGCTAAGCTTGATTTGACCCCATTTTTGTTCTTTCTATAGCTATCTAAAATTGCCAGCATTTTATCTTTTAGACCAATTACTTAAATGAGCCGGTGCCTGTCTCCTGATATGAGTAGATATCATTAAGTATGTGGAAAAGTGAGATTAAAATACAAATTTATTTTTGTGCCAAAATTTAAAATATCTATATATTTTTCTCTTAATATACATTTTCTATGAACTTTTTGAAAAGCTCATCATACTTTTTTAAGAAGTAAAGGACTATGTTTGGTACCTTACCCTAGGGACTTAAATGGGGTTAACACATTGAAATCTTCATGTTGTCTAAAGGAGAAAATGTTGTTAGAGTGACAAGAAGTACTGGGAATGTTGGCAGGAATGTATCACTTCACTCCTAAAATTGGGGATTAGACCTGTGTGGAAATGGTTTCCAATGTTAGAACTTTTTCAACTGAAAATCAAGATTGAAAATATTGAAACACTGAAGGTATTTTAAAAGCATGGCTCTTCTCTACCATTGTCACTCAGCAGACAAAGCATAAAACATGACATTTGGTGAGGCCTTCCTACTTAGGAGGGTTCTTTATTTGTGTCTAGAGACCTCCCTGCTTCGGGCATGTGTAAGCCACAGTCTGGGAACAGCTAAGCCTGTGGATGAATTGTGCTCTTGACTCACTCTTGAGGGTGCTATCTCTCTGTCTCTCTTATTCATAGAAAAAAATAAAATACACTTGAAAGGAAAGGCTGTGATTATGCATTGAAACAAAATTAATCCCAGTATAATAGAAAGAGAAATAATAAAAAGTGCAGAATGTAAGCTTATTAAGATAATTAAAATAAATATAGGGACCAGCAGTTAGCATAATGGTGATGTTGCTAGACTCCCATGTAGCTGACCTCAGTTTGCAACCTGGACCTGGTGGTTTAAAACTCACGCCGGGCGCATGTGCGTGCGTGCTCAAGATCCCGAGAGGAGAATGGAGGAGAAGGGATTGTGTCATGGCCATCCCCCCTGGGGGTGATTTCTCGCTTTCTGTCTCTCTGCCTCTCTATCTGGCGAGTGCACACACCCTATAGCAAAAACCTCTCCATAAATAAATAAATAAATAAATAAAGACAGTGATCTATGAAAAAATGATATTTTGGAGTACATAATTGAACAGAGAATCACTAATTCCTGTTTTTTTAAAACATTTTTATTTTATTAAACAAAGCTTATAGATTTTTCTTTTTTCAGCAGAGAACTGTACAGTCTTTTGTCTGTTAAAGCTTTTTCTTTCTTTCTTCCTTACTTTCTTTCTTCCTTCTTTCTTTCTCTCTCTGTTTTATGAAATTTTTGCCAAAGAGTGCAGTGAAAGGGAAAGTAAGAAATCACCCCCAAAAAGGAATGGCCATGGTGCAATCGCTTCTCCTCCCAAGATTTTGGGCATGCATCCACAAGTACCTATCTTGAGTTTTAAGCCACCAGATTTGGGATTCAAATCATGGTGGCCCTGTGGGAGTCCAGTGCCTTACCTACTACTCCATCTATTA
Source organism: Tupaia belangeri chinensis (assembly GCF_000334495.1). Taxonomy (NCBI): domain Eukaryota; kingdom Metazoa; phylum Chordata; class Mammalia; order Scandentia; family Tupaiidae; genus Tupaia; species Tupaia belangeri. The sequence goes on along the minus strand of NW_006160069.1, from coordinate 2,908,981 downwards.
AAAACATGTTAAAAGTTTCTTAATGTAAATATTTCTTTGAAGATGAAATCTCAAAATTCTAGCAATATATAATGATCTGCTTGATTATTAAAGTTACACATCCAAATTTACATTACTACCATCTCCAAGAATCAATACTTAGAAAAAAATGATGAGATGGAAGGAAGACTAAAAGTGCAATGGCCACCCTGTAACTCCGTGGGTAAATGAGAGCTGAATCTCATATACTAAACTATGTTTCGAATCCTGGCATAGGCAGCTTGGAGAACACATGAGATGTGTGTGTATGTATGTCCAAAATCTCAACAGTATTGAGAAATGGAGAAGAAAGAACTGAGACATGACCATATCCCACTGAGGGGTGCTGTCATTCTCTCTCTTTCTCTGGAAAGTGTGTATGCTTTCTGGCAATAAAAAGTAAATTAAAAATACGAAATTCAACTCCCGTACAGTTTAAAATGGAGCTTTTTCATTTTTTTTAAAATTTATGTTTAATCACTATATATCTTTACAGTGTGAAACATTACTTTTTCCAGCATGGATACAGTGCAATCAGTCAATACAAAGACATTACCATGTACATTATCATCAAATAACTTCCCATTTTTGTGTCAATTAAACATATTGTTATCTTTTCCCATTCCCCTCTCTATTTCCCTCTATTATCCACCCTCATATTACCCCTATCCTTACTATCTCTAATATCTACAGTTGCCCTCCCTACTATAATACTTTCCAAACTCTCAACTTCGGTTACATAGTGCAGGCATTCAGTATATATTGAATGGAGACCTACAAAGTCTGCCTTTTGTACTTTGATTTGCTTTGCTTAGCAAAAAAATGCAACATTTTTTTTTTTGAAGAGAATTTTGCCATAGAGCATCTGTGCTCACCAGAGAGAGGGGGGGGGGCAAGAGAGACAGACAGACAGTAAGAGGGAATGTGAGAAATCACGACCCAGGGGGAATGACCACGCCCTAATCCCTTCTTCTCCATCTTCCTCCTAGACTCTTGGACACTGAGGCACACACACCTGGTGCAATTTTCAAGCCACTGATTCAGGACTCAACCGTGGTTGGTGATGTGAGAGACAAGCCACGTAAGCACTACACCATCTGCTGGTCCCTGAAATGAAGCAAATTTAGTTTATAATATATGCCAACCTGCACATACCCTTCATTTTAGTTTTGTAGACTCCTAAAGGTATACACTAATTGTGTTTGACTGAATTTACATGTTCTTTTACTTCCTGATGTTCACCTTACTTAGGGATAGCATCACTATAAATCAGTTAGTTTTAGATTTATCTAAAATTAGCTCTAAAATTTTAATATATAATTAAATTTCAATGTGCTGTTTAACTAGATAGGAAAAAATCATCCCCAAGAAGTCTCATTTACACTATTCTCCAAAAGGTAAAATAACCATGGACATGATGTCGTAGTCCCACCAAAAGCTAAGACCAAACCCAGTGAATGAGGTTCACAGCTGCAATTAAGAATGAATATTTGCATATGGAAAACATGTCACTATTTGAAAATTTTTGATAGGATGAGTTTTACACTAGAACAGATTATAATTCTTAGACTTTTGTTTGGAGGAGCTGTTCAAAGAGGATTTAAAGCCAAAAAGCATATGACAAAATGCTCAGCATCCCTCATTGTAAGGGAGATGCAGATCCAAATCACAATGAGATACCACCTAACCCCAGTCAGAATGACTAAGATTAGGAAAACAAAAAAATGATTAAGTGCTGTTGGATGCTGGGGTGAAAGGGAAACTCCTACACTGCTGGTGAGAATGTAAATTGGTCCAGCCACAGTGGAGAATAATTTGGAGATTCCTCAAAGATCTATACTTAGAACTGTAATATGATCCAATAATCCTATTCCTGAGTATCTACACAAAGGACAGAAGAATTCTTAATTGAAAAAGTGCTTGCACATCTATATTTATTGCAGCATTACTCACAATTGCTAAGATATAGAACCAACCCAAATGCCCAGGAACAGATAAATGATTCAAAAAGTGTGGCACATATACTCTATGGAATACTACTCAGCTATAAAAAACAAGACCCTGGCTTTTGACAGAAAGTGACTGAATCTGGAAGATTTACTGCTGAGCAAAGCAAGCCAGGCTATGAAGGAAAGACACTGAATGTCTCCACTTAATATATACCGAGTGTCTGTACTCTATGGCCAAAACTAAGTGACTAAAGGATATAGAAACATAGCAAATGTTTGAAAACACCAGATACAGTGTGGAAAGAGGTGGGTGAAAGAGTAGAATCTGAGGAAGGACATTAAGGAGAAAAGTAAAGCGGCAAGTCATTTATAGGACAAAGAAAGGGGTTATTACCTATTGAAGATTACTTTATAGTATTGTTAACTGGACTGGTGAGAAATGTACATGTTGGGATATTCACTTTGCAAGGTAACATGTGATAAAATGCATAAAAAAATTGAAATTTTAAAAATTAAAAAAAAATAATAAAAAGGATGTAAAGAGTTGATCAGGTATTCAGATAAGATGTGCTACATATACAAATAGTGACCAACTGATCAGTCCAGTCCTACCATCTTTGGAAATTTGAGAGAAACAGAGCTGAGAATAAACGTTTCTATAGTATCATCCTGCTAGAAGTAACAGGAACCTCGACTAAAGAGTGACAGAATACAAAGGGAAAAGAGAAGTCTCAGGAGATGGCACATAGCAAGAAGAAATACCTATCTGCATCCTTAGCTCTCATAAATTCATTTCAGATGACCCTTCCTGCATAATAACGTCTCTCTCCATGTTATTTCACAGAGCAATCATATTGGCTGAGGTTCCTTGAATGCCTTGGTTTACAAATGACAGAATTCTAAATCTGATGAAAAATTGAACTCTATTGGTCACAGAATCACTGGCAGTGGTAAGCCATATTTTATGACAGTTTCTTTTGTAACTGTCTATAACACATCATTTTTACCCTCCGACGTGACTTTTTCTGTGGGACGAAAATGAGAGGAGGAGCTTATGGTGTATGAATGGGAGATGCCACAAAAACCTTGCAAAGTCTCTTCAAAAAGAAAAGAGGGGGACCAGCAGTTAGTGTAATGGCTATGTTGCTGGACTCCCACGTAGTTGACCATGGTTCAAGTCCTGGACCCAGTGGCTTAAACTCATGCTGGGTGCATGTGCATGCATGCCCAAGATCCCAAGAGGAGTGGAGGAGAAGGGATTGCAATATGACCATCCCCCCGGGGCGGTGATTTCTCTCTTTCTGTCTCTCTGTCTCTCTCTGTCTTTCTGGTGAGCACATGTGCCCTATAGCAAAAAACCTCTCTCAAAAAAAAAAAAAAAAAAAAAAAGGAAAGAAGGCAGGGTCCCCAGACAGTGGTGCACCAGTAACACTACACTTTGAGGCTGATCCCTGCAGGTCATGCTGGCGTTAGGAAGCCAGAGCAACTGCTACATCAGCAGACAGTGTGGACCCTGTTGAAGAGGCAAGGGGCAGGACCAAGAGAAGCTGGGTAAGTAAGACCAAGAGTAAGTTGGATCAGATACAGACAGGATGATGTTTAAGATTTTCACCCATTTTGGTTGGCAGATGTTGTGATTGAGGGCTCTGCATTCCCACATGGCTGACTCCGGTCTGAGTCTGGGACCTGGCAGCTTGCTTTCTCACTTTCCCTTTCTCTCTCTTTCTCTCTCTGTCTGTCTGGTCAAATTTAAATAATAATAACATATGGAATTAAATAAATAATTATTTTCAAAAAAAAAAAAAAAAAGAAAAAAAGATTTTTACCCATTTTAAAATTCTGTGGCCATATGCTTCTTTTTGGTAAACCCCCAGAGCACCTAATAATTTATCATAGACTACTCAGCAATTAAAGTAAAGGCAACTATTTTCAAATTACACTATTCCAGTGAAAAGCAAGAGTTGATTTTGCATTTTTTTTTTAGAGGTTTTCGCTATAGGGCGCATGCGCTTGCCAGACAGACAGAGAGAGACATAGAGACAGAAAGCGAGAAATCACCCCCAGGGGGGATGGTCACGCAGCAATCCCTTCTCCTCCATTCTCCTCCTGGGATCTTGGGCACGCACGCACATGCGCCCGGCGTGAGTTTTAAGCCACCGGGTCCGGGACGTGAACCGCGGTCGACTACGTGGGAGTCCAGCAACATAGCCATTACGCTAACTACTGGTTCCCTTGCATTATTTTTTTTTTACAGTAATTTCTGATTTTTATTAAATCAAATGAGTAAGTAAAATATAGAATTATATACAAAAAAAAAAAGAAAAGAAAAGAAAAGATGTGCCACAAAGGCTAATCTGGCTTGAGTCTTGAGTTCCACAGATAGTCCCTTATTACTAACAGCTGTGCAGATCTGCGTTTAACACTGCCTCAAAAATATGACTTTCTTTTATTTACTATATATTCTTTGCATGTAAAGATGAGTGATTTCACCCCTTTCTTAAGAATCAATAATCCTGTATTTAGATAAATGGTATTTTTGATAATGTATGCAGCTTTATTAGCCTGCCTGAAGAGTCTCTATGGCTTGGGACCAACAGATGGCATAATGGCTACATCACTGGACTCCCATGTAGTTAACCACGGTTCGAGTCCCGGACCCGGTAGCTTAAACTCATGCTGGGTGTGTGTACCTACATGCCCAAGATCCAGAGAGGAAAATGGAAGAGAAAGGATTGTGGCATGGTCATACCTCCTGGGGGGTGATTTCTCACTTTCTATCTCTCTGTCTCTCTCTCTCTGTTTCTGGTGAGTGCATGCTCCCTATAGCAAAAACTTCTCCAAAAAAAAAAAAAAAATCTCTATGGCTGCATGTAAGGCCTTAATTCTAAAAAGTCTCCCAATGTGTTTCCATTTAAAGATTAAGAGGTAAAACCAGAGAGTAACTCCACTGTATCTGGTTAATGTCCCTCTTGTTCTCTTGGTTGTTTTTAGTAATGCCAGCACAACTGCCAAAGAATCCCATACCTGGCTTAACCCACTCCTTCATGGCTGGAAAGAAGTGGAAGAAGCAGTCAGCCCTGTTGTACATCTATGTGTAACGCCCAGCCTGAGCAACCTTTTGGACAATCTTGGAAACAAAGTTTATGAGTTTCTATGGTTATAATTATTTTTAAGATAGAGATTTCTTAATTTACAGCTGAGGAGATAGACATTCAAGAAAAGGTGAGATTATTTGTTCAGTAAAAGGCAGAATGTAGAGAATAACCAAGTTTTCTTATTCTTGTTCTGGCATTATTTAATGACCAAACTGTTAGAATAAAAGAAAATTTAATTATTATTTGATATTTTTGTAGTGAAACATGCAGTAGGTTTTAGTGTACATTACTAAGTGTAGTATTACTTTTCTTGAAGATTTTCATTGTTAAATAAGTAAAATATAATTTTGTGCATAAAATAATCCTCTTTCACTCTATAGGACACATATAGCCCAGCCCTCACTGGGAGCCATACATCCTCCCTCACTTTAGAGAGGAAACTTTCTTTTTAAAAGAGGAAATGTTCTGTGTTTATTTTTCAATGATCTCTTTGCTTTTTTATAATTTTATATTCCTGAGCCTTGAGGCTATGCCACGTATTAATGTTCTGTAATGTTGGGTTTTAACCTCAACCCAATCTTTAGGTATATAGAGTTAACAAAATGTTAGAAAAAAGGGAAAGATGGAGGTAGACCTTTCCAATTTCCCTGTAAAATAAACTTCATTAAAGCATTAACTATAGGAGAGCTCAAAATAATCAATACAAATAATAATCATAAAAGTGAAAAATAGCTATCAATAATGAGCAGCACACATTGAATTATTGTTTATTGCCCAGTATGGGGCTAAGTGCTTTATTCGTATTATTTTACTTAGTCTCTGAGAAACCTGTTGTGTATAGACCATGACTTCTCTTCAGAAAAGGAGACATAGCAAAAAGTCATATGGGTATGTGTTTCAGGGAACACATTTCAATTTGATCTACCTTTACTGAACATTTACTGTGGTACATGGAAACTTTATGTTCACTGTTGCTTGAAACCAAGATAGATGAGACAGACCTCTGCTAAAGTGATTTTCAGTCAAGTGGATTAGAAAGCTGTGCACATAATTACAGGACTGTGGATTTAATTTATTCACTTTCTCACAATCTCTCATTATTATGGAAAATGAATGATCTGATTATAAAAACTAAATGAACTATAGTTAAACCCAATGATGGTTAAAGCAATAAGTGAAATTAATGAGTGCATTAAAGAAAAGCTTTAGAGAAAATTCTACTTGTGCTTCAAATAAAAGCATGCTAATAATTGCCCTTTAACTACTTCTCTCATAAAAAAGAAAGAAAATAAATGAAACAAAGGGAAAACTAAGATGTTAATTTCTTTTAAAGTCATCTCCCATTCCATTACCCAAGCAAAGTTATTAAAGAAATGGAAAGTAGACATCAAGAGGATTTTAGTATACCATTAGCTTCAGAAAAACCAGTTCAGTTACCATGTTGGGGTATCACATATCCTCTAAAAGGTGTGGGTTTGATGACTGATGGCTGATGGTGATGACTTAGAAATCCTAATTGACTGACTTGACACAATAAGTCGTCAAGAGAAGACTGAGGAGAGAAATGACTCCACGTTGAACCCTGTGTTCCAGTGGAACATTTAGAGTCACGCGGCTTCCAGCTCAGAATGGCATGTATTTGATAGATATTCTTGGGCTCTTAAATATTGAGGAAAATCTAGGCATCATGGGCTCAGGGCATTTAAAACTCCTGGAGAGTCATATAAAAGCCCATCTAATGTGATTCCATCAACAGCCCAAATAATCACGTTCCATTACCTCTTTGCTTTTGATGTTTACTGAGAATGAGACAACTTTACAACATTTTAAATTGGATTATTTCAAAGCTACTTTACTGTTTTAGGAAAAAGTCAAAGTGTGTTAGTAGAAGAAAGGAAAATACAAATAAGATTGTGATAGTATGAACAAATAGCAGGATATTTTCTCTTTAGGAGAGAAAAACTTGGCAGACACTCTAATTGCTTCAGTTAATATATCCCTTTATAGCCACATTATTTAGTTAACTAATTGAGACTCATATGTTTTATTTGCATAATTTCCTTCCTAATTCAGAGGTGAAATGTATTACAGGAAATAACAACAAGTAAGAATAGTAGTTTACTGCTTTAGATCAGTGGTTTACAAAGTGCTATTCCCACTGGATGCATGGTCTGATGAACATACAGAAATTGAGGAAAGAATGGCTCTAAACAATAAATTATCCTAGACACATGTTATCAATTCAATTAGTTGTCCAATCTAATATATTTTATTAAAATGCAAGTTCAAGGAAAACGTATGAATTTCAAGATGATGACAATAGAGGGGGCATTTCTGAGCACAGGGATAGGTAGCATCTATGATGTCAGCCCTAGCTCCAATGGCCTTTTTCTTCCTCCTGTGGCTCCTATTAATCCATTGTACCTGAATATGGGCAGGTAAAATATAGGGAAATGAAGCCAGACAGTGGTACAGCAGTGGTGCAACTGGACCCACATGGGAAAGTGCTAGGTTCACATCCCAAGGGTTCCCTGTACATGCTGGGCATGTACACAAACCAGTGATCCTGGCTGGCTTGAGCTAGGAGTGAACTGTGGCATGAAGACCCAGTTAGGGAGCCTGTTTCTCCCCTCTCTCTTTCTGTCTCTCTCTCATGGAATAAATAAATACAATTTTTTTGAAAATCTAGGGAAAGGATTATAGGAAGAGCAACTAAAACATAACAATTTTACTTTACAAGCTATCTAATACTGTCAGTTTAAGCTTAAAGTTTCACAACGTAAGTGACTATTAATTGCCTATATTATAGCTTATGCAATGAATATTCAATAATTACTTGCTTCCAATAATTTATTTTTAAATTATATTTATGTGTAGACTTCCTTACAGTGAAAATGACCTAATAGGAATTTCCTGTTCTTAGTCTTTTTTACGATGCGATTGATAGTAACCTATATAGCATTATATTAAGCATGGCATTTGGCAGCCAAGTGTTCCAAGTGAATAAATTACAATTTTTGAAAGCTAATACATTATTTTTCAGACCATATGAATGTTATTTTTATCAGATATCACTAATAGAAAATAAATGTTTCTTCCAGATTTCTTAAATTACTCCCAAAATATAGGTTTTATGAAGAAAAAATAATCTATAAGGGACTTTTCTTATTGGGTAGAATAGGCATTCAGTACTATTTAGAGAAATTGTTTCAATAGACTCCTTTTCCCTTCAGTGTGACACATACTTTTTTTTTTAATAGGTTTTGGTTATAGATTATGTTCACTCACCAGAGACAGACAGAGAGAGGCAAAGTAAGAAATCACCCCTCTAGAGAGGATGACCACACCACAATACCTTCTCCATTCTCTTCCTGGAATTTTGGGCACACATGCCCCATGCCAGGCATGATTTTCTTTTTTATTAAATTTTCCAAAATGTTTTTAATGAATAATTATACAGTTTTTCCTTAATTGACTATTTTTTCTGTAATATTATTTTACTTATTTTTTTTACATTTAATCACATATATCTTTACTGTATGTAACACTTCTTTTTCCAGCACAATTACCATGCATATCAGTCAAGACAAGACATTACTATACATATCATCAGCAACAAGTAACTTTTCATTTTTTTCAGGGTATTATTATTTTTTAATTCTCATTTTTTAATACAGTGAATCACAATACATCACTTGGTTTGTAAAGAGAATTTACCCAACACAAAATACTTCTCAGACCAGTCCAGTTGGGAATACTATACATAGTATCATCAACAGGTAATAAACCATTTCTGTGTCCCACAAATGTAATGCCTCTCTATTTTTCCTCCCTGATTTTCTTTTCTATACTCTTCCACCACCCCCTATTTCACCCTGCCTTCAACATTCATAACTATTTTCATTGCTTGTAATACCCTCTGATATTTTGACCTCTGCCATACAGTGCAGATAGTCAGTATATATTAAGTAGATGAATACAGTATCTTTTTTTCATAGCCTTGCTTGTATCATTCAGCAATATATCTTCTATATTTAACCACTTTCTATCAAAATCCAGGGTCTTGTTTTATATGGCTGAATAGTATTCCAAAGACTACAAATGCCTCATTTTTCCAATCCATTTATCTGTTCATGGACATTTGGGTTGGTTCCATGTCTTAGCAGTTGTAAATGATGTCATAATAAACATTGACGTGCAAGCATTTTTCTGACAGGATTATCTTGTCCTTTGGGTAAATACCCAGACATGGGATTGCTGGACTGCTGGATCAAATGGTAGTTCTATTTGTAGATTTTTTGTGTGGGGGTGCTGTAAGTAGTTTTCCTTTTTTAAAATTTATTTCAATTTCTTTTATACATTCAATCACATCTATTTGTAGATTTTTGAGGAACCTCCATATTGGTCTCCACAGTGGCTGGAACAATTCACATTCCCACCAACATGTAGAAGAGTTCCCCTTTCATCACAACTTCACAAAACACTTACCATTTTTTTGTGTTTTTAATCTTCACCATTCAGACAGGGGCTACATGGTAACTCATTATGGTTTTAATATGCATTTCCCTTTTTTTTTATGAGAGGTTTTTGCTTTGGGGTGCATACACTCACCAGAAAGACAGAGACAGAAAGTGAGAAATCACTCCCCAGGAGGGATGGCCACGCCACAATCCCTTTTTCTCCATTCTCCTCTCAGGATCTTGGACATGCACACACATGCCCCTGACGTGAGTTTAAGCCACTGGGTCTGAGACTCGAACTGCAGTTGACTATATGGGAGTCCAGTGACATAGCCATTACACCAACTGCTGGTCCCTGCATTTCCCTTATGATGAGAGATGTTGAGCACTTCTTTATATGCTTTTTGGCTATTCATAGAGTTGCCACATACCTTTACATATTTCCTGAAATTTCATTTATTGTAGAGCTACTAACTTGATCAAGACTATATTGTCAAGAATATACTTGACTTCATGTTGTAAGGGCAAAACATTATTTCAGAATTCTGCAAACTAGTGATTTTATAGAAACATCTCATTACTCTTGAATAAAATCCAAGCATTTTTGCATTGGCTTAAAGACACTTGTAAAGGTACCTCAGCTCATCATTTACTGTGTGTGGACCATCCACTGGACACACCTCGTAGAAAGGGTTGACCTGTATTCACCCCTGACTCTTCATTGAAATGGTTCTTATTGGATATTCAAGTCTAAGAAGAACAATATTTGAGAGAGGTCGTCTCTGGGTTTGCCATGTGACGTATTCCTCCATTACCTAACAGCCAACCACATGTACCAAACCCAGTAACTTCATCATCACCACAGTTACCTCTTTTATGGCACTCATCATGATCTGTGATCCTCTTTCATTTATATTTGGTTACTTTTTTATCTTCAATATAAGCTCATTTTAGGCAGAGATTTATTATCTTAAACCTCCATATCCTCAATGCCTATAATAACATATAACTCGAAGTACCATTGAACACACATTCATAAGTGCTAAGTGAATTCTGAGTAAAATATTAGAAAACTATATTTGTTTTTTTTTAATTTTTATTATCATCATAATCTTCTTCATATTACATTGGATTACATATAACTTTACAGTGTATTACATTATTTTTTCAAAAGGGAATGCCATGCATGTCAGTCAGTACAGAGACATTAATCTCCCCACTTCAACAAGAAAACTATATTTGAATGGTGCTTTGGGAGGGGAATTAGGAAAAGGAAACAGGTGGAAGGGAATCATAGAAAGAAAAACTGGGATAAGGAGACTTTGTACACACTGAGGGTACTTTGCCAAAGGAGAGCTAACTTAGGTGAGAAGCCTTTAAAAAGGGGCCTAAAGCAGGCATGGAGGGCCGGGTGGATTCTGGGACCTCAGGAGAAGAGGAATAGCAGAAAGGACCACTGACAAGAAACTAACATGCTGGATTTTCCTCACAATGCTTTCATGAGCTTCATGTATTATTCAAATTTAATAAGTTAATAGAAAAGCATTTTTAAAACACTTTTACATCCTAAGAGTGCTAGTAATTTACTTTCTTTTTTTCTATTTTTATTATGTATTTTATTGACAAAATGGTATATATTTATGGTGTACAACATAATGTTTTGAAATACATATACATTGTGAAATGGATGAATCGAGCTCATTAACATTAGTATTACCTCACATATTTATAATTTTCTTGTGGTAAAAGTTCTTAAAATCCACTCTCAGCAATTTTCAAGAAAGGAGTACATTGCAGGCTTGCAAGTGGTGTGATGGTTAAGAAATTAGATTACACATAACTGACTATGAGTTTTGAGTCCCAGACTCAGCAGCTTGAAACAAAACAAAACAAAAACAAAAAAAAACATGCTGGGTGTACGTGTGTGTGCCCAAAATCCCAATGGGAGATTGGAGAGAAGGGAATATAGGGTGATCATCACCCCTGGGGGGTGATTTTTCAGTTTCTTTTTCTCTCTATCTCTCTCTCTCTCTGACTCTTTCCAGTAAGCACAGAGCAAACACTATATAGCAAAAACAAACAAACAGAAAAACCCAGAATACATTATGTTATTATCGACTCTAGTGGCTATATTGTACAACAGCTATTTTGAACTTATTTCTCCTATCTAAATGAAATGTTGTACTCTTCAAGGAACATCCAGTAATTCACTCAGGAATGTATGCAAATCAAACACCCTATTTTGAAGAATGGAAAACTGAAAATATGTTGCTTTGACTAAGGCTAGTAAATTGACAACAAAATGTGATTGTAATCAAAGCTCACAGGCAAAGGAATTGATAGTGTGGGGCTTGTAGCTATTTCCCTGAAGGGTATTTTGTCAGAGATCAATTTCAAAAGCAAAAGCCATTCTTCACTGACCTCCTTCACTGTCAATTATGACTTTTTAAAGTACTTTGAGAATTTTTCCTTCTTTAGTCACAACTTAGGAGACTTTATTTTTAGTTTTCACCTAAATCAAATATTGTTGAACCATAAGCGCATTTCTTTTTCATTTCTTTCTCTCTCTCTCTGTTTTAAGTAGGAGGGAGAAAAGAGCAATAATTTTACCTATTTTAGGAAACTTGAACTCTATTTGCACTCAGAAAAGCAAAACTCCCAATAACCTGAACATGCAAACTTCAAAACTTGGCAGTGTGAGAGTCTGATGAAGGAAAAATACAACCAAAGCCAAATCCAACGAGGAAAATTTCTCATTCTTTAAAAGTCACTCAGATTTAAATAGCATGTCTTGATATGAAGGAGAACACAATTTCTTCCATTCAAAAAATGTTATCTTCGCTTCTAAGGTTCAGTGATTGGCAATGCATCTAGAAAGTTTAGTTTGGCATGCTACGATTATGATATACAAATAAGAACATTAGATGACCAATGGTATAAACACTAAGAAGTCATCTCCAATTACTCTCTCTACCACCCTTTTCCACGAATAATCGGCAGCAATCAAGATGTCATTGCGATGTTGATTTTGAATCCTGAAGTCTGACTTGAACCATCATAATTCTTAAAATTATCACTATATTAAATGGCACTGGGAAAAACCTGCCCCAAATAATCATGTACTTTATTATCACAAGATTAGAATTTGTCCCAGAAATCAGCGACCAATTTCTTTATTCCACTTTGTTTTCACATCTAATCTACAAATTAGTACTCTCTCGATAAAAGTGAAAGAGTTTTGGGACCAGCAGTTGGCGTAATGGCTATGTTGCTCCACTCCCATGTAGTCGACTGCAGTTCGAGTCCCAGACCTGGTGGTTTAAACTCACACCAGGCGTGTGTGAGTGTGTGCCCAAGATCCCAAGAGGAGAACGAAGGAGAAGGGATTGTGACTTGACCATCCCCCCAGGGGGTGATTTCTCACTTTCTGTCTCTCTCTCGCTCGCTCTGTTTTTCTGGTGAGTGCATATGCCTTATAGCAAAAACCTCTCAAAAAAAAAAAAAGTGAAAGTATAGTAAAAGAGTAAAGATACTTTATATTCACATATATAAGAGTTCTCTCCTCAGTAATTGAGAGTAGAATAGGATTTTGTAACTCATTAAATTTAATTAAATACCGTAGTAAAATGTAAAAAATATGAAAGAATATTTCCTCCCTGATCGATTGTAGACTTATCTGTGAATCTCTATAGACTCATACCTAGGTCATAACAACAATACATGATTCAGAACTCAGGCCTTAGCATTAAATAAAATGGAGAACAAACACCAACTCCAACACTTACTTACTATGTGAGTCTGGGAAGGTTACTCTAGAAGCCTCCATTTCTTCATCTGAAAACTGGAATGATAAAAATCCCTACATCACAGATTTTTAAAAATCAGTAAAAGAGGTAATATTTGGGCAGGTGTTGTGGTGGTGAAGGCACTGAACTCCTATGTGGTTGAGAGTGGTTTGAGTCCTAGACCTGGCTTCAAACACACAGACAGCATGTGCGTTAGCACCCAAAATCCCAGGAAGAGAAAGAGGAGACTGCAGAGTGGCCATCCTCCCTGAGGAGTGATTTCTCATTTTCCCTTTCACTATTTCTCTCTGTCTCTCTGGTAATTGCATGCACCTTATTGCAGAAACCTTAAAAAAAAAAAATAGGAGGCAATGTTATGAGGTGCTTACCATAGTTTCTAAAACCTTCTAGAATAGTAGCACACAAATTATAGTAACCATAAAACCATAAAAGTGGGGGCCACCCCGCACGCCGAACTGCCGGTCCCCCTCCAGGGGCCCCACGGCCTGGGCTATGCCCCACGCGCCAAATGGCCGGCCCCCCTCCAAGGGCCCCGCGGCCGGGGCGGGGGGCCCGGCCTCCCTGGCCTCTTTTGCGCTGGATGGCCCGGAGGTATGAGAAGATGATGGTTACCATCCCTGCATTACCTCAGGGGAAAACAAGAACTACTCTGCCATTCTTAAGGAAGCCAGATACCCAAGGACAACTCACACTGCAGATCCCCACAACACCATTCCTGGTAACTACAGGATGACTGCTGTGCTGCATCAGGTGATGGTCATCCCTGCGTACCAGAACTGCTTTCCTGAGACTGCATTCCCTGGAGACTCACCTACAATTGTGGATCTGCAGGAGACCCTCCCTTAATCCAACCCTGAATAGAATCTATGTTCCCTATTGTCAAAAACTTTAGGAGTTGATAATTGGAACTCGTGGCCCCTCTCCCTTTACTTGTATGTATCACTTTTTCAATAACTCTTCTGGAAGACAACTGTATATAGCAGAGATAGTGTAATGGGAGAGTGGGAAAGGGCAGAGGGACAAAAATAGGGAAAAAAAAGAGGAAGAGAAAAAAAAAACATATACATATACATAAGCATGAAAGTAGAAATGGAATATTATTGATGATAACATGCTTGATTAAGT
>NW_006160069.1:2871999-2894212 GCF_000334495.1 Tupaia belangeri chinensis | reverse complement strand
GGAGGAGGATGGGTCATAACAGAGGGAGGGGAATGGGGAATCTAGGATGGCAAAACAAAAGGCAAGGTATGCAGGACACAAGAATTGGGAAATTATTTGCTGAGAACATATATGCTGACGTGCTTGATTGAGCCAATGCACAGTGTATTTTGGATGGAAAACTCATTTGGGTGTTGTGATGGGAAAAAAATTATAATAAAAAATAAACTATAAAAAAAAGAGAAGAGGATAGAGAAGGATGGCAGGTGAACAGTGGAGAGGCAGGATGTTAGTGAGAAACAGATATGGTTTATTATCAGTTGATGATGATGTGTATAGTATTCTCCACTGGACTGGTCTGAGAAGTATTTCATGATGGGTAACGACTTTTGGGTTTTTTTTAAAATGAGAAATAGTGATTGACTGTTTTAAAAAAAATTATAATAACAATAATAATTATTGGGAAAGACATAGAAGAGACATTGAATGATGAAGCGGGGAGATTGATGTCTCTGTGTTGACTGACATGCATGGCGTTCCCTTTTGAAAAAGCAATGGAATTCAATGTAGAGGTATATGTAATCCAATGTAATATGGAGAAGATTATGATGATAATAAAAATAAAAATTTAAAAAAACCCACAGTGTGTGAAAGACTTAGAAAATATTGCTTACCTATATTGTAGAACACACATGTGGCTGTAACAAAAAGAACAGGAGTATTGTTATATACTTACCTACTGATGAAAAAAGGACGTGTATCAACAGTGAGTGGACAAGCGAACTGTGGTACAGTATATCCACGCAATGGAATAGTCCATAGTGAAAACGAATAAACCATCCATATGCTACCTCAGTGAATTGCAAAAAAAAAAAAAAAAAAAAAAAAAACATAAAAAGTGGCTATGGTGGTTCTGGTGATAGCATCAGCAATGATAGCTATAGAAACATTTTATACCATTAATTATGATGTATAATAAAATTATAAAACACACTAATTTTTTTCAGCAACATGCTACATTAAAATATTTTATTGTTAAATATGTCTGAGATGCCATTTGACTACAGTAATTAATACATATATATATGTGTGTGTGTGTGTGTGTGTGTGTGTGTGTATTTAAATTTTTGCCAGATGGTTCAAGTGCTTGACAGAGAAAGCCAGAAAGAAAGAGGGAAAGTGCAAAAGTACCTGCCCAGGAGGAATGGTCACATGGCAATCCCTTCTCCATTTCTCCCTCCTTCTGAGATTTCAGTCATGGGTGCATATGTGCCTGCATGTTCCCCATGCCACCAAACTACTCATTTGGCCATGTGGGATCCAACCACCTCAACCACCATACATGGTTTGGCCCAGTAAATTATATTTTAAAAGCCATTTTAGAAATTTTGTTTTATTCTGATCTGTTGACTATATCTTACTATGGAATCATTACATATCAGATTTGCAAAGAACTATTTCATGTAATATTATGTTAGCAAAATAGTTTCTACAGGATAAAAGGGACAAGAGTTGGGTAGAAAAAATACAGCATTTCTTATAAGAGATGTAAGAATGAATAAAACATAATACCTGCTATCAATAAATGTTCTATTCTCTGCATGTAGGTATTAAAGAGATATAGAAACAATTAAAAAAATGCAACTCAATATGTGTCTCAGTATCAAAACAAAAGAAGCTGACCAGTGGTGCAGCAGTAAAATATGCCACTCTGCACTGCTGACAGAGGTAGGAATGTTCCAGGTTTCCATGCAGAGACTTCAGTGAGCACTCCAGGCGCATGTGTGCCCACGACCCTGAAGATGGAGGTAGAACCTATTAGGGGTGCTCTTTCACACACACTTTCTCTCTCTGTCTCTCGCTGTGTGCCTTTCTTAATCATGGAATAAATAAGCAAATGAACTTATAAGGTAGAGAAAGAGTAAAATCCCTCACAAACACAAACACAGCAGGGTTAAAAGGAGGAAAATGTACCTAATTGGTGGAGTCCAAAAAAACTCATGAAGGAGGAGAATTTGAGGTAGAGTTTGAAAGACTAAGTAAGAAAACAGAAATAATGTATTGAGAAACAACATCGTGGCTTCCTTCCATGTCTGCATCTCTTTTGAGCAGAAGCACTGGCTATTTTAGTTCCAGGTAATTTTACTAAGGATGTTAGTATACAAACAGCTTTGAAAGACGCAGTGTCTCAAAATAAAGCAGAGGGCAAGTTTGTGTGTTTCCAATGAAACAAAGGTAGTATCTTTGTCTGAGGAAAAGGTCAGACAGATTGGCTTGCAGCTATTGGAAAAGATTTTGATTTCCTAAACTCGGGATTCTTAGGAGTGATGCAAACCGGCCACGTGCTCAGCATCCACCGAGTCTCCCCCAAACACCTCAACAAGACCTGGGGCACAAAAAGAGTCAACATAAACATGAAATTCATGGTGCTTGATATGCTGTGAGTTATTAAGTCCTTTGCTGTCCTTCCAGACTCTTTTACCATATTTCTTGAAGCACACACACCCAATAACTAAATCAGTACCTTAAATTTTATAGGTTGTTTTAAATAGTGCAATACTGATTCTAATTTCTGAATTAATTAGGATAAGCCAAATTATGCTATAGTGGTAAATATTACATAATGCAAGTGATTTCATGTGTAAGTAGTTTATTTCTTGTTCACAAAGATCTACCTGTGGGTCACAATGACTAGGACAACATGTCTCATTTGGTGATCCAGAAATCAAGGTGCTTCAGTCTTGCACATTTCAGTTGTAACTTGACCCTCCTCCACAGTCCCTATGAGATTCCTAGAACCTCACATGAGGAGCCAAATAGCTCTTCCTGTAAGTAGAAACATCACTTTAGTTCCACCTAACTAAAAGAAAACTGAAGAGTATAATGCTCACACATAGGATAAGTGAGAGGAGAATTAAAAATGGGTAAGTACTAATGTCTCTGCCTCTCAACTCTACCTCAACTTATAGATAACAAAGTATAGATACCAGATAGAGTGTGGGAAGAAGGTGGGAAGAGGAGAGTGTGAGGAAAGACATTAAGGAGAAAAATAGAGATGTCAGACATTTATGGGACACAGCAATGATTATAAAAAAAAATAGAGACTCAGGTGTGGGGTACAGGTACTTGCGATGAAAGTTTTTTTCATTTCATAGGACTTAGTCCTTGTCCTGCGGTTTTGAATACTGCAAGAATCAAATCTAGTTACTCTCCCAGTTGACAATACTTTCTTTTAATACCTACAAAAGCCAGGGTTTATTGTACTTCCTTAAATAACCCTTGATTAATTAATAGCTGTGTACCAGCTGACTACATAAGGAGTATTATTTTTCTTGCTATTCTGGCATTAAAATCTCGGTACAAACACAAGAGATGGGTGTGAATGCCAGATGTGGTGTGTGTGGAGGAGTGGGGCCTAGGGAAGGACATTTGGAGGAGGGATACAGAGGCAGAGCATTGACGGGATGGGGAGGTGTGGTGTTATCTGTTGAAGATATTTTGATCAACTGGTCTGGGGAGAAATGTTCACATATTGAAATATTCCCATTGTAAGCTAAATCGTGATTGAATGTATATAAAAAAATTTTTTAAAAATCTCAGTACATGTTATCTAAGAAAATCAGAAAACTATGAATCACAAGGAATTTGACATGATATAAGTTAATAACAAATAGACCGCTTAGAGTGTTTAAAAATTAGCCTAGTTATTGTTTTGTAATATCTAAGATCGTATCTTACATAACAACAAATGAGAATTGCAAACATTTGTTATCATTTAGTAGAGCATAGCAAAAGTTAAAATCACATTTTTTACATTCTAATTTTGAAGTCCTAAACAATTGTTTGTAACAGTGATAAATGATTAAAATAAAATTTGAATATATAATTTCATACTAAAAGGTATTTAAAACCTTTTTCAAATTATATTTGCTGAGTATGGTAAGATAAACATTCATGTTTACTCAAGGAAGAGAAAATGTATTGTATGATGCTCTAACACTAATTTAACCTTAATAAATACTATAATTGTGTTTTGAACTTAAATCAAAGTTCTCTAGAACTAATAGAAATGGATGACAGACATCTCAATTTAAAATGCTGAAGCTATTCCTTGGAAGAATTCCAACAAAGGAGATGGGGTAATGGGAATTAATTGAAACAAAAAGAGAGACAGTCCTTGACAGTCTGTCTTCCCTTGTCTACAGAGTTGCCCCAGCAGTAACTAGAGAAATCTGTCAGATGTACTGAGAACTCTTTCTTTGCAAAAAATAAGAAAATAATAACAAAGATGTGACTGCCAGCAGATGCCAAAGTGATTATTTCCCAAGATATCTTGATCAACAACTAGTACTTTTATTGTCAGTCTGTTTTAAAACATATTTATTTGGCATGACTCAGACTCTGTGTTCATGGTAGGTTTCTGGAAAACTTGAGGGAAATGTGAATATTCGGAAATGTGACTATTCTTTCTCTAAATCCTAGTAAGTCATTCAGCCAATAATCACAAAATGAATATAAAATTTCAAATTTTAACATACATTTGATTATTTAAATTCTTTTAAGCATTATTCCCATGGGGCTAGAAGATTGCTCAAGAGGTAAAATACGATGTTCTGCAAGGCTGACTCATATAGAAAGGTTCTAGGTTCATATCCAGAGACCACTCTGAGGACACTAAACATACATATGCATCCCCATGATCCTGGGCTAGCTGAGGCTAAGGGTGAATCAGGACATCAAGGCTCTCTCTCACATAAAAGAAATATTTTTTTAATAAATATCATACTTGTATGAGGACAAAAGATCACATGCTTTCATTTGAGGATTATCATAGGCCTGAAAAACCAAAGCACACATTAGCAAAATTTTCATTCACTTTTATATTCAATTAGATATAATTTAAAGAAAAGTACAATTTTTTCAATGTGCTTTTTGGCCATTCACGTGTCTTCCTTGGAGAGCTGTCTGTTCAGCACGGTTTCCCACTTTTAAATTGGATTGTTCATTTTTGGGGGATAAATTGCTTGAGTTCCTTACATATTCTGAATATCAGCCCCTGATCTGAAACATAGTTTCCCAGTATTCTCTCTCATTCTGAGGGTTGTCTCTTCACTCTTCCTATTGTATCCTTTGCTGTGCAGAAGCTTTTTACCCTGATAAAATCTCACTTGTCTATTTTGGGGATCATTACCTACATTTTAGTGGTGGTATTTAAGAAATCTTTGCCTACTCCTTGAATGCATGTTAACCTACTGGTCTACCATGATTAGAACAAACAAGTTTTTTATTCATCATATGTTATTTTAATAAGCCATTTTTCTAATGGAATGATCTTCCTTCAACAATTTTCATAGACTACACCCTCACTTTCTTCTGGTCTTTATTCAAATGTCACTTTATCAGCAAAGCCTTGCTAATCAACCATGAAAGATGCATCTACATTGTTGCCTCAACTCTCCTTTACTAGTGTCCTTGTTTCACTTTTCTCTGTGATTCTTACCATCATGAATACGATATTTATTTATGTCTTTGTTTCCTGCCCATTTCCAAATACATACCAGATGTCATGGATTTTTGTCTTGTTCACTATCTTATTTTCAAACTCTAGAGCAGCACTGGACACAGAAACACTCAGAAAGTGTTTGCTGAATAAATAAATAAACAATGAATATGCAATTCCAGAAGATTAAAAAAAAGAAGAAAATTAGAGAACACATAGTTGGAGACAGTTCTACTTTTTTCTGAAAATTACTTCTCTCCTCTATGTTCTGTATAACTCTTTGCATCCAGACACATGATTTTCATGAGCTTTGGCATGCTTGTTTAATTCCCCATTACCCTGACCAGAATGGTTTTTTTAGTGATCATCAACTGACCCCAGAAAACAGTCCTCTTCTCCAAGATCTCATGCTTGAGTACATTTGAGTGGTGAAAGGTAAATATAAGTCCCAAGCTGTTAAGAAACTGTGGCAAATATAGAAAGTATTTGTATGGTTAAAGGTTAGATAATTAAGGTTCCAATATGTTGACTTCCCTGTTTCTGCAGAAAGCAGTCAGCTATGAGAAAATAACAATGAAGCCAAAGAAAAAGAAAATGTATACAATGATACAATCTTGAGTCAAAGTTCAAAATCATGATTTCCTTCAAGCAATAAAAATAGTTTTCAAGAAATTCAGGGAAGAAACAAATTAGCACTTAATTCTTTTTTTTTTTTTTTTTTTTAAAAGTTTTTGCTATAGGGCATTGGTAGACAGAGAGAGAAAGAGAGACAGAAAGTGAGAAATAACCCCCCACGGGAGGATGGTCCATGCTGCAATCCCTTCTCCTCCATTCTCCTCTCAAGATCTTGGGCACACAAGCACACATGCCTGGCATGAGTTTAAGCCACCGGTCCGGGACTCGAACTGTGGCTGACTACATGGGAGTCCAGCAACATAGCCATTATGCTAATTACTGGTCCCAGCACTTAATTCTTGAACTGAAAGAATTAAAACATGACTTCATTTTAAATAATACTTTCATTATTTGCGTCTTTATGGGTAAAAGCAATGTATCTATTTTAACAAGGGTGTTATTTTTATGCAGTTTTCCCATTAGTTCTACTTTTAGGTAAAAAAAAAATATAGCTCTATTCATAACAGGAATATCAAGGCTGTGTATTTTATTATTGTTGAGAAAAGATATTTGAAACAGTATCTTGTAAAACCAACTGAATGCCAAAAGTGAGATAAATTTCATATTATAGTGGTCGAATTATTCATAGAATTTTATTTAATCACACCCTAACTTAATGGCTGAAATAAATAGTTAGAAATTATAACTATCTTTATTTGGTAACAAGATAATAAAGCTATAGATAATTCTATAGCCTAGTAACCAAGCTCTGGAAGAATGAGACTATAATCCAATTGTAATTATATAATTAATAAACCAAAATGAATGAAAAAATTTTAATTATAATTTCCTAACCTAGCAGTGGAAGACACCTGAGTGTAAACTCTTTCTTCTTTATAACATCTCCAAAGCTAATTCATATTCTGTTATAGTCACTGACAGCCTTGTTTTCTGGCCATTTTAATCTTCTTTCTATTCCTTCACGGGCACTGAATGTAGACAACATGAATTTATTATCTCCAACCAAATGTTTATTTGCACAACTTAGTCACTTTCCCCCAACACTTACATGTATGCTCCTTTGTGTTGAATTCTGTTGACCGAAAATTCATATATTAAAATCCTAACCTCAAGTACTTCAGAATATGATCTTCTTTTGGAAAAGGGTATTTATAGAAGAAATCAAGCTAATATGAGGTCATTAGGGTAAGCTTACATTTAGTATGACTCATGTTCTTATAAGAAAAGAAAATTTAGACACACGCATGTATAGACAGAAGATGATATTAAGACATAGAAGGCAGATCATTATGAGCCAAGGAGAGAGGCATGGAACAGATTGTCTCTCACAGCCCCATACCCAGACTGACCAAAACCACAGATAAAAACAAGATACTAAAATTGGCAGGAGAGAATCATCAAGTGACTTGCAAAGGTTATCCCATCAAATTAACACTGGACCTCTTAAATGAAAACAATGCAAGCAAGGAAAGAATGGGAAGATATATTGAAAGTGTTAAGAGAGAAACAATTTCAACCAAGATTATTACACACTCAAGATTATCCTTCATATGGGAAAAAAATAAATAAATAAACATCTTCTCAGACAAACAAAATCTGAATTTACTAACATCAAACCAACTGTTCAAGAATTTCTGGAGTGCTGTACCAGGAAAACTAAAAAAGGAACAGACAGAAATAAGAGAATAAAAGACAACCAAGAAAACAGCCAGTTTAATGGTAGGGACAAGTATAGAAATATTGATAATAACATTGAATGTTAATGGATTAAATTCTGTAATCAAGAGACAGAGTGGTTGAATAGAGGAGGAAAAAAAAATCCTCTATCTCTTGCCTACAAAAATGCATCTCATGGATAAAGACATATGTAGACTAAAAGTGAAGGGCTGGAGAAAGGCATTCCATGCAAATGGGAACCAAAAAAGAGCTGGAGTCATGATACTAATTTCAGACAAAATAAACTTTAAAACAAAACCAGCAAGAATAGACAAAGAAGGGCCTTATATAGTAGTAAAAGGCCTAGTTCATAAAGAAGATATAACTCTTATAAGTATCTATACACCCAACTTAGGAGCACCCAAACACATGAAGGAAAGATTGTTAGATCTAAAAAGAGAGATAGACTGAAAATAAATCAATCTGAACAATATTTTGATCTTAGAGTTCAAGAATCTAGAAGTGGTTTGTTTTCTTTTTTTGTTTTTGATTGTTGTACATCTTTACAACTTGCAACATGTTTTTTTTTCCATGGGCATACATGATTTTACTTTTCCTGAGCCTCTCCCCACCTCTACTGCTCAGCCTCTCTTATACACGCTGATATCAGTGCTTGCTCTTCTTACTATTGCACCTTCCCCTCTCAGTTTCCGCCAGAATGCATTCAGTATATATTAAGCAGGAATATACAATGTCTGTTTTTCATAGTTTTGCTTGCTTCGATTAGCATTACATCTTCTATATTCATCCTCTTTATATCGAATCACATGATCTCACTGTCTTTTTTATTGTTGAGTAGTTCATAGTGTATATGTGCCACAATTTTCCATCCAGTTATCCATTCTTAGGCATTTAGATTGATTCCATGTCTTAGCAATTGTAAATAATTTTACAATAAATAATATTTTCAAGTTTTTTTTTATCTTTGCCATGATAACTGAAGATAAATGCTAACTTATTGTGGTTTGATTTACATCTCCCTTATGATAAAAGGTGTTGAACATTTTTTTTCATGAGCCTTTTGGCCGTTCATATGTATTCCATGGAAAGTTGGATTTTAGTTTGTTTTGCTTTGTTTTTGTGGGTAAGTTTCCTGAGTCCTTTATTTGAAGTATATTTAGCATATTTTGTAAATATTTTTTCCCATCCTGAAGGTTGTCTCTGCATTCTGATTATTGCTTTCTTTGTTGTCTAGAAGCTTTTTTTACCTGATACAGTCACAATTGTCTATTTTGAGGATTATCACTGGGGATTGTTTCAGGGTCTTGAGTACAAAAACTTTGCCTACTCCGATGTCTTCAAGTTTCCTCTATGTTTTCTACCAGTAGTTTTATGGCTTGAGGCTTTATATTTAAATCTTTTATCCATTTAGAGTTGAGTTGTGTTAATGGTGAGAGACAGAGGTCTATTTTTTATTTGACTCCACATAGGTATCTAGTTCTTCCAGTAAGATACCTAGTAATAATCCTAACCAAAGAGGTGAAAGACCTTTACAAGGAAAATTATGAAAACTTGAAAAAAGAAATTGGGCAATACATGAAAGTGGAAAGATATCCTATGTTCCTCAGTTTGAAGAATTGATATAATCAAATGTTACTCGGCCTTAATTAGCCAAAGGCCATATATCAGACAATTACTAAGACAACTCTTATGCCCACGGCATGGAGACATAATACAAACCAGTCAATCCTAAACTTGCTCATTGGTCTCTCCCATTTGTTCCACAGAAATCACAGCAGAGGTTCCTGTGCACATTTTCCCCTTACTCCTTTGCCTCTGAATCAATTCTGTTGCTTCCGTACATGCCTTCTCCGTAGCATCAACTGCCTCCTCTTCCAGAGATCTGTGAGTAAAACAGGTTGTAATCATCATCTGGTCTTAGTCATATCACAATGATAAAGCCTTTATTTTTTTTTTCTTGAAAGGTTTGTGCTATAGGGCGCCTGCGCTCACCAGAAAGACAGAGAGAGACAGAGAGATGTAGAGACAAAAAGGGAGAAATCACTCCCCAGAAGGGATGGCCATGCCACAATCCCTTCTCCTCCATTCTCCTCTTGGGATCTTGGGCATGCACGCACATACACCCAGCATGAGTTTAAGTCACCAGGTCCGGGACTCAAATTGCAATCGACTACATGGGAGTCCAGAGACATAGCCATTACACTAACTGCTGGTCCCGATAAAGCCTTTATTTTAAGGCTAGACGTTAAGGCACCAGATCCCACCTGGCTGAGTATAAAATTTGAAACCTGGATATGGTGGTATAAATGTCACACTAGGTGTGTGTGTGTGTGTGTGTGTATACAATATCATGAGAGAAGAGTGGATGGGAAGGGATTGCAGCATGGCTATTCTCCCCGAGGGGCGATTTTTTATCTCTACCCTCTGCTCTCCCATAACTACAATATCCTTTATAGGAAAAAAAATTAAAAATAAAAACTAAGAACATTCATTTGAAAACTTTCACTTAGTGGGACCAGCAGTTAGCGTAATGGCTATGTCGCTGGACTCCCATGTAGTCAACCACAGTTCATGTCCTGGAACCAGTGGCTTAAAAAACTCACGCCGGGTGCGTGTGTACATGCATGCCCAAGATCCCGAGAGGAGAATGGAGGAGAAGAGATTGCAGCGTGACCATCCCCCCTGGGGTGTGATTTCTCGCTTTCTGTCTCTCCGTCTCTGTCTGTCTGTCTGGCAAGCACATGCACCCTATAGCAAAAAAACTCTCAAGAAAAAAAGAATTAAAAAAATAAATTTAAAAAAAGAGAGAAAAAACCTTTTGCTTAGTTTCATTTTTGCAAATGAAATTAGCAGTCAAACATATAAAAATGTCATAAAATATCATAATTTTTATATGCCACAGATGATTTAGTCTATATACCTAATTTCCCTTATAAAATATTTGAGTACTGTGGTATTTAAAGGAGAATATACACATGTTAAAAGGCAAGGAAAGGAGAAAAGAAGGGTGGAGTATTTTAATTAATTTATTTATTTCTTCCATGAATGAGAGAGACAGAGAGACACTACCTTAACAAAGTTCTAATGATGCAATCCACTCTCTCTATTCTTATTTTACTCAATATGGGAATTGCATCAGGAACACAATGGGCTAGAACAAATATCAAACCACTTTCCAAAGAATTTAAACTAACACCAAGTGTGATAAATATACATGTACATACATGTAGGAAAAACATGCTAATATACAAATCTGTTGAGTTTCTCTGTGTGCATGCATGTTTATCACACACACACACACACAGTGAAAGGAAAGTAGAAAAGAATCAAAATTGCCTGATATACTAATAAAAATAATATAAAGAGTAAATCTTTAATGGAAACAGAGAAAAAAATTAACTTTAGATGAGCAAATATAAACATAACTGCACGCTTTTCAACAGATTCTACTGATGACTATAAATAATAATTTTAACATCTAGAAAGCAAAAGACTCTATATTTAGAATATTATAACCAATCTTCCCATACTGATAGAGGTCAGGCCCCCAAAAAACTTACCTGGAAGTCAAGAAACAAGTGATCTTGGTAAATGCATATCCAATAAACACAGAGCAGATGGAGACTAGAGAACAAATTGGAAATCAAATAGTTTGCTCAATTCCAGACAGTACTTTTATATAATATTTTTTAATTTTTTAACTCCCTGAATGATACTGTTGAGTTACTTAACCTCTTAGTGCCTCAGTTTTCTTATCAAAAAAACATGTAAAGAATTTCCCAAACTTAATACAGTTTGAAATGTATCAAGAAAATATATTCTAGGTACTATTTAAAGAAAAATTTATAATATGGATAGCAAGGAATGGTATAAAACTTCTGCCCATAAGCCATGAGGGATTAAAAGGGGAAAAGTATCTCCAACTAAATACTCACACAAAGATTTTCTTTTGCTGGTTAAGCAATATGGTGAACAAAAAGAGATAAAATTGTTGTGTACAGTAATGCAGGGTTAATGAATAATAAGAAAGAAAATTTTCTTGTACATTGTGCAATTAGTATAATCTGCAGCTATAAAGAGACAGGCAATAAGATCATCTGAACCCACAAAAAATGAGCAATAAATACATCAGCAAACTCTAGGCTACTGTGAACAAACGTAAGTTATATGCTTAGAATAAACAATAGCTGGCTTGATTAACATATTTAACAAAACGTTGAAGAGATTCTGAAAAATTAGAGCAAAATAGATATCTGGGAATTTTCCGAAAGAACATAAAGTAAATTCCACAAATATAGGTCAATGATAGCACTGTTAGGAATAGCAGTTGATATTACTTTTATACTTAGTATAGGTTAGTCAAAATATATATTAAAAAATCAGAGTTTGGGACCAGCAGTTAGCGTAATGGCTATATGGCTGAACTCTCACGTGGGCGACGCGAAATTGCAGCGTGGCTAGGCCCCCTTGGGGGGGGGTGATTACTCGCTTTCTGTCTCTCTTTTTTTCTCTGCCTTTCTGGCGAGTGCACGTGCCCTATAGTAAAAAAATAAATAAATAAACAAATAAATATAAATATATAAATATATAAATAAATATATATGTATATATATATATATTTATATATATATCAGAGTTAACAGAAAGTGTGAGAACCTGCTGGGACATGATTCTGTTCACAAAAGGGAGAAGGGACCTGTTAGCAGGAACTTCCTACCCAGAGAATCTAGTAGTTTTCCACTCAAACTTGAATCTTAGTCAAAGTAAGCAGCAGAAGAAGCATGAAAAGTCTTACACTTTTTAAAGAATGAAGTTTGACCTTCAGAGAAAACAGATTGAAAATTCTAACTATTCAAGAGAACAATTAAGAGGAAAAAAGGACAAGTGAAATGCTTGCTTTCATTCTTTTCAGTTAATTTCCCTGAAGCAATTATTAATTTGCTTTAAAAAGATAATAAATATTATTCTAAAACTGTAATTTACAAAATGGCATTGCAAATTATTTCTAAAAACCACATGCTGTTTGTAATGAGAAGAATTATATCTGTTCTCTAAGAATAATTGTGCAACTGCACAGTTGTCTCATGCAATTTTTCATTATCTGTCCTACCATTTCCTGTAAATCCACAGGTATTTTAGCGCACGTGGTTTTTCTCTGTGACTCTGTTTGGAAATCACAGTTGATTTCCCCAGTTAGGTTATTAGCAGAAGGAAAACAGATGTTGTAACTCTAAAACCCTAAATGTAATACTTTGATGTTCTAAAATCTAACAGGGGATATATTATAATGTGAATTCATCACTACATAGGTAAAAATACTTGTCCAGTGTTAATAAACAGAAATGTAGAAAAATGTCAATTTATTCATTTATTAAATCACTGTCATTATTTTCATAACCATCATAATACCACTCAGGAGGGAACTTCAAAAATATGCTAGCTCAGGGCCTGGTAGTTAAGGTAGCTCAATCCCATATGGCTGACTATTCAGTGGCTTGGAAAAGTACTGGGCGTGTGTGTACATCCCAGTGCACACATCCCGAAAGGAGGGGAAAATGGAGAAGGGATTGCAGTGTGATGAAGGAGGAACTCCCTCATCTCTAGCCAGCAAACATAAGTACCCTCTGGAAATAAATTTTATAAAGAAAGTGGGCTTCTTCATCCATTTCCTTTACCTATGAAAGATAGAAAAAAAAGGTGAAAATATTTTAAATAATTGCTTATTTAATTGTGTTTATTATTATTATTTCTTTAAATTTTGCTATAGGACACATGTGCTCACAAGAGAAAGACAGAGGGAAAGCGAAAAAGCAAGCCACCAGGTCTGAGACTCTAAGTGTGGTCGCCCATGTGAGAGTCCAGCCCCTTAACCACCACACCACCAGCTACCCCCTGAAAGTGAGAATATTAAGCCTTCTGCGGTCATAAAGTTGACCAATGTCTGAGAACTCCTCAAATGAAGGTATATGCTTTCTGAAATTCATTTCTAATGATTGGTTACTCTGTTTTCAAAAATAATTGGCTTTTATACTTACCTGGCAGGGAGATACCATGATCACTAAGGTGGTTTTCCCTGGGCAAGGCGTATGTATTACACTCCGAATGTGCTGACCCCTGTGATTTCCCCAAATGTGGGAAACCCAGCTGCGTAATTTGTGGCAGTGGGGGACTGCGTTCTCGCTTTCCCCTGGTTAAAAATTACTAAAAAGAAAAAATAATAATAATAGTTGGGCTTTCTGATAACCACTTTTAATAACTCTATTTAAAAGATTTTTAAAAATAGAGTTATTCTACAAAAGTACTGAATAAAAACAACCATTTATTTATTCTAGTCACTGATTTCGAACCTACTTGAATACTAAAATCCTGTAGTTAAATTTTTAATCTTCTTTATGATCAAATTCTTATCTTAAAAATTCCTCAAGAGTCAGATCCACGGCACAATGGTAATGCACTCCTGAAGGGAAGCTGGATGGCCCATGGTGATGACTATGGTTAAACTCACCAGCCCATTCTGCCTGAAGGACACCAGGTACACATCTGAGTGCCCAAGACCCAGGGGGCTGAACACTGGAGGAAAAAAATTGCAGCATGACCATACCCTGTGGAGGGTACTCCCTCTCCCCAACTCTCAAGAGTACATACTCATTTCTTGTAATGAATAAAAAGGGAAAATCTTGAGAAACAACAATAAAAAAAATCTGCTTAAGTAGGTGTCAGATAAAGATTTCCCCAAGTGAATCAACAGCACTAGGAACTTAGGAAGTGCGAATTTCAGACACCATTAACAGACTTACAAAAGTGGGATCTCTTGTAATAGAGCCCAACAATTTGCAGTTTACCAAGCTTTCAGGTGATTCTTTTTTTTTCCCCTATAGGGTGCGTGCACTCACCAGACAGACAGAGAGAGACAGAGAGATAGAAAGCGAGAAATCACCCCCGGGGGGGATGGCCACGCCGCAATCCCTTCTCCACAATTCTCCTCTCGGGATCTTGGGCATGCACGCACACGCACCCGGCGTGAGTTTTAAGCCACCGGGTCCAGGACTCGAACTGCAGTCGACTACATGGGAGTTCAGCGACATAGCCATTACACTAACTGCTGGACCTTCAGGTGATTCTTACACATGCTAAAGTTTGAGAAATGTCCCAGCAAAAATGGAAGGGCATCATTGTATAATGGCTAAGGTCACATGCAGGCCCAGGTTTAGTTCCCAGCCAGTCTAAACAGGTCGGCCCCATGGTACATGCCTGTAGTTCTAACTAACCAAGAGCCTGGGACAGTAAGGACCAACAGGTGCTGGGACCCTGTCAAGGATACCTACCTCCTTCTCTCTCTCTGAAGCACTCTCTCTGGTCAGTCTCTTCTCACTAAAAAAATGTTTATAAAGCCTGAGAACCACTGTCACACTATCCCACTGAGCTACATAAACTTGAAGAGATAAAATAAAAACAAAAACAAAGGAAACAGCAATTTAAACTGTTTTGACTTTAGCTAAACATGTCTTTATTTCCTTCTCTTTACAGATGTTTTATGTAAATACCTACGGGGGATTTTCCTGGCTAAAAAGAAATGTTCAATTAGCTAAACATTATTTTTTCAGTAACTGATATTTGGCAGATTGCACTGATAATTAAGTAATAATTTATTTTCTTTCATTGTTTAACCAGCTATTTAATGAATGCTTCATTTAAAAATGCATCTTTGGGGCCAGCAGATGGTATAGTGGTTACACTGCTGGACTTCCATATGGCCAACCGCAATTCAAGTCCCAGACCCAGTGGCTTCAAAATCACACTGGGTGCATATATGTGTGTGTGCCCAAGATTCTGGGAGAAGAATGGAAAAAAAAGGGATTGTGGAGTATCACTTTCACTCTCACTATCTCTGTCTCTCTTTCACTCTCTGTGTCCAGTCAGTGCACATGCTGTAAGGCAAAAACCTCTAAAATATAATAAATAAATAAAAACTTATCTTTGGTCTTCATAGAGATGCAGTCATTAGGCTATAGTAATGCTGAACACTGGAGAAAAATTTGAAAAAGAAAAAGTTTGCTGACCCCACAAAATCCAACATATCCACAGACAACATGTCTAATTATATTTTCCTATTTTTTCTACTTAGGAGAAAAACAAAAGTACATTCCTAGCCTAGAGTAAATTAGTACAAGATTTGGATTCCAAGAGAATGAGATTAAATTCTCAATGTTTGATCACTGCTATTTATAACAAAAGTGGGTGGGTCCTATTGATCATTCCCAGCACTATTTTAATGGCATGAGTAATTTAGACACTGATACTTGGTGCTCAGAGACTGTTTGTTCCTAAGAGGACAGTTGTTGTTTTGATAAAAAGTAGATATTTCCCTCTGAGGAAACTCTACCAAGTATTCCAAGCCCAATTTCCAACATCATGAAATTGTTTCTTTTATTACTATTAAGCAATGCATTGAACTTACCAATATGCATGATGGCTTTGATAGATACCTAGTTCCACATTCTCCTAAGACCTAACAAATATGTGAACAATTGTTTTTTAAAAAATTGCCATAAACCCACAAAAGTGCAAAGAATGGGAGAGATAAAACTGTAATAGAACTTGAGAAGTTCAGAAGCTCATGGACAAATTCTATCTGAATTAGCAGACAGCAGAAAACAGACACCTGTGCCTTCGGTGTCCCTCAGTAGACTGGGCGTCAGAAAGCTTCAGAATTGAAGTCACATGCAGGAGGATGAGCTGATGAAGCAGCAACCAGCAAATTTTCTCTGTGTTTTCTTACCATTTTAAGAACACATTGTTATTCACTTGATATACATAAGTCTGAGTCTTGTTTATTACATCAATAAATATTTGTATAATTATGAAAGATTTATCTACCCATATTTATGACAATAAATGTCATTGAGTTGAGCATCCAGCTCGAAGTCTAGGATCTCTGTCCTCCAATTCAGTTAAGTTTCCTCATGATTGTGAAAAAAATTAAATACAAGCTATCTCCCACTTTCATTCATTTCTTCACACTCAGAATAAAATCATGGAGCAGGAAGAGAGGGAAAAAACCTAATCACCCACGATAAGGAAAACCAGAAATTTACCCAGAAATCATGAAAATCACCTATAGGAGCAAATGCTGAAAACTGGTAATATTTGAATAAACCCTGATTCTATTCATAAGAAAAGTGTTCTTGTCCATTGTTCTTAGTATCCCCTAGTTCTGCCTTCTGGAATGTTCTTCTCTAAGTGTTGTTCTATACCTACATCTGAAGCAAGCAATTGGAAGTACTGTGCTCCTACTGACTTCTCTTCCTATCTTGAGGGTCCATGTGTTATTTAAATGATCCATCACTCAAAGATGTCTTTGTTGGGCTCATGGCTTTTTGTAGTATAGTTCCTATTTCAAAAGACTGTGAAGGTTCCAAATTAGGGATGGCAGGTAAAATACAGAATACCAAGGTATACCTGAATATCAGACAAACAAAAAATAATGGTTTAATCTAAATATGTCCCTTATAATTTATTCTACAGTAAATATAGTATATAATATTTATGACATGCCTACACTGTAATACTATTTGTTGCTTATCTAAATTTCAAATGTAGCCAAATATCCTGTATTTTTTAATTTGCTAAATTTGACATGCTATACTGAATTCTTTGCATCCATGTTTTAATATTAATACTCAAAGTTCATTCTAAATATTATTACAGTTTTATCTCAGGGACTTTATTGCTTGATTTCTTAGCTCACTACCTCTCCTTTCCACATTTGTGGTGACTACATTGTTACTATAAAAATCAGATGGATAAGATGACACTTAAAAGGATCTTTGACACAGAGCAGAGTCTTAATGGGCCTTTGAGACTAAATGCTTGCTAGGTCTTATCTCTTCCCATTTCATTAACCCCAGGAGGCCAAAAATTCCCATACAGATTTATTATCATCCATGTATACTCTCAATCACACCAATTACTGCCTGAGCTCATCTCTTTCCTGGTAGTAACTTGCCAAACTGAGCAAATGACAACCAACATAAGCTATTAATATCTGACTTTTTCCAATCTTTTTCCCCAACATACTTAGTAAACAAGTCATCAGTCTTCCAACATATTACAGGCAAAATTTTACTAAATGTTTTGCCACTGATCCATGTGGTTCTTTCTGCAGCATATGTTTCTTCTTTTCTGCCTGCATGTTAAGCCAGTGCCATATATTTTAGAGTTTTATTTTAGCAGCACCTCTGAATATGGCAATTTCTGTACAGCTTAAAGTAATACTAGGTGATTTGCAAATGATCCATGTAATCTCAGTGGTTTGACACAAGAGAGGTTGTTTCTCACCTAAGTACCTGTCCTGGAAGGCACATCACCAAGAAGGCTGCACTGGGTGAGGAACAATTCTGCTCTGTTCACTCACTAAGGCATCCGGGCTGATGGAGTCTCCATAATCTTCAGGAAGGAATGCCTTGGACATCGACCATTCAGGAGGTAGCAGAGAAAAGAGAACAGAAAAGGTGCATGTGCTTCTTCCATCCTAGGCCCAAAAAATACAGTGATTCATCATTTCCTACCATTTTCTAATGAGGAGAAGTAATCAAATGTTGAGACTAAGTGCTCAAGCAGAGTCCCTGCACAAGCAGCTGTGCACAATGACATGAACTTCTGATGAACATCTGGAGGTATATGCTACAAAAGGCAAAAACACCCTTCTCTCTAACTAGTCAGAAACATTTATTGAACATCTGCTATTTGCAAAATACTGCAATGGTTGCTAAAAAAAAAGATAAATAAAAAGCCATGGTCTATAGCATATAATAATTATACGTCATAGTAGTCTCCTAAGGATGTCATAAAAAAAATAAATAAATAACACACAAACTGGGCAGCTTCGACAAAAATTTATTTTTCATGATTCTGGAGACGAGAAGTCCAGGGTTAATTTTTCTTAGAACTGCAAGGGGAAGGATTTGTTCCAAGCTTCTCTACTTGCTCTAGCAGATAAATGTCTTCTCCCTGTGTTATCTTCACATTGTCTTCCCTCTGGATGTGTCTGTGTCCTAATCTCCTCTTCTTGTAAGTAAACCAGTCACATTAAATTAAGGACCACCCTAAAGACATCATTTTAATTCAATCACTCATTTAAAAATCTTATTTCCAAACATAGTCACATTCGAAAGTTGAAGGGTTAGGACCTCAACATGTAAATCTCAGGAGACTATTAAATTCATAATATGGCTCAGAAAATATATTTTTTTTTACCTTGTATTACTTTTTATCTCTATAAAATGATTATATGAATTATCCTTTCATTTTAATATAGTATAGTCATTGTAATATTACAAAATCACTTTTTAAAATTTAAGTGGGTTTATAAGCAGTTAACAATTTGAAAGCAGAAAAATGAGATATAGAATTCATGACTACATTAAAATTGTTTCATAAATAATGTAATTTAATTGCAGTTAATTCCTAAGTTTTTACAAAGGGTGATAAAGAGCTCTCTTCTCAAGTGAGAAGAAACATTTGTGGGGAAAAGAGTAAAATAAAACTCCATGATCTAAAATTAAAATTTAAAAGAACCCTGCTGGGTCTCTTTAAAAATAGACCGTGATTGGGAACCAGCAGTTAGCGTAATGGCTATGTCTCTGGACTCCCACGTAGTCGACCGCGGTTCGTGTCCCGGACCCGGTGGCTTAAAACTCACGCCGGGCGCGTGTGCGTGCGTGCCCAAGATCCCGAGAGGAGAATGGAGGAGAAGGGATTGCCACGTGACCATCCCCCCTGGGGGGTGATTTCTCGCTTTCTGTCTCTATGTCTCTCTCTGTCTGTCTGGCGATTGCACGCGCCCTACAGTGAAAATCTCTCCAAAAAAAAAAAAAAAAGAAATAGACCGTGATTATCCCATAGTAATTAGAACATGCTTTTTTTTTTTTTTTTGGAGAGATTTTCACTGTAGGGCGCGTGCAATCGCCAGACAGACAGAGAGAGACATAGAGACAGAAAGAAAGAAATCACCCCCCCCCCAAGGGGATGGTCACGCCGTAATCCCTTTTCCTCCATTCTCCTCTCGGGATCTTGGGCATGCACGCACACGCGCCCGGCGTGAGTTTTAAGCCACCAGGTCTGGGATGTGAACTGCAGTCGACTACGTGGGAGTCCAGCGACACAGTCATTACGCTAACTGCTGGTTCCCACAGAACATGCTTTTTAAGTTACCTTTCTAGTTGTGTTAATGAATCTATCCACTTTTTATCATGTTTCTCTTTTACATCCCTGTTCATATTTGTCCACATTTCTGACATGACTCTTAGATGTAGATGATACATCTGTGGCCGTATAGTAATTTTCCTGTGGCTGAAGCCATCCTGCCTACGTAGGGAGGAAACCCACAATTTTGGTCCTTGTAAAATAACTCT
This sequence comes from Tupaia belangeri chinensis, assembly GCF_000334495.1. Classification (NCBI taxonomy): domain Eukaryota; kingdom Metazoa; phylum Chordata; class Mammalia; order Scandentia; family Tupaiidae; genus Tupaia; species Tupaia belangeri. The sequence goes on along the minus strand of NW_006160069.1, from coordinate 2,874,007 downwards.
AGGGTGCAAGGCTATTTGGCTCAATCTCTACAACCCACAAAAACAAATGAGCAAAACAACAGAGCAAACAGTTAACAAAACCTGGTTTATATAGTACAGCATTTATTCCAAAAAAACTTTAAGAAAACCCTGCTTTAAGCAGGGCATTGTTTTAACTAGTGAATGTAAGAGAATGAGATGTTTTCTCTGAGCTGATAGGAAACTGACCCAGAAGTGAACTATAACAAGCAGCATAATTTGGCACTTAGAAAGAAGCATTTCTGACCACTCAGCCAGAACCCACTTTTTCATTGCCAGATTTTAAAATAAGGATCACAGAGTTACACAGGTGCTGGTGGTGGGCTAATTATAGCTGCCAAGTCAAATGAATTTTCTCTGGTATTAACTTCATTCAACATTATGATTTCTTGACTCAGTTATGAAAATACATCTTCCCATTAGCAGAAATGTTATGCAAAATGTTCAGTACAACACTGTGTAGAGCTTACTTTTAAGTTTACCATTTAACTTAGTACCTTTCCAAAATAGGAAACAATACTGTCCAGGAATTCAGAACTAACATGTCCTTAGGAAAACTAGCATCAGCGTAAATCAGAGTTGTACCTCAGCACTGTTGGCATCTTGTACCAGGCAATTATTTGTTATGAGGGGCTGACTTGTATATTGCAAGATATTTACAGTCTTCCTGGACCCTAGCTAATAACCGCTAGTGGCATGTCCCCTGTTTTGATAATCAAAATTGCCAAGTGTCCTTGCAGGTGGGAATGGGAGAGCACTCTAGTTGGAAACCACATGTCTAAAATAGGCATGCTACATAAGAGTGCCTCCAACATGTCTTGGGCCCAGTGCAAAATATATTAAGCATTCCAATCAAACCATTAAGCCAAGCACCAGGTCCCTCCAAGCATGAGGTCTTGTGTGACTTCACAGGTGGTAATCTTATAAAACTATCTCTGATGCTACATCATTGCACTCTATGCCTAGCACCACTATAATGGTAACACACATTTGTATAGTTTATAGCTGCTACTGACCAAGCTTGCAGCTGTCAACACCCAGCATGCTCTCCCTGTGATACGCATTAGATACTTACTTTCACCACTATGTTAGTTCCAAACCATTCATTCACATGATATATCCTGTTTCCCATTCTCCCAGGTACTAACACTTTTACTTACCCTGTTATTTCTATACTCATGTGGTCCTTGAAATGGGACAAGAGTTTCTTACTTAATGGCAGTTCTCCTTCAACCAGAAGTCTGCTGCCAACCCTCTACCCACTACCAAACATTCTTCTGCTGCCTTGGGCAAATTCTCATCCCCATTCTGTGCCCTTTGTCTTATCATTTTCCACAGCAGGCCATGGGTATCCTTACATCTCTACCATATCCCTGTCTTAGGCACTCTAAAATAACTCATCACAATGAGTTCATTGAACACAGTTTCACTAATATGACATTTGTTTCAACTAAAAGCAGCATACTGAATATTTTCTGTGACAGTAGACCTTAATGTTTAAAATAACACATTAGGTGACATAGTTATTAAGGTACTGAGTCCCCCCATGGCTGATTTTGCAGTTTGAGTTCCAGACCTAGCAGCCTGAAAGATGCAAGGTGTGTATGGCTGTGTGCTCAAAATCCCAAGAGGAAAAAGGATTGTGGTTTGGCCATACCCCTTGGAAAGTAATTCTCACTTTGCCTCTTTGTCTTTCTCTGGCAAGAGCCTGCACCCTATAACAAAAATTAAAAAAAATAAAAAAATAAAAAAAGAAGAGAAAAGAAAAGAAAAGAAAAAAGAAAAGAAGAGAAGAGAAGAGAAGAGAAGAGAAAAGAAAAGAAAAGAAAAGAAAAGAAAAGAAAAGAAAAGAAAAGAAAAGAAAAGAAAAGAAAAGAAAAGAAAAGAAAAGAAAAGAAAAGAAAAGAAAAGAAAAGAAAAGAAAAGAAAAGAAAAGAAAAGAAAAGAAAAGAAAAGAAAAGAAAAGAAAAGAAAAGAAAAGAAAAGAAAA
>NW_006160069.1:2871406-2871875 GCF_000334495.1 Tupaia belangeri chinensis | reverse complement strand
GGTGGGCCCATGCTCCCCATAAGAAAAACCCCTCAAAAAAAAAAAAAAAAAAACAAGAAAAACCACATTGGCATTTTGAAGACATAGAAATCAAGACTTTGAAAAGTTTAGAAGAAAAAATCATTAAAGGCTGCCCAAGATCCCATAGTAAACAGGATTTGAAACCTTGTCTATGTAAATCTTAAGCCCTTTGCCTTTGCGGTTATCTTACCTCCCCCAATTTTCGTCCTGATCATGGAGTGAGTTTTGTTATTCTTTCCCATCACACACATCAACTACGAAGCTACATCTCAAAACCAAAGTATAATAATGGGTGACTAGCCAACAGAAAGAAAAATATTGTTCTGACAAGTCTGATATAATGTTCTAGTGTTTTATTATTTCTCAATATAGAAGATAAAAAAATCAAGGTATCTCATAATTGACTTTCTTGAAAACATCAGCACTCTTTAATATGAAAATGTATTTG
>NW_006160069.1:2854834-2871380 GCF_000334495.1 Tupaia belangeri chinensis | reverse complement strand
TTTTGTTTCTAAGTATATGCTCTAAAGGTTTCATCCAAAAAATTAAAATAATGTTAATAGTAAGGATCCAGGTGACGATGATCCAGGCTGACTGAGACTGGGGATGGATCATGCATGAAGACCCTTTTGGGGTGCCTTTCTGTCTCAGAAGGTAGAAATAAAGTAACTTAAAAAATGTTATTATTAAAAGATATCTGATTACTAGAGTAACTGCACTTTCTAAAATATAATTTCCTAGTTATTAAAATATTACTTTGGGGACAGCACAGCAGATGGCATAGTGGTTACACCACTAGATTCACAAATGACCAGCCACGGTTCAAGTACCGAACTTGGTGACTTGGAAATCATACTAGGCATATGTGTGTGCATGCCCAAGATCCTAGGAAGAGAATGGAGAAGGGATTTCTGTGTGGCCATCTCCCCAGGAGGCAATTTCTCACTTTCTCTCTCACTGTCTCTGTCTCTCTGTGACAAGCACTCATGTCCTAAGCACACATGCTCTCTCTCTCTCGTATGTATATATACATATAATACATATATATATATATATACATATATATATATTCTTTTATTCTGTATTTTTATTCTTAAATCTGAAATGTTTCTTAGCAACTTCCATCTCCAAATTCTTTACATTGCCAAAGTAGACTTTTATAGCTTTATGATGTATACGTATCAACTCTGTGCTAAAATTTGTGATTCCTCTGCCTATAAGCGAATGGCATTTTAGAAGCCAATTCTGATGAAATAAAGGTCTGTATGCCAACCTCCTATGCCAATTAGCATTTGTGATAAATGCCTACCATTAAATTTAGCCATCATGAAACAATCTTATGAGAGGACAAGGAAAAATGTAGACTAATAAAATAATGAACATCTTTGTGTTTTGTTTTTTTTTTAATTTATTGAATCTGCCAAAGCTATCTGTAGGTCACAGGCCCTGCACAGGAAAACCACTCCATGGTCCAAGAATGTGTGAGAAAGTAAAGCCATTCAATGTTCAGTGTCAGAAGAGGCATTTGTTTCGTGTATGTAGCCATTCCAAAGTCCTGAGGAGTTTGGGAAACTCTAAGAGAAAAAGAAATTCTTTTGTCAATTGAAACTGCTAAATGTGAAAAGAGTCTATATTTTTTTGATGGAAAGATGTCAGCTCACAGATCTCTCCACTATAATAAAAATGCACAGTTGTATATCCAACTGACCGAGCATTGTAAGATATTTCATAGATAAATCATTATAAATAAAAATGCAGTCACATATATCCTCATTCATATGGTAAAGATAGAAAGAGAAAAAAAAGTAAAAAAATAAAGCTATTTATTATCCTTTCAAATATTTAAATGAGTTTAAATACAGGGAAAAAAATCAGTATCATTTTCATGATAAGCATGTTATGCTATTCACTTTCTCTGAATTTTATCTGCTTCCATTTCCTAGAAATGGTTAACATCTCCCTCTGAACTAACTCTTTATTTTATCAGCCTATTAATTGTATTTTAGTTTGCAAAGTTCTGTCATTCTGACAATAGAAAAATTAGATAAAAAGCATTTTCCTCTGTGTGTGTGTGTCTTTTTTATATGTCCTCTTTGTCTTCTTCTTTTGCTAATTTTAAATGTTGGGGTTCAACAGAACTTAGCATATTTTTTCCACTCTGTTTATGACTGCCCTACTCCCTATGCATTTTCTAAATGCCTAAAACACCTCTTAATTGCTAACCATTCTCAAATTAACATCCATGCCCTACCCTTTCTTCTGAGGAAGAAATGAATTCTTCACCTCTATGGGTTCCTTAAATTTCTCTTTTTCATAAGGCAAAATACATTCTTTTAAGAATTATCATTTAATTTTATTTGTTATTCTTTTTAAATTTGTTACAGGATACATGTGCTCAAGAGACAGAGAGAGAGAAAGTGAGAAAGAAAGCTACCACGTTCAGGACTCAAATTGCTGTGAGTCATGTGTCCAGCACCCCAACCACCATGCCATCTGATGACCCTGGGTTTCTTAAACTTAACATGGCTGTGACAGAGTCCATCTCCCATTCCCCTGACCAATAACAGACTCAGTATTATTCCTTATAACTATTACAGAAAACAGCACCTTCATTCTTCTAGTCACTCTGTAGAGAAGTGTGGTGTGTATTGGGAAGGAGGGGACAGCAGTGATTCAAGATGCCTCTCTATTCCTCAAACCTCCAAACCAATAAAAGATCCAAGGCACTCACCCCTCTATGATGTATCTCTTCTGTCCTCCCAACCCTGCTGCGATAGTTTGGTCCTTCATCAACTTTGCCCAAATATCTGTGACTTCCCCTCCCTGTTTCTCCATCTCTGGTCTGGTTCCTCTACTCTTTTCCTTCCCTATTAATGTCAGTCACCTTTCTAAAACCCAAAACAGATCATATAATTTGCCTTTTAAGTAGGCTTAGATGTTTTCCTCTCCCACAAGATGCTACAGTAAATAGAACTATTTATGGCCTAAGCTCTTTTAATATATATGCCGTTATTTCCCTCACCTGCTCAACTCACAGACTATCTATCTCATCTTTGAAAGGATTCATCTTCATAACCTTAGACTTATTTGTATGGGCCAGTCAGTGGTTAAGGTGGCTAGGTCTTCCATGGCCAGCTGCAGTTTGATTCCCACACACAATGGCTTGGAAAAAAACTTTGGATAATAATGCATATACGTGAAATACCCCAAAAAGGAAAGAGAAATGGAGAAGGGAATGTGGCATGACTATTCCTCATGGGAATTCTCTCTCTCTCTTTCTCTCTCTTTCCCACAAGTGTACATACCCTCTAGCAAAAATGGAACAATGTATGTTCCATTTTCCCTAGTTTAGTTCAAGGTGGCTGTGAGGCTCAGAATCTTGGTTGTAAATGCTAACCAGTTATTTGACCTTAAACAAGTTTCTAGGTCTCATTTGCTCATTTGTAAAATCAATTTAATAGCAACCTCTATCTCATAAAGTCATCCTGAGGTGTGAATTAGATAAATCATGTAAGAGAATTAGTACAGAAAGTAACACTTAGTAAGAGCTCATCAAATGTCATGATGATTACCACATGGTTTAAATATACATCTTTCCACTAGAAAATTATCCGTATAACCTCTGCAAGTAATGTGCTATTGGGCACATAGCAGTGACTCATTCAACGTTTGTTAAGTACATGAAAAAGTAAATGGATATATAAATCAATTCCTGAGTCAACATAATTTCAGGGTCAACAAGTCAGAAATCAAATCACCTTTGTTTCACTAAGATTTATTTAAGTTTTAGTGTTTCTCCAACACAAACTCAGAACATGAAAATGAACACTGGAAAAAAAAAGAGCCTTCATTCTTCCCTCACATAAGAATATGGTGACAAAAATTAATGCTTAAGACCCATCAAATTTCAGAGGTCCTACTTCCAAAATCTGCACTAGAGCTCTCCAGAGAAACAGACCCCATAGGGTGTATGTGTGAGTTTGTGTATGTGTGTATGTCTATATATATATATATATATGTTTGTGTGTGTGTGTGTGTGTGTGTGTGTATACACACACACATATATACATATATATGTAGAGATAGATTGATTTTAAGGAACTGGACCACATAATTATGGAGTTCAGTGACTCCAAAATAAACATATAGATCTGTACACTTGAGACCCAAAGATGAATTGATGTTGCAGCTCAACTCTGAAGGTCATTTGCTGGCAGAAACTCAGAAGGACTTTTGGGGGATACTTTAATACTTTATTACTGATGAGGACATTTAAATGCAGAGCAGTCTCAAAGTGAGCAGTGGAGCTGTAATTCAGTCTCTCATCTCCCTGATCACTAATACTTGTCACCGTCCATTAAACCAGCCAGCAATTCTCCAGTGATTTCTAAACTCTCCTGAAGAGAAAAAATATAAGCTAGTAAATTTCACAGATAGCTTCCTAAATTTAAAGAGACCAAACACTTTATTTCTTTTGTCTTTTCTTCATTCTCAAAGGAATTGATATAAAATGCAGGTTGGTTTTTTTAGCATATTTTCTTACGGTAGTTCAGAAAACAAAGAAAAGAATAGGGGATTTACTTTTCTTTGAAAGCAAAGCAGTAACGTAATGCCATCAATGCTGAAGCCACAGGAAAGGTCCTGGGTCCTCGCTCCAAATTCTCTCTGTACACATAAGCCTGCGTGCACTCATGCAGGCTTGTGATGCAGACTGCCAGAAATCATGGCTGGGTCACAGCATGAGGACACTGTTGGGGTGCCCATCTCTAACTCATGAAATGATAGATGGATAGATAGATAGATAAATAGATAGATAGAGATAGATAGGGATAGATAGGGATGGATAGATAGATGATAGATATAGATGGATGGATACATAGATAGGTGATAGATAGATGATAGAGATAGATAAATGGCAGACATAGACAGAAAGATACAGATATATATATAGATATAGACATAGATATAGATACAGAGAGATGATAGAGATAAAATGTGGCAAGGTAGCAATTCTTTTTCTTTCTTTTTTAAAATTTTTTAAGAATTCTTTTTTATTTTATTTATTCATTCACTTATTTTAATTTGACCAGAGAGACACTCAGAAAGAGAGAGAGAAATAGAGAGAGGGAGAAAGCCACCAGGTCCAGGACTTGAACCATGGTCAGCCTTGTGGGAGTATCCAGTGTCTTAACCACCATGCCACCCACTGGTCCCATAATTCTTTTTCTTTAAGAACTTTAGAAACTATAAAAACTAGCAGAATGCCCAGATTCTGGATAATACTTCCAGATGAAGCTTTACTCCTTTTTAGGTATGTTTACTACTGAAGTCATAACAATCCATTTACTATTTCAGGATATTTTTAGATCAGAAATACAGAATGCTTATATGCCTACTATAGTGAATTCCTTCATAGCAGCAAGCATTTTTTTGATCAACAATGAGACACTACATAAATGCCAGGTGCTAGTGAATACAAGGCAAAGGAGTGACCATGTCTTGCTTTCCAGGGGACAGGGCATAAAAATTGTGTCTTCCAGAGGTATACTTTCCTAATGCAAGACCTTGACAACCATGGAGTGTACTCTGAAATGTGTTATTTAATTTACCACTAAGATTTTTAGACAAGTACAGATGGATGAGTGAATAGATAGGCATGTAAGTAGATATCAATAGATAGGCTTTCAAATGTACATTGTCATTCGAAACATTGTAACGTGAGATCATATACACCTTTAATGAAATTATCTATTTACTAAAAATTTGTGATTCTTCTTTGGGAATCACCTTTCCAACAAACATCATAAAATATTCTTTCTCTTACACATGGAGTTCATTACAACAAAGAACTCTTTCCAAGTTAATTGTCAGTTTGCCTCCTGAAGCTTGGTTCCAACCAATTTCAATATATTAATAGATAATAAACTCCATTCTTGAAGAATAAAATACTCAAAATGAGGCAAAAGACAGTTCTTAAATGGTCGTTTGTTTAATGTTTATTATTATTTAACACTGGCAGTCAAATCAATGAAGCAAATATAATATCTTTTAAAATAATTACTAGGAAAATACCACTTATTAAGTAGAGTTCCTACAAAGCAGGGATTAGAAGTACGTGTAATGAGGGGCTGGCAACTGGAATGGTGGTTAAGGGTGCTGGACTTCCAGATGGCTGACCATGATTCGAGTCCTGAACCTGGAGACTTACTTTCTCACTTTCTCTCTCTCTCTCTGTGTCCCTCTATGATCAAATTTAAATAAATATATAAATAAGTAAAGATAAATAAAATAATTCTTAAAAAAGAAACATGTGATGAGTCAGCCTATGGTATGGTGGTTAAGTTGAGTAGATCCCACATGATCAACAGCACAGTTTAAGAATTACACTGCGTAGGGAACCAGCAGTTAGCGTAATGGCTATGTCTCTGGACTCCCACGTAGTCGACCGCGGTTCGTGTCCCGGACCCGGTGGCTTAAAACTCACGCCGGGCGCGTGTGCGTGCGTGCCCAAGATCCCGAGAGGAGAATGGAGGAGAAGGGATTGCTGCGTGACCATCCCCCCTAGGGGGTGATTTCTCGCTTTCTGTCTCTATGTCTCTCTCTGTCTGTCTGGCGAGCGCATGCGCCCTACAGTGAAAACCTCTCCAAAAAAAAAAAAAAAAAAGAATTACACTGCGTGTGTGTACATGCATGCCCAAACTCTTGAAAAGAGAGAGAAATGGAAGAGAAGGGATTGTGACATGACCATGCCCCACAGAGAATGGTTTCTCACTTTCTCTTTCTCTCTCCTAAGAGTGCATATAACCTCCAGCAAAAGAAAAAAATAAATACATGAAGACCTTGGGTAAATTCATTTATATTTTGAATTTTAATTTCTTCATTAATAATTATATACACAGTAGATTCTTTCTCAAATTAGTATCAAAAGTATGATTTGTGACAATGCCTCACACCTACAAGCATTCAGTAATGCTCCCATGTAGGTTTGTTGGAGATCTGCCACCTTATTTTATAGTGATACTTCACATAGATCATGGGTCAATTTTTTTTTTATAAACCTTATAAAGATGTATGTAAGCCACATTTAGTTATTGATAATGTATTATAAAAATTGAAAAAGATATTTTGGACCCCACCATCCAAAGTTGGAGAGTAGAACTATGATTCTCCCTAAAATATAAGGAGACTTCCCAGCGTGTTGGGTGTTTGATCTGGCATACACTGCATATGCTTAAAGCTGAACTTTGTCTATAGATTTTGTCCTGATTTAATTGTCTATGCACTTCAGTTTTACAGAATTTCTGCACATGCATTCACATTATATGTTAATCAATTCACTCAAGTGTATTTAGTCATTTTTAAAAACCCTAAGGGTTCTACAAGACTGATTATGAGAAATAGTAAATGTTTAATAGTTTTCCCATTTCATCCTCTCCAGAGGCTGCATATTAACTTCTTTTAATGGATTATTTTTATGTTTATATCTATGATGGTTAACAATATGTATCAACTAGACTGGATCATAGGGTGTCCAGATATTTGTTTAAACCTTATTTATGGGTGTTTGTGTGAGGAGGTTTCTGAATAAAACTGGCATTTGAATTGGTAGAATGGTAAAGCAGCTTGTCCTCCCCAATATGGGTGAATATTGATATTATTTAATCTGTTAAGAGTATGAATAGGGGTCAGTAGATAGCACAGTGGTTAAGGTGCTGGACTCCCACAAGTCTGATGGCAGTTTGAGTATAAAACTTAATGGCTTGAAAATCACACTGGGTGTATGTGTATGTGTGCCCAAGATACCAGGAGAAGAATGAAGGACAAGGGATTGTGACAAGGCACTCACCCCTGGGGAGAGGGTGATTTCTCATTTTCTAACTATATCTGTCTCTGTCTGCCAAGTGCACACACCCTATGGCAAATAATAATAATAAAATAAGAGAATAAATAAAATGAGGTAAAGGAAGTAAGAATTTGCTCTGTCTACCTGACTGCTTGAGCTGCTTCTGCCCTCAAGCTGAGCCTTACAGCATCTACACTCCTGGTCCTCAGGTCTTTGGTCTTGGACTAGAACTATATATATATAAATACTTCCCCTCTTAGTTCTAATTCTGTGGAGAACCTTGGCTAATACAGCATCTAAGTCTCTAAGTGGCGTGTTTCTTTTGCAAGTTACTTAATGCTAAGCTTTATGTATTTTCAATTGCTTTCTGTAAAAAAAAAAACCAAAAAACGAGTTTATTCAGATTCATTCACCCCATAAACCCACCATACATACAAAGACTTCACTCTGACCCATCAATACACACAATCATTGTATTGTAATTTGTTTAGGTTAATATTCAGTGTCATACAATATAGAGAGTAATACTTTTCCTTTTCTACAAAATATTTTTTAGGTCAATGTTTGTCTCGATTTTCTTTTGTTTAGTATACTTAATTATTATCATCCATTTATTTTTAAATGCTGTCCCAAACATAGAAATCTCATTTCAGTACATTTAAACACATTAAATATCCTTAAAATTTTATCTAGAAATAAAATCTTTCTCAGGTCATTCTGACACACTCCAAATATAAAATAGTTGATCTAAGATTTTTGCAAAGTTGCATTCTTGGAACCTTTTTCCCATTTTCCTAAGAATTTCCTTTGCCTCCCTCTTCTGCTGGATCCCATGGTTTCCTGTTTCTTGGTTTTCTTCCCAACTTTAGCAAAACATAACCTCTAGAAAAAGATGCATGAGTATGTAAGATTATTCTGAGTTTTGTATGTCTTAAATTATCTTTTTTTAAACTCACAGTATTTGGCTAGAATTTTTTGTTTTAGATAACTTTTGTAAAGAATTCGAAGATATTTCTCCAGCATTCTAGGGCTTCCAGTATGCTCCAGAAGAAATTTAATTAGCTGGTGCTCCATCACTTATCTATAATTTTCTCTCTAGAAGCTTCTCTTTGCCACAACTACTTAAGTTTTATAATGTTTCTTGGTCTAGGTTTATGGTCATTTATTTTTCAGGAAACCTGCCAGGGAGGAAGGAGATTAATCATAAAATCTATTTTTTAATACTTAAATTACTTTAAAATATACTTATTTGACAATTTCTTTCCATTTTTTCCATTTTCTCATTCTTAAACTCTTATTATTTGGATTTGAAGGTTCTAAATAATCATATAATTTTTTACATTATTTTGTAGTTCTATCTTATTATTCTGGATTCTAGATTTCTTCTTTATTATCTTTCAATACTTCTACTTAGTTTTTTGTTTCAACCAAAACCTTTTTAACTTATAAAGGTTATTGTATATTTCTGAAATGCTTAACAGTATATACATTTTAGTTTATTCTTGTTAATCCTTCTTAGAATATGATTTTTTTGTTGGTATTGAGATTTTCTTCTACTTACATATTATCATTTATTAATGATCTCTCTAAATTTTTTCCAAAAATTTTATTGCTATTATCTGTATTATTTTTCGTGGGGCTTATTGCTTTATAATACGTCATTTGCCTTCCACTTTATTTTAGGGTTTGTAAGGGACTCCAGGTCAGTTTCTAAATTTACCCCTTCATGTTTAACCAACTCATATCTGCATGTCTTAAATATCTTCTCCTACCCTGATGATGTAAAATTCAAATTCACATTTTCTTTCCAATACAAGTAAGCTTAAAACAACTTATATGGACCTCTGGCTTCTTCTTCTTGTGTAACTCAATCTGCAAAACGTAGCTTAGTGAACAATCTATCTTTTCTCCTTTTAACTTGTATCATGATCTTATTCCAATACTATCCAAATACCTAGACTTCTTCCAGAGTGCTGTTCTTGCTTTGTTTGTTTGTTTGTTTGTTTTAGGTTTTTGCCAAAGAGCATATACACTCTCAGGAGAGAGAAAGAGAAGAAAGTGAGAGGGAAAGTTAGAAATCACACCCCAGAGGATGGTCTTGCAGGCAGTCCCCACTTCTCCATTCTCCTCCTGGGGTTTTGGGCATGCAGGCACATGTGACTGGTGTGATCACTTATCTATAATTTTCTCTCTAGAAGCTTCTCTTTGCCACAACTACTTAAGTTTTATAATGTTTCTTGGTCTAGGTTTATGGTCATTTATTTTTCAGGAAACCTGCCAGGGAGGAAGGAGATTAATCATAAAATCTATTTTTTAATACTTAAATTACTTTAAAATATACTTATTTGACAATTTCTTTCCATTTTTTCCATTTTCTCATTCTTAAACTCTTATTATTTGGATTTGAAGGTTCTAAATAATCATATAATTTTTTACATTATTTTGTAGTTCTATCTTATTATTCTGGATTCTAGATTTCTTCTTTATTATCTTTCAATACTTCTACTTAGTTTTTTGTTTCAACCAAAACCTTTTTAACTTATAAAGGTTATTGTATATTTCTGAAATGCTTAACAGTATATACATTTTAGTTTATTCTTGTTAATCCTTCTTAGAATATGATTTTTTTGTTGGTATTGAGATTTTCTTCTACTTACATATTATCATTTATTAATGATCTCTCTAAATTTTTTCCAAAAATTTTATTGCTATTATCTGTATTATTTTTCGTGGGGCTTATTGCTTTATAATACGTCATTTGCCTTCCACTTTATTTTAGGGTTTGTAAGGGACTCCAGGTCAGTTTCTAAATTTACCCCTTCATGTTTAACCAACTCATATCTGCATGTCTTAAATATCTTCTCCTACCCTGATGATGTAAAATTCAAATTCACATTTTCTTTCCAATACAAGTAAGCTTAAAACAACTTATATGGACCTCTGGCTTCTTCTTCTTGTGTAACTCAATCTGCAAAACGTAGCTTAGTGAACAATCTATCTTTTCTCCTTTTAACTTGTATCATGATCTTATTCCAATACTATCCAAATACCTAGACTTCTTCCAGAGTGCTGTTCTTGCTTTGTTTGTTTGTTTGTTTGTTTTAGGTTTTTGCCAAAGAGCATATACACTCTCAGGAGAGAGAAAGAGAAGAAAGTGAGAGGGAAAGTTAGAAATCACACCCCAGAGGATGGTCTTGCAGGCAGTCCCCACTTCTCCATTCTCCTCCTGGGGTTTTGGGCATGCAGGCACATGTGACTGGTGTGATTTTCAAGTCTCCAGGACCAAGACTTGAACTGTGGTCACCCGAGTCAGAATCCAGTGCTTTAACCAGCACAGCACCTGCTAACTCCCAAGTGTTCTTTTGAAAACATCTTTTCACTTGCAAATACTTGTTTATTACTTCTTGAATTTTATGTCACCATTCTTTAATATCTTATAGAAACTTAATGTTAGCCACAAATGTGAGCCATTTAAGTAATTTTCACTTTCTAGAAACCACATTAGAGAAAATAAAAAGTGCTAGTAATTAAAATTAACTTTAGCAATAAAATGTCTTTAATGGACTATGTCCTCATAATTTTTTTAATTTGTAATCAATTTTAAAATACTTCATGAGATATTTCATATCTCTTGTTTTCAAAATCTGGTGTATGCTTTATACTCAGAGCACCTTTCAATTTGGACCAATCATACTTTAAGTCCTCAATAGCATATGACTAGCACGTACCATATTAGATACTACAGTGTTTGGCACTTGCAATATAAAATTAAATAAATCACGATACCTGAACCCAAACCGCGTATATTCAAATAAGTAAGACACAAGAGAAAACCAAGAACACTGGATGATTATTTCCGTGACAGAGATTTGGCTGGGGGGAGAGAAAAGGTATATACATAGATTGTAGTTACAGGAAAGGCATTCTTGTGAAAGGAATGCCAACCTGTTATACTAAATATAATTTCCTTATTAGCATAAAGTGCCTGCAAGGCATAACATTAGAGATGATCAGTAATAGAGTTCATCAACATTGACTGCTAACAAAATAATTTAAATTTTAACTTGAAAATATGCAGTACAATTAAATGTTTGTTGTTTTTGTTTTTGTTTTTAGAGAGGTTTTTGCTATCGGGCACGTGTGCTCACCAGAAAGACAGAGAGAGACAGAAAGCAAGAAATCACCCCCAGGGAGGATGGCCACACCACAATCCCTTCTCCTCCATTCTCCTCTCGGGATCTTGGGCATGCATGCACACATGCCTGGCATGAATTTAAGCCACCAGGTTAGGGACTCAAACTGTAGTTGACTACATGGAAGTCCAGCAACATAGCCATAACCTCAACTGCTGGTCCCCAGAACAATTAAATGTTTTGAATGTAAAAAATTTGAGATATGTACAGTAGAAGCTAGATGGGAAAAGAATCATATTGGAAGTAAAGAGATCATGTAGAAATTTGGAGTAGTCTGTTGGTCAAGAGGCAGCATAAACCTGAATACACAATTGTGGGAAAATAGAGGAAAAGTATGTTGAAGACCGCTGAACAAGGTGGACACAGTTTAGTGACTCCTTATATGGGATCAGGAAAGAGAAGCAAGAAAAAATGAATAGATGATGTTTTCATGACTCATCATTTTTGATTTTCAGAGAGAGAACATGGTTCTATTCACCAATATCCAAATTATAAGAGCAAGAACAAACAATTCCATGTCATCAATGGAATTGTTGCTGCTCTTTAGATATGACTTTCTTTGGGAAAATCAGGTAGAAATGCCCATTAAGTACTTTGTCGGCTTGGAGCTCAGCAAAAATGCAGAAAGATAGACATGTAAGTAGTCAGTATGCACACACAGGAATTTTCCATGGCCTAAAGTAAGACAATCTCAGACGCAGAGTAGGTATTTTTAAAAAGACAAATAGTAGAATGAAATTAAAAGAAACTTTGTAAGAGTCTTTTTTAATGCAAACACTTAACATACATAAGCAACAAGATAGAAGTGAAACACTTACAATGACTAGCATGGATATTTTACTTGGCAAGACATTAAATTTTCCATGCTGACAATATAGTAGATAAGTTTCTTAAATAAACTCAGGAGACAGCCAAAGATCTATTATTAAATTTTCTCAAAAGATCATTTAAAAGTTATTTCTACAGTGTACGAGCATATGTTCAAAGCAAGACTGAGTATCTGAGTGATAGGAAGCTTTTTGCACTTGTCTCCTTGAGCTGTTTTCAGGGGTGCTTCATTTAGTTCTCTGTGGTGCATACCTTAACCTTTGTTACCTTATGAAGCTCAGTACATTGATAATCTCCCTCCAGAGGAAACAATAATAGATTAGAAAGCATTTAGAATAGTGTATAATCTTAGGCTATGGGGAAAGCTTTAAGCTTCCTTTTATTGCTTTAATTACATAATTAAAGCAACAACAATATAAAATATCAATTGAGCACAAACTCTGTCCCAGGAACATAGTGCCATATAAGTGCTTCACATGGATTAAACTATTTAATCCTCTCAGCAAAGCAATATGTAGGGACTATTTTTATACCATAAGGAAGGAGTTTGTGTTTGCTCTCAGATCCATTCCTGTCTCCCCTCTTGCTCTGTTCTATCTGACATGAGGGCTGCCTTTCCCATACATGCACTTCAACTGGTTTCTGACTGGGTTCAATCGATATGCAGTATGGGCGTGAGATGAGAGGGCAGAACAAAAGTTGAAGCCAAGAAAATTATTTTATTCTTAGCAGCAGCAACCTCCTTTCACACTGCAGTTCTTGCTAGACACACCATCTGTGCCACCTAGCAGCACCCTTGGAATCGTCCTAAGGGCTGGTCCGGCATCTGGATTTGGGGAATGCTACCCATTGCCTTTGAGCGCTGGGACATTGGTGGCTCCCTGCTGTTGCTAAACTCTAGGTTATCTCAAATCCCTTGTTTGGCTCCTCAGCACTTCTATTACCTGCATAGCATCCAGTATTACAGTGCTATAGAATATATAGACTGTTTCTGCTTTCTTAATTGAATGTTGGCTTATATACTAATATATATTTGTGTGATTATATATATATATAGTCATCAATGGAATTGTTGCTGCTCTTTAGATATGACTTTCTTTGGGAAAATCAGGTAGAAATGCCCATTAAGTACTTTGTCGGCTTGGAGCTCAGCAAAAATGCAGAAAGATAGACATGTAAGTAGTCAGTATGCACACACAGGAATTTTCCATGGCCTAAAGTAAGACAATCTCAGACGCAGAGTAGGTATTTTTAAAAAGACAAATAGTAGAATGAAATTAAAAGAAACTTTGTAAGAGTCTTTTTTAATGCAAACACTTAACATACATAAGCAACAAGATAGAAGTGAAACACTTACAATGACTAGCATGGATATTTTACTTGGCAAGACATTAAATTTTCCATGCTGACAATATAGTAGATAAGTTTCTTAAATAAACTCAGGAGACAGCCAAAGATCTATTATTAAATTTTCTCAAAAGATCATTTAAAAGTTATTTCTACAGTGTACGAGCATATGTTCAAAGCAAGACTGAGTATCTGAGTGATAGGAAGCTTTTTGCACTTGTCTCCTTGAGCTGTTTTCAGGGGTGCTTCATTTAGTTCTCTGTGGTGCATACCTTAACCTTTGTTACCTTATGAAGCTCAGTACATTGATAATCTCCCTCCAGAGGAAACAATAATAGATTAGAAAGCATTTAGAATAGTGTATAATCTTAGGCTATGGGGAAAGCTTTAAGCTTCCTTTTATTGCTTTAATTACATAATTAAAGCAACAACAATATAAAATATCAATTGAGCACAAACTCTGTCCCAGGAACATAGTGCCATATAAGTGCTTCACATGGATTAAACTATTTAATCCTCTCAGCAAAGCAATATGTAGGGACTATTTTTATACCATAAGGAAGGAGTTTGTGTTTGCTCTCAGATCCATTCCTGTCTCCCCTCTTGCTCTGTTCTATCTGACATGAGGGCTGCCTTTCCCATACATGCACTTCAACTGGTTTCTGACTGGGTTCAATCGATATGCAGTATGGGCGTGAGATGAGAGGGCAGAACAAAAGTTGAAGCCAAGAAAATTATTTTATTCTTAGCAGCAGCAACCTCCTTTCACACTGCAGTTCTTGCTAGACACACCATCTGTGCCACCTAGCAGCACCCTTGGAATCGTCCTAAGGGCTGGTCCGGCATCTGGATTTGGGGAATGCTACCCATTGCCTTTGAGCGCTGGGACATTGGTGGCTCCCTGCTGTTGCTAAACTCTAGGTTATCTCAAATCCCTTGTTTGGCTCCTCAGCACTTCTATTACCTGCATAGCATCCAGTATTACAGTGCTATAGAATATATAGACTGTTTCTGCTTTCTTAATTGAATGTTGGCTTATATACTAATATATATTTGTGTGATTATATATATATATATAAAATATACATATATATGTGTGTGTGTGTGTGTGTGTGTGTGTGTGTGTATACAAGTTATGCAAGTAATGTACTTAGTTTATATTCAACGGAAGGATCAATGATGCTTAGAGCATTTGATAGCCTAACACTAATAAGATTCCACAGCTAGAAAGTGAATCAGTGTTGGATCTCAAGTAAACAGGTTCAGATGTCTACACTCTTAGCCTCGTACTAAATTGAACTCTCTAAAATATACTAAGCCAAAATAAGCTGTATAATGGAATAGGCTAAACTATATGGTACGAAACTCTGCAATGATGATCACATTTCACATTGGTGGGGCACTTTGTATGTGTCAAACATTATTCTAAGTGCTCTCTAGGTATAAACTCTTTGAATCCTCCTTACAACTTTATGAAGTAAGTATTATTGTTATTCTCCTTTTTTTTTATTTTTCCCAGTAATGAAATTAATGTCATATTTCAAAGTGCTAAGAAAAAAAAAAAAAAAAAAACCCTGCCTCAACAGCATCTCAAAACACCAATCCCCCTTCCTTAGCCTGTGGCTCATTAGGATCTGGTACAGGCACACAAATACCCAGTATCTGGGTATTAATTTCAAGATAACCTGGGGATCTTAACTTATGGCTAGCTTGTGGCTTCCTACACTAGATTCAGTCTGCCACCAACTGTAACACCAGGCTGGCCTTCTTCTTTCACTTTTAAGAACACTTGTGGGGAACCGCAGTTAGCGTAATGGCTATGTCGCTGGACTCCCATGTAGTCGACCGCGGTTCGTGTCCCAGACCCGGTGGCTTAAAACCCCTGCCAGGCGCGTGTGCGTGTATGCCCAAGATCCCGAGAGGAGAATGGAGGAGAAGGGATTGTGGCATGACCATTCCCTCTGGGGGGTGATTTCTCACTTTCTGTCTCTATGTCTCTCTCTGTCTGTCTGGCAAGCGCACGCGCCCTATACTGAAAACCTCTCCAAAAAAAAAAAAAAAAACACTTGTGATGGGGCAGGGAGGTGGGGGCAAAGAAAAGCAAACCATTTAAGACACAAAAGGGTAAAATAAGGTATTGAGGAAGATGCTTATGGTAATATCTTGACTGACTAAAATGCAGTGTATTCATGATGGAAAGATTCCTTTTGTATGCTGAAAAGATGCACAGGGGTAAAACATAAATAAAGAAATCATGGAAATATATGCATATATATGTAAATTTTAAAAATATTTTATTTTGCTTATTTAAAAAAATAAAATTGCTCTTAATTGCAAAACAAAACAAAATATGCTTGTGATTACATTGGGCCAAGCAGGATAATATCCTTATTTTAAGGTCAGTTTATTAGCAAGCTTAAGCTTATCTACACCCCTAGTTCCTCCTTGCCATGTAATATACTATATTCATAGATTCGAGTGATTATGACATGGCCATCCTGAGGGTGGAGGCATGATCCTGCCTACCACAGGTTCTTGTATCTTTTTATGGTGATTTGATTATTTCCCTACTAGATTATGATGCCTTTACAGGCAAATTATATAACACTGCTTTCTCCACTGTGCCTTGTACGAGACAGGAATCAGTAAAAGTGCCCACTTCCTTTACTGATGGAAGGCCACCTTGAGTGTTTTCTATCTTGTACAGTTAGAGTCTCCAACAAAATGCATACAAAACCTGAAGTGAGTTTACTTTTTATTTAGTCTACAAAGATCAAATATAAGTGTATGTAAAATACAAACTGTTGAGTGCCTTGAGCTACTACTAAACTGTGTCAG
>NW_006160069.1:2852392-2854742 GCF_000334495.1 Tupaia belangeri chinensis | reverse complement strand
CAGCAGGAACTTCAATACCAGCTACAAAATGAAAAATAATAAAGGAAAGAACACAAAGTGATGCCCAGCTGTAGATGACAAGGTAATACAACATCAGTTTCCATGTGGCTTGAGCCATCCTCACCTCCAGCCCTACTTCATGACCTGAGTAACTTTAATCATGTATCATTTGAGATTTTCCCTTTACCTGAGCTCAATTGCTGAGCTTTCCCAGTACTCAACGCTAGAAAAAGAATGTATTTAACTTGGATGGTAGAGAACAATTTAACTTAGTCCTTCTGGGTAAATTTCAGTTTGTTAATGCTTTCAGAAAAGCGTTCATTTTGGGCATGATAGAATCCAGGTGTAGTAGAGGAATCTTTATTCATATAGCTCTACTATCCAATTTAATATAAACTGTAGGCTTGTCATACTGAAGAAGTAAATATGCTATGATAGCATAGAGTCATCTAAACCTTTCTGTGGGGAAAAGAGAAAAAAAAAATGTTAAAGGAAACTAAGTTTTATACCCACAAATCCAATAGGCAAGCCAAAAGTCTGCTGGAAAATTCTTGGACTTCCATGTAAAAGTAATATAGGCATAAAATTGGCCTAGAAATGACAACGTGTAAAGGAAGAGGGACAAATCAAGGAAGATCAGCTACCTCTTTTCTTCCCCAAAAGCTCTGTTCACGCCAGGCTAAAGAGGGGAGCTCAATGTGCTGTGCTGCCATATTACCGGTACCACGTGAACCAAGGGGAGGCTGGACACATCTAGACCTCGACTCGTTTTCATTAAAATCGGAACAACTTTGTGTCATCTGGTCCAAAGCCATCACTTTCCAGCTAGAAAATCCAAAAAGCTCAAGCCCTTGCCAGTATTTACAGAACGAGTTAATGACAGAGACAGGGAAAAGACCTCACGGTCCTTGATCTTACTTAATGCTCCTTTGACTACTTTCTATCCTGAAATAGATTTCAGACATGTAAAACACTGCCAACTTTGAGTGACTTTATATATACATATATATAAACTGATGTCTGGACACAGCATTCAAAAGATCCGCGTGAAAGGGTGAAAGGGAAATGGTCAATACCCAACATCCTTTTCGGTAAAGTGGATACAAATACAATACAAGAACAAAGCCCTGTCCTTCAATGCAAAGAACACACTTATTTAACTCGAAGATTCTCTCTTCCGACTGTGGTGGTTACTAATCTAGTTCTGTCTCATGGGCTGATCTATCCTCATTTAGTTCTGAAATTATGGGTGAAAGAGTTACTGACCTCATCTGTATTTTAAATGAATAGGAGGAAAGGGGGGGAAATGATTCTCTGCACAAGTCAGAACAGTCTCTTTAGCTTCCTGGCAAATGCATTCTGTAACTTTTGCCACCATATCTCTGGCACTTCATTTCAATCTAGGTTCCCTGAACCTTGATTGCTGCTAAGTCACCCCAAGAATAGAATTTCCTTCATGTCACTCCAACTATACTTGGCTCCTGTTCCTGGCGTTAATTCCTGGAACACAATGAAATTGGACCTTCTTCAAGTCATCTGATGTTGGGAATAGAATGACTCCTTTTCGTTACTATGCATCCAAATTGGTGGATCATAAGCACATAAATGACACTCTCTTACTAGTGCTGAAGAAGACTTGACAACTAGTAACTGGTAAAGCAGGGTGGAGGTGAGGGGAATTTGTTTCCAATATGCACCTCGATCTTGAGCACCTCTAGAGCATTGTATTTAGTTGGACTTCAGTTGGTACAGGATAATACATGGTCCAGTAAAATAAGGCCCATTTGTCTCTGTAAGGGGAAAATTTCAGGCATAAGTTTATAATTTTGACTTCTAAAAAACCATCTTCTTTCAAGTTACATAATTACTTCAACTTACTTAATTAATAGAATTATAATAAGTGGTCTATAATCACTAGAAAATTTAATCTCTTGAAGATGGTGAAATGGAAGGTTGCAAGAAGCCATGCTCTGTGATATTAACTTCCCAAATAATCCTAGTCCCTCCACCTTTTGATTTATTAAGCAAATAATAATTGACCTTGTGTTTTAATCCATTGCAGTATTAAATGTTCTTAATTCTAGCTGAAATAGTCTTAATTGACACAGTGTGTAGGTAATTAATAAATGTGATATAATTCTTATAAACAATTACTTTATACCTAAAATTTGACAGGCATTACTCTTAATTTATCACCATAATTTTATGGCCATTATAGTGAGTAGTGATCTTTTTCCTATTTTTATAACTAATCTGGCTTTATATCTATAATATAAAAATTATAGTTAAAATGTTTTTATGAAACAAGAAGATGGAGTCACAGAACTTAAGATAGCTAGAACTTATAGTT
>NW_006160069.1:2845805-2852361 GCF_000334495.1 Tupaia belangeri chinensis | reverse complement strand
TCACTTGCCTTTTTTCTTTTCTTTTTTTTAATCTTTTTTTTTTTGAGAGGTTTTTACTATAGGGCACATGAACTCATCAGAGAGACAGAGAGAGAGACAGAGATAGAAAGCGAGAAATCACCCCCCAGGTGGAAGGCCAGGCCACAAGCCCTTCTCCTCCTTTCTCTTCTTGGGATCCTGGGCACGCAATGCACACGTGCCCAGCGTGAGATGTAAGCCACCAGGTCCAGGACTCGAACTGCAGTTGACTACATGGGAGTCCAGCAACATAGCTTTCACACTAACTGCTGGTCCCTCACTTGCTTTTTTTTAAATGATACTTTTCTACATGTGAAAATTCCCTTTATTTTTCACCATTCAACTAAGCACAAAGGAATTTCTAGTATTTTGAATTTTCTGATCTCATAAATAAAATTTCCAAAGGTCATATAGTAGGAGTTCTAGAATGAAAAAAAAACAAAGAAATTTTCCAAAGAAATAATTCAAAAATTCATTCACAATTGAAGGTTAAAATTTTTCTGTCTTAAAAGTTCTACTTAATGCCCAGTACAAGAAATTTCAAAATATACACATTGAATCACATCATCACAAATTTTATAACATCAGATATATATACAGAAAAAAAATTCTAAAATTATACCCTGTAGGGGGACACAGGACACATGCTAAAGAACAGCAGTCAAAAGTTCTTTTGGTAAAAATACGATGGAACAATGCCTTGAATAACCTAAGAGAAACTTATTTTTAACCAATGTGTACCATAATGATCTGATTCTCCTCTCTATCCTTCTAGCTATGGAATGGAATTGTACTTCTTTTTCCTGTTTAACATGAATGCCGTGTTAGCACTTGCTTTGACCAATTAAATGTAAGTGCTAACAGAACCAGCAGATGGTGTAATGGTTACATTGCTGGACTACTATGTAGTAAATGGTGGTTCAAGCCTCAGACCCAGTGGCTTAAACTCACTGGACACATGTGCATTCATGCCCAAAATCACAAAAGGAGAATGGAGGAGAAGGAATTTCACTGTGGCTATCCCCCTGGAGGGCAGTAATTTCTTGCTGTCTGTCTCTCTGTCTCTTTTGTCTCCCCAGCAAGTGCATATGCCTTGTAGCAAAATAAATAGATAAATAAATATAGTGATACATGTTATAAATATATAATTATACATATTTTGTATACTATATCTTATATAAAATAAATTATATATAAAACATACTACATATTATATAGTTATAAACTTTACACATAATTTTATATATTTATATATGATTATATACTTATTATATATAATATACTTATATATAACTTTATATGTTTATATTTTATATGTATAATTATATATTTATCATATATAGTTATTGTATATTAAATGTAATTATACATATTTTATATATTTAGTGATTTTATATACATCTATGTATGTATATGACCTATTTGTTAATATACATTCATATGTGTATGTATGTGATCTATATGTAATAATATAACTATATATAATATATAAGTATATAATGCAATTATATATTTATGTATATATATCACTATATATCAATATATATAATATGTAATATATATAGTAATATATAATTATATATGTATATATAGATATACATGTATACACATAAGACAGTAAATCACAAAGTATCATTTGAATCCAGGTATTTGAATGCTCATGATGTCAACAATCATCATTGCCATTTTTTTTCCCTTTTCCCAAGGGAAGACTTTCTCTCCCACAGAGGCACCTGTAATCAGCTTTACCCTTAGATGTGAACTTGCATCTAGGAAGGCGGACACTGAGATTCTGTTTTCTTTCTCACGCTCCTCCCTCTCCACTTCCCATCTCTCGTTATGGAACTGTATGTATGTGTGTAATTATATACATCTATATATAGAATTGTGCTCTGTGTGTGTGTTTGTGTGTGTGTAATTATATAATAGCTATCACTTCTAGGTCAAAAACACATAAAGTGCCATGCCCTCTTTTACTTGGCTTTATAAATATGCATGTTTCTGGGAGTTAAAGTATAAATTTAGTAATGTGTGTTACTTTGAGACAGACTTTAGCAGAGCCTATACATGACATTCTCTTGTCTCTGCCTTGATAGTTTCAGCAATTGAGATGGTATCTCTACTGGAGTGAACTACAATGAGTAGGGATCTTTTTCCAATCCGCACTGAACATGTAGCCTACGTAAAGAATATATTTCAAGTTAATTCATTAAAATTTGTGGGCTGTTTGTTAAAGCAGCATAAGATAACGTATCTGGACCGACATAGTCTTTTTCCAGTCTAACTATGTAGGAAATGGAAGTGGAAGAAGATATCTTCAGATATGTAGGTTATCAGAAACCATACAATTATTTATAACTTCCTAAGAATCTACTTGAGATTATATTCCAACAAATAAGATAGTCAGCTAAGAAAAGGAAAAGAACACAAAATCCAAAAACAGTGCATTTGAACTTGAAGAGCAATAAAAAAAATTCTAAAACATCAGCTGTATAGCTCAACTGAGGAGTAACCAGTGCAGACTTAAATAGAAAAAATATAAAAAAAGAGAATTACAAGGACTTACCTGGAAAAGAAAAGGAGATTTTTTGTAATATTATGCAGGAAAAATTGGATAAACTTAAAGGTAGAATATAAGCAAATAATACAATAAAAATAATTTTTAAATCCCAGAAAAATATTTTAAAAGTATGGACACTAGGGTATGCTCTCAAATGTGAAAGAACCATTTAAAGCAATTAATGAAGTGTACAAAGAGAGTAGGTATTTGATTTTGATCTGAAAACATTCTTTTTTAAGTGGTTCAGGGTCTGCGATAGTGAATTCATAAAGAATCACATATAATCTTAGCAAATACTTGACATAAAACTAATTAATATTTATTGTAAGGAATAAATTTGTAACTGGAGCTCATGGGATATATTTATAATGTTTTTTTTCCCTCATGGTCCTTTTAAAAAATGACATTCTTTTGGCAACTTGTTGAAAAATCAAATATGTCATTTTTTCTTTTAGCACGGGCACGTCATAAAAGTCAGAAGATCTGTCTAAGGTGTTAAGTTACACGGTATAGTTTGAATCAGGTATTTGAATGCTCACAATGTCAGTAATCATCATGTTTTTTTTTCCCAAGAGAAGACTTTCTCTCCCACAGACCCACCTGCTAGTCAGCTTTACCCTTGTATCCAGGAAGGTGGACACTGAGATTTTCTTTTCTTTCTCACTCTCCACTTCTCCTCTGTTGTTAGAGAACTCTCTCTGGTGCCAAAGCAACAGAAGGTAAAATAGGGTCAGAAAATTCCTTTTTTAATATAATTTCTTTTTTTTTTTTTTTTGGAGAGGTTTCCGCTATAGGGCACGTGTACTCACCAGACAGACAGAGAGAGACATAGAGACAGAAAGTGAGAAATCACCCCCCAGAAGGGATGGTCTACACCACAATCCCTTCTCCTCCATTCTCCTCTCGGGATCTTGGGCACGCACGCACACATGCCCGGCGTGAGTTTTAAGCCACCGGGTCCGGGACGCGAACCACGGTCGACTACATGGGAGTCCAGCGACATAGCCATTACTCTAACTGCTGGTTCCCATTAAATAATTTCTTTTTTACATTTAACTGTTGTACACCTTTGTGGGGTATAATATGGTTTTCAAAGCACATATGCAGTGTGTAAAAATAAAATCAAGGTTATCAGTCTATTCATCATCTTTGACAAAGAACATTACATTGTGTTGTATATGCTTGATTCTTACTCAATTCTGTTCTTTTTTAAAAATATATACCTAAGTCTAGCAACACCCTTTTGGTTTTACTCTGTTGTGTGATATTTACTTGACTGGTATGGTTGCTAGTGACTTTCATGTTCTCTAAGTTTGTCAGATATTTAAGTATATTCTTTATCTCCTGGATACTTTTGTGAATTCTTGGAAGGTCTCTTGCTTGACCCACTCAGTTCTGACTTCTCTTATCAGAAGCAATACTGATTGCATCTTGGCCCTGGTGTATAGGAGTCATCTCTACAAAGAACTTTCTATGGTAGGAGGTCCTCTTTGGCAGGAGAGACAGCATATTTGTGCTCACTTTCTTACCTACTTAACTATAATTAATAAGTGGGAAATATTTATGCTTAACCCTGCTCCCAGAGAACAGTCCAGTTTCTGCCATTACATCATTGCAGGCTTCTATACCTTTCTCAGGAAAACATCAGACAACAATCCTCCAACTTGATATGTTTGAAGTATGTTTTATTACACTTTACTTAGGTGACAGAGGCTCAGTTCTTTATTTTGTGAAACACATAGCCCTCACAGCTCTCCCAACAACTTTTTCAACAAATCATCCATATAAAATCTATCCATCAACTCCAAAAACCTGGACCTATTGACACTCAGCATTTGGAAGTTGCTTGATTTTGGTTGCCTGACAGATTATAACTGTTAAGACACTGAAAATATGAAAGCAAATATTTAGATAATGGAAGGTGGTATGAAGATGAATAAGAATCAAGAAAGAATAGAGAAGGCAATATTCTTACCTTAAAATGAGAAAAAAATAATGAAAAGAAGAAATGAAGGTTTCTAGTAGTTATAAAATTAATCACTTGGTAACTATTGTAAAAATAATAATGCATATATCAATATCCAAAGGAAGAGATGAAAGATGAATACAAATTTTGAACTAAATAGACATCATTTATACTGAAATCTCTGTGATTTTGGATAAAGTGGGTAAACCAAGCAGTAGGCACATTCTAAGAAGATGAGATTTATTTGTTTAAATTATTTTATACAATTGTAATCATATAAGGAAATAATATTCATTTATTCAGCAAGTATTTAAACCCACTTTTTTTAAGTTGATGCTTCATCAAATGAACACATATAAATATATCACTAAAGCAATCTAAATAAATAAAAAAAATACTGCTATGAACTAAATTTATGTGCCTCCCCATTCATATATGAAGCCCTAATCCTCAATGCAATGATATTCAGAGATGAAATCTTGGGAGATAATTAGGTTTAGATGAGGTCATGGGGGTGGAGCTTCTATAATGGGATCAGTACCCTTATAAGAAGAGAAAGAGATCAGAACTCTGTCTTTCCTCCCCTTATGAGAATACAGTATGAAGACAGCTGTCCACAAACCAGAAAGTGGCCTTCACTGGATACCTAATCTGACAGCACCTTGACCTCTTTCAGCCTTCAGAGCTATAAGAAAAAACTTTGTGGTTTAAGCCACACAGACTATAATATTTTGTTATAGCTGCCCAAACTTACTAAGAAATTTATCTCTTTAAAGGCAAACCAATATGGATTTTAGAAAAAAGAATAACCTGGGCTAGCAAGTGACATGGATCTCAAGTGGCCAACTTCACAATTCAACTTCAGTGGCTTGAAAATCATGCCAGAGACATGTACGTGTGTATGTGTGCCCAAAATCCCAAGAGAAGAATGGAGGAGAAGTGATTGTAGCATGACCAACACCCCCAGAGGCGTTTAGATTCTTGCTTTTTCCCTATCTCTCTCTCTGTTTCTCTCTGGAGAGTGTACACACCCTGTAGACAAACTAACGATGAAGAAAAAGGACAACCTACCAATAAGAGTTATAATGACTGTTTTTTCTGTCAGTATACAACCTAACATATTTAAATCTGTTAGAAAAAGATTAACAATCCTATAGTAGACTGTATAAAAGTATGAATAACAAATTACACAAAAATACATGTTAGAACGCCTCAAATTCATTAAAAACATCACTCTGGCAATATGCTTTTGGATTTAAAAAAAAAAAAAAAACAGAAACAGTGAAAAAGCACCTCACCAAGGGGTGGCTATTCCACAATCACTTCATTCTCCTCTTAGGATTCTGGGCACACAAGCACACATTCTCACCCAGTACATTTCTCAAGACACTGGGTCTGGGACTTAACCATGCTGTAAGCCATGTGGGACCCAGCCACTTCAACCACCATGCCAACTGGCTTGCCCTGCTTTTGTATGTAACTGTAAGTTGAGTCTATAGCCTTTTAGAACCACCTGACCCAATCCATGAGGTAAATGGAGACAGTAACATGAAATATGCTGATTTAAAGTCCTTGCTGGTGGTACAATTTGCCCTTCTTCATCTTCTAGAAACCTTGAAAAGCTATAGAACAATGGATTCAGTGGAGGTGGAGGAATGGAGACTGGCAAGAAGCTCATAGTAATGAAGGAAAATGTGACATTGTTTGTCTTGAAACACCAACAAATCCAACTCCAAGATGTGTTCATAAATAGATCCTGATCCACCAAATGGAGAATACATTGGAACCTGTCTATCATATGATGATAACTTCTGATTCTGCCAGAATGGAACAAAAGTAGAATCACTGAGGCAGGTGACCATCAGTCCTCAGAACATAATCCAAGAGGACTTTTTTTAAACTTTAGAATTGATATAAATTAGTTACTATACTTTGTACTTAATAGAATTTTTATTAAGATTAGGCATTCCTTTTTTCTCAAACAAAAGCAAATCTTAAGTCTCCTAGCAGTA
>NW_006160069.1:2773752-2845774 GCF_000334495.1 Tupaia belangeri chinensis | reverse complement strand
TGTAGGGAATGTAGCTAGTGTTTTCCACAAGACTAGAAGTATATATAAAATGATTTAAGAGAAGAGGGCAACTTAATCACTAGCTCTCAAGAATTCAGCATTCATGTTAGAATAGAAGTAATAAAAAGCATTCTGGAAGATCTCTGAACCACTTAGGAGGCTGAGTAACTTTATATAATCAGTAAATTTATATAATCAGATTCACATCCTGAAAAACTAAACATGCTGAACAAGCAAACTGCAGATTTAGTCCTTTCTTTCTTTTCCTTCCTTCCTTCCTTCCTTCCTTCCTTCCTTCCTTCCTTCCTTCCTCTCTTCCTTCCTTCCTTCCTTTCTTTTTTGCTCTAATTCTTTTCTTTATTCAGAGTATATGCATGTGCATATGTGGAGAGAAAGAGATTAAAAAAGATGAGCACTGTCCTTGGGGTCCAACTTCACTGTGATCTCTTTTCACCAGTCAATTTCATTGGAAGTCGAGCACTCACACATGTGCCCAGTGTGTCACGGGCTGAACAGGCCAGAAATTCAAACCAAGGTCACCATGAGGGATTCAGCTTTCCCTGAGCAACACAACACTCCTGCGATATTAAGTTGGCCTCATTCTTTTCTTGATGAAAATGACTCAATCTAAATAGCTGCATTATAAACTATTAGATACATACACAAACTATTTATGGTCATGATTATATAGAGTTAATAGATTGATATAACAGCATATGTATTATAAGGTTATAATTATATAGTTAATATAATGTACATCATATGTGTATAGTTCTATATAAAATTTCTTGCTCTTGCTGACAGGAAATTGGACAGGAAAAAGACATGGGACTGCTAATCAACAGTCTTTGTATATAGTAATACTTGAGCTAATACACTTACTTGAGGTGAAATATTCAGTGATGTAACTGTCTGGAAATATAATTTAGTCATGGACTTAGGATTGTCCTCTGGGTAACTTCTATTTTAGTATTAATGTATCAAATCTTATACGTGCTCCCTCCACAGAGAAAATGGTACTATGCTAAAATTTCTCCCAATACAGGATGACTGGGAATGTTTCAGAGTTGTTAGTTCAAAGGAGTAGTCAAAAAACTAGTTACGATGTCATTTCACCTGAAAGGCAGCCCTAAGACGTGAACTTCCAAGCAACATTAGAGAAAGTCTCCAGAATTGGAGGGATTTTAAAATTATTATTCTAACATAAGTCCAAAACCATTGTATTGTATTATACTTTCCCAAACTAAAATTTTCCTGGAATGAAGACAGAACAGGAACGACTTATAAACTGAAGGACCTTTTCTACTAGATTCTGAACATATGTAACCAAAGAATAAGACTAGAAATGTACTGGCCCTCTTACTTGCCTGAGGGAGCTACCTCATTGAAACATGGAAAAGAACTCAAGTGAATTTGCCCCACAGAATGAAAGAAAGGACTTTTATAAATCC
This sequence comes from Tupaia belangeri chinensis, assembly GCF_000334495.1. Classification (NCBI taxonomy): domain Eukaryota; kingdom Metazoa; phylum Chordata; class Mammalia; order Scandentia; family Tupaiidae; genus Tupaia; species Tupaia belangeri. Next base: position 2,844,323 of record NW_006160069.1, on the reverse strand, counting down.
AAGAAATAAGCAACAAGAACCATAGGGAGCAAATTCCTTAAATAAATGTTCAAATCCCTTTGTTCTAGGTTTATCAGCATGGGCACTTATTTTCATGAAGCTTTAGAAAGGAAGAAAATGGTGGCACACACTCAGCTAAATTCAGATCACTTAATCTGTCTAAATTGCTCTGACTTGTTTAGAAAGATCTGCTTACAACCATCATCATGTAAGGGTAAACACTAGTGCTCTCAGATCCTTCTTTGTGCTTCAGATCTGCCAGACATCATTCACATCTCATTTTACAGGCAAACCCTTAGCCCCACCACAAGCTTCTTAAAAAAATAAAAAATAAACCACACCATAACACAAGGCTCATGTACAAATCTTTGCATGTCTGGGTTTCCCTATAAGGGCATTGGCTTTTATTCTCTTCACAATTCTTGTTTATAGCTCACTAAATTTATAGCTACTATCTTAAACTGCTGTAGTCATTATTTTTTCCCTAAAGAAAAGCACAATTCTACATAGGACAGACTGCAGGTATTTTATCTTCTTAAGGCATAAACGGAGATGTTCTTTCTGTGCTTTTATTATTGAATTGACTAAAATATAATACTCCAGTGTGGTCAAGAGAATTAGGATTAGGGACCTTACACAAGAGCTTTAATATGAGGTTGAGACAAACAGTGCCCCTATTTCCTTCTGTCATCAGAAAAGTTATAACATAAAGGAAAAAAAGAAAAGAAAAGAAAAGTTATCATGTGATTTTGCATAGAAAAACATAGAAAATACATCATGACTTTCCTAACGACCCAATATTTCTGGAATGTTCCATCAGCTACAAGTCAGGAAAACAGGGTTCTACATCCATAATTTTTATTAATTTACTTATAGCTAGCAGCAAATCTCTTCATTTTCTCTATGCTTCATAAAAACGTGGATGTTTAAAGTAAGGAGAAAAGCTAGTTTCATTCAATAGAATACTCTCATTAGAGAGAGAAGGTCCCATATCCCAACCACTAATTGAACCTCCCACAGGAAAAGAGCTGGAACTCCTCTACTCATCTAATTTCACAGTGTGTTTTCTCTCCACTATGCTGTGACCCAGTTTCCTCAGCCAAGGCCTAATGAAAGGTTCTTATCATAAGTGCATTGCAAGGATCCCGCAAAATATTTGACCTGGAATTATAGTGAAAATATCATAAGTGCATCCCAGATGTAAGTTGTTGTACATTTGGAACTTAACAATGACTATGAAATGCAACTTCAAACATTCCCTTTAGATTCATTTCAGATTTCTATAATACATTATCAAGAAATAGATCATTCATAATCTGTCATTGTTAAAAATGTGCTCTCTCTACACACATACACACACACACACACACACACACAAACACACACACACACACAGGGACTTCAGGACATTCATGGGAAATGTGTATTATGAAAACCTATGCATGGAATTTTAACATTTTTTTCAGCAAAATAAATTTATATTTAATTTCATTTTCCCCATGAACTTTTCGAAGTCCCCTCATGTGTGTATGTACATGCACATGTATGTGTGTATATATGTATTTGTATGTATACCTATGGAAAAGGCTTTTCTGAAGAGAATCCCATAGCATAGAACTGTAAGGATAGTCACCATTGCCCACATCTTGACTTTGTCTTTCTTTCTTTCTTTTTTTTGTTTTTGAGAGGTTTTTGCTATAGAGCGCGTGTGCTCGCCAGAAAGAGAGAGAGACAGAAGGCAAGATATCATCCCCCAAGGAAGATGGCCATGCCACAATCCCTTCTCCTCCATTCTCTTCTCAGGATCTTGGGTATGCACGCACATGCACCTGGCATGAGTTCAAGCCACCGGGTTCAAGTTTCGGACTACATGGGAGTCCAGCACCATAACCATTATGCCAACTGCTGGTCCCAACTTTGTCTTTCTTGACACTTAACACCTTGCAGTTTAACAGCTTGCTATGAACTGAATTGTGTTCTCATACTCATATGTTGAAGTCCTAACCTCTTATATGATTGCATTTGGAGAGAACCATTAAAAAGTAATTAATTAAGATTAAGTGATATAAGCATGCAGCCTTATAGAACTGATATCCTTAAAAGAAGAGGAAGGAGGCTGGGACAGTATCACAGAAGTAAAACACAACACTCTGTAAGACTAACCCACATGAGAGGCTTCCAGGCTCACCTCTGGAGACTTTCCTGAGTACATTGAGCATACATGGCCATGATCAGAGGCTGGCTGGAACTGCCACCTTTAGACCCTATCATAAATTCCAGCTTCTTCTCTCTCTCCCTGTCTTTGTCACTCTTGGAAGAAATAAATAAGCAAAGTAAAAAAAAAAAAAAAAAAAAAATGAAGGCACCCTCCCCCCCTGTTTTTGTCCCTTTGGGAAAAAAAAAAAAAAAAAAAAAAAAAAAAAAAAAAAAAAAAAAAAAAATGTAGGCACCAAAAGAGGTCATGTGAGCATGCAACAAGATGGTGACTATCTGCAAATCAGGAAGAGAGCACTCACCAGGAACTCCATTAACTGAACCTTCATCTTGGACTTCCAGCCTCCAGAACTGTGAGAAACGAACTTCTCCTGTCCATGCCACCTCAAACAGGCAGTGGTGTTTTGTAATAGCACTTCAAACAGACTAATCTACTACTTCAGAGTAAATTACAGTAAAATATAATTTAAGATGCATTAGACTTGAAAATATGAACTTTATGTTGAAGAAAATTTAGAAATATTTAAAAAATCAGCTATGCACTCTTGTTTTGAGTGATTCCCTTCCACATGACTTCCTGACGCATATGGCTTTTAGAAATTGCCAAGATGACCTTCAGTGATAACAATGAAAACAATAATCCAATCAGGTTTTTAACATTGTGATTACAAAAAAATGTGGCGTGCCTTATTCCGAAGCAAAAAAAAAAAAAAATGTTGTTGTGCTGTTGTTCTTATTTCTAAAAATATAGCAAGCCCAGGAAAAATAAATAACTCCTTCTCTCATCAGTAAAAACCAAGAATATCCTTAAAGAGAAAAATCTTTTGTGAGTTGCTTCCTCCCATTAGTGAACTCTCGGCTAGTCCCAATTTGGAGCTGGTGACAGAGACTGCCACAATACCTCTCACCCAGTACCAAGCATTTTAACAGATTAACTGCCTGAGTAGTAACTATTTTGAAGGAGTTCTTTTTCCTTTTCTCTCAAGCTTTTAGTTTCAACTATTATGTTTTTTTTGTTTGTTTTTTTCAAATACTAACTTTCTCTTTTTTGTTAGTAACTATTTTGAAGGAGTTCTTTTTCCTTTTCTCTCAAGCTTTTAGTTTCAACTATTATGTTTTTTTTAAATACTAACTTTCTATTTTTTGTTGCCAAGAAAATCTAAACCCTGTTTCAAAGATTAGATTACCAGCCAGTGACTTTCTTTTGTTTAACAGACTAGCTTTCTAACAAAAAAGCTGCCCTTCAGTGTAAAACAAGAAGCATTGAAACACTGGGACCTTTAGCCTAGATATTTGCTATTTTCATAAAATTAAGCGAACTTTTATTGTGTTAACTTCAAACTTTCTGAAAACTAACAGAGAAAAAGAGGCCTCCTTATTTACCACAAAAAAAAAAGCAATGATATCAAGAACAGGATTTCCTACTTTAAAATTCAGCAGAGCGCTCTATTACGTATTGAAAAAAAAAATTCAGCATGTATCTACTGAACATCAAATAAATGGAATCATCTTCATTCCACACTCCACTGACTAAACTCTTTGATTACTTTCTTTAAATTAAGAAGCAAAATCTAAAAACAAAAGTAATACATCTAGGCAATTTAGAATATCCTTGGTATTCTTCCCCATATATTTATTGCAACCACAAAACATGTTAAAGGATATTTCCCTTAGTACCAGGAAGCACATGCTAAATTAATACATGTCAAAAGCATTTTCTATACATTATTTATTGCCAGGTCTGGAGCTGATTGGGAAAAGAACTATACAGTACTAAGAAAAAAATAAGAGAGGAAATATGATATTCATATCAATTTCTCTCTTGCAAATTCTAACAAAGGGTAGTCCATCCAAAATCTTAGCTCAGAGGTCCAGAAGGTGGTACAGCAGGAACAAATACTCTGTGAGGCTGACCCACATAGGAAGGTTCTGGATTCATTCCAAGACTCTCCGAGTATGCCCGGCATGTGCACACCGATGACCCAGGGTTAGCTGGGTCCGGGACAGGATTATTGCATATAGTCCCTGTTAGGGGTGCTTTCTTTTTCTCTCTGTCTCTCTCAATCAGGAAATAAATACATAAATACAAACAAACTTTCTTTAAAATGTGCTATCTCAGAACAGAAATGCCTGCTGTTACAGGCTTCATAATCTATGACTGCTTTGAAAAGATGTATGACCTGTTCTCTCTAGCCCATATCTATGCCCTCAGGTGTCAGTCTTCAACTGTTTCAGCCCTGTCAGAGATCCATCATTCAGCCTTCACGTGAGCAACCACTGTTTGCTTCTCTTCCCTAAAAACAACCTAAGACCCATACACTTTTTACCCTGGCCATTTCCGTATCATTTTCACCTCAACCATTACTCGTGATAATTTTAATTTCCAAATTCACACCCCTCTAGCAACCCAGCTTCTTAATCCATCTCTATTTCCAATTCTCAGGATCCATCCACCTCTCAATACCCATAGTCCTTCCTCAGAATCAACCTGTCTTCTAGCAGGCTCATTGCTCTGGTCTGTCCTATTATTAGCAACAGAAAACACTTTCATCAGCATGATTTATAAGAACAGAGGGTTTTTTAGCTCACATATTGGCCATTCAAGGTCCAGGCCCACATCTGTACATCACAACTTGGTGGTGGGCAGGAGCACATGCACCTGTAGCCATTTGTCTCTATTCTGGTCTCCTTCCCTTTCCCCATAAGTTTCCATGGAGACCTATCATTAACGACCTTAATCCTAATCTCCCCCTAAGAGCCCCAACTTTCTTAATCTTGTCACAAGAAAATCTCAACAATAAATTTTATGGAGACATTCAAACTATATCACACAAAATCTTCTCATATCGACAATTTCATAAGACTATCCATTTCTACCCTCATTCCCAGAAGAACTCTCATTGGTACAAGCGCTTCACTTTTTACTGAATGTGGGAACACTATGCGTATCTTTTCTTCACTTGTTTTCTCTCTAGTCCTACTTGCTGAGTTCTCACTTACCTGGAACCAGAGATGTGTGTGTGACCTGATGTGATATTTCTATCTTTTTTTTCCTCGTATCTACAAAGATTTTATTGAGAGTCATTATTTCTGCTACATGAAGTTCACTAATGAAGTATGTATTATAGATAAACCATACACCTGGTCATGAGTTCCTTTTCACCTCAAAAACCATTGCTCAGTTTATTCATGTCTTTCTTCTTCTCATACTTCACCTCACAGTTTAAACAAGTCTTCCCTAATCCTAATCCCTTCCCTAATTTCATCTCTAATGAAATCACTAAGCCCCTCCTCCCACACACACATACATCTTCATTTTCACTTGTAACACCTTTATCTTTCTTGTTATATTTCTCTGATGAGGGATGTTCCCTAAAGACTAGTTAAGTTGGTTGGAGTAAAATTCCAAACTCTGGGGCTAGCATGTGGCATAATGGTCAAGGCACTGGACTCCCACATGACTGACCATGGTGAGAGTCCCAGACCTATTCACACCGGGCACATGTACACGCATGGCCAAAATCCTGAGAGGAGAATGGAAAAGAACAGACTGTGGCATGGTCTTCCCACCAAGAGGTCATTTCATGCTTTCTTTCTGTTTGTTTGTTTAATTTATTTATTTCTTCTTATTATTATTATTTATACATTAAATCTCTATACATCATTTAGCTTATATAGAGAATGTACCCAACATGAGACACCACAGACCAGTCCAGGTAAGAATACTATCCACGTCATCATCAGCAGGTAATAAACCATTTCTGTGTCCCACAAATGTCTTCTTACCTTTCTATTTTTTCTTTCTAATTATCTCTTCTGACTAGGACTACAGTCCTTCTTAGATCTATACTGTATTATTATTTTCTCATGTACGAATTTTCTTTTAAGAAAAATATATTTAAGCCAAAATTTAATGCCATTTACATAAATATATAAATAACTGTATAAGTTCTTGGAAGTCAGGGTCCAAACATATAATTGCATAAATTGTGAAACACACCAGCATGATGAAAATAGTACTGAACTTAGAGTCCTAGAACATTAGTCTCAAGGGACATTTGCCATGTATTCACCACTAGAAAGGAAGGTATGCTATTTAATGTTCCTCTGCTATATTACCAATGGACAAACCTCCATTACTCCACATGATTCTATGTTTCCTGTGCATCCCAGAAAAGTGGCCTGAGACTACCCTTCTGAGAATCCCCTTCTCGACTGGGTTCCTAGTTTCTGACAATAATTGGTCCTCATGACAGTGTTTAAGGACAGTATTTGGGAAATACTGGATTGAATGATGATGCCAGTATACACAGGAGGCTCCTGTCTCATACGAGGTAGTCTGTTCTAATCTCTCATCAGGAGGCACCCATGAGATCCATTAAGCATGACGACTGGGCAGTAATGTCAGGTTTCCTTTCACTTCTAGACAGTAGAAAGGGGATTCCTTACCTGTTCCCTGAAGTGGGTTCTCTCTTTTTTTCTACCACAACCAGTAGTGTCTCCATAGTGGAGTCAGGGACCTTGAGTACGAATGGCAGCCTCACTCATCATTCAAAATGAGTGAACAATGACCCTTTTTGCTTTAAACAATTGAAATCTTGCAGTTCGTTTGTAGTTTACATTTTGTCACCACAAACCAATATGTTAATACATATCCTTATTGATATCCTGGAATTCAATTTTTTCTCCATGAAAGAAATAATCCTACCTATCTCCAGTGATTGTTTAGGTGATTAAATATTGTAGGCAAATGCGTCTGGGTCAAGGTCCGATACATAGTAAGCCTTAGTTCATGTCAATATATTTTAATCTTGATAATACTTTGTCTAAAACCATTCAACACTGTTTATACTAATATTAGAGTAATTTTTTGTTTAAATATTGGAGGAAAATTATTTGCAGCAGCAATTAGATAAAAGGTTTTCTGTTCTCCAAATGTCCTTAAGGTTTATGGATCATACCACATCACAGAAAACCTGAACTATTTGTTGAGTGCAGGAACCATATTTATCTTAACATTGTATTTCCAGCCACTGGGCTAGTAAATGGTATGGGCCAATAAGTGTTTATTTGGTGAACTACAATAACTTATATCCAGGTAGCTGTAGAAAGCACATCAGCATATTTGCATCATTATTGACTCTTAGAATCTAGCATTTGTTCAGATCAGAATCAGCCTGGAAGCACAAATTAGAAATCTGACCATGGTCTTTAAAGCCTGATAGCTGAACAGCAACATACATCTCCCACACATATGTGTAGATTCTTATGCTAGATATTTATCATATTTTATTATATGAAGTATGCTTATTTTAATTGATTCTTCTTGCAATGATTTTTTGAAGTTCTAACAGAGACAATCTTTGTATTATATTAGAGAAAATGTGATATAAAAATAGGGGTGATCAGCCTAAAACACAGTGGGCACATGCATAAGTGTCCAAGCTCCAACAGGTTGGAGGGCTGGAGAAAAGAGATTTAGCGTGACCTGACACTGTAGCGGGTTCTTCTCTCTTTCTCTCTTCCTCCTCTTTGTCTCTTTTTTCTCTTACTCTTTTGTACACACACACTTTATTCACAAATAAAGAAAAGGAAAGAAAGAAAAAATCTTTAAAAGTTTTAAAGAGAAAGATGGTGAGAAACCAAGGCTTATAATAAGGGAACCTCAAAGCAGGATCATTTGTCGTATAGACACTAAGAAATTCTAAAAACTTGGAGGCAGTGATACTGTTTTAAAGTGCAGTTATTTGTTAACTAAAGACATAAGGGTTGATTGAAAGAGTAAACAAGGAACCAGCAGTTGGCGTAATGGCTATGTCACTGGACTCCCGTGTAGTCGACCATGGTTCAAGTCCCAGACCCGGTGGCTTAAACTCATGCCGGGCACATGTGCATGTGTACCCAAGATCCTGAGAGGAGAATGGAGGATAAGGGATTGTGGCATGGCCATCCTCCCTGGAGGGTGATTTCTCACTTTCCATCTCTCTATCTCTCTCTGTCTTTCTAGTGAGAGCTCATGCACCCTGTAGTAAAAATCTCTCAAAAAGAGAAAGAGTAAACCAGATTTAGTTCATTTTCCCAATTCTTTCTCTAAAACTAATCCACTAGAAGAGTATTTTAACTAAGCCCTGGTGAAGATTAGGAATATATATAATAGAAATTAAGAGAAATTCTGGACTCATGGACACCAGACAATAAGACAACATCCTGAGAACCACTAGATTAAGAAAAAAATCTATGTATTGAAATGCAAGGCTATACTGTATCACATTACACACTGCTCGTCGAACTTGCAGCTAGGCTTATCAGCTGCAGAGAAGATTCCTTTCTGGAGGAACTGAGACTGAGGCTTTTTGGGTCCATTGAAACACCCAATCCAGACCACACTAAGAAATCCACCAGTGAACAGAGTTTCCAATCATTCTGTGTCAGCTCATCTCCACTCTTAAATATGAGTTTAAAAGTATTAAATAAATATAAATAATATGTAAGTCAGAAAAAAAATAAAAAAGCTTTGAGCAAACAAATATTTAGTTGAGTTTCATAAAGAGATTCTTGGGATAAAGTAGAAGCTATAAAAATAACAGAAATATGTAGCAATCGCAGCAACAAAAGTTTTTCAAATTAGAAATATTATAGCAGAAATAAACATTTGAATAAAAAAGTTGAAGATAAAGTTTTAAGAGAAAATTCTTCTAATCTAGAATCATCTATCCAACTTAACTACACACCAGAAAAAAATGGTACAATACATAATTTTGAAAAAAATGATTTTAAAGCATTCTATTCAGGAATCTGAGTATGCAGTCCATCAGTCAAAGAATAAAGCTTATCGGGAACCAGCAGTTAGTGTAATGGCTATGTCACTAGACTCCCACGTAGTTGACCATGGTTCACATCCTGAACCCAGTGGCTTAAAACTCACACCGGACGCATGTGCGTATGTACCCAAGATCCCGAGAGGAGAATGGAGGAGAAGGGATTGTGGTGTGACTATCCCCCCTGGAGGGTGATTTCTCGCTTTCTGTCTCTATGTCTCTCTCTGTCTGTCTGGCGAGTGCACGCACCCTATAGCGAAAACCTCTCCAAAAAAAAAAAAAAAGAATAAAGCTTATCTGGAAGAAAAAAAGCAGGAATCTAAGAATCAGGGAATATTACAAAATAAATAAATGAATAAATAAATAAGTAAATAAGGGAGTATGGAAGCCCTAAGACTGCTGTGAAGGCAAATCCCAGAATAACCATCCAGCAGGCCTAGTGCAAACCATCAGATTGGAAGACAAGACAAGAGGATCCAGGAGGGCAATCTTGAGAGGAAAAAAAGAAAAGAAACACCACAACAACACACACCTCTCTGTATTTTTATTTATTTATTTATTTTACATTTTTAAAAATACATTTAATCACATTACTTAGCTTTCAAGGTGATCATTTCAATATAAGAACATTTCTCCCTGTTCAAGCTGATAAAATATAACAACACTATCTCCCTGTCTCACCAATGCAGTCTTCATATCCCTACTCCAAATGTTCTTCCCCAGGCCCCACTCCTCCACACACACCACATCTGGCATTCACATTTTCCTCTTGTGTTTGTACATCCTTTAGCCTGTCAGTTTCAGTTATAGAGTGTGGACACCTCTCTGTATTTTTTAACATATTATTTTGAGATTTATATTTTTATACTAAAGTTTAGAAATAAATGACAGTCACATATACAACCAGACAAATAAAATAATCAAGGAAATTCTAAAAAATATAATTAACAAAGAAAATATAACCATGACTTGCCTGAAAATAACATTTGTATAAACACATAATGTAATCACCAATTTTTGATTTTCAAATTATGGTGTAATTGCAGTAGGATGAGGGGTAGGGATAGGATGTGTATTTGTAAGACAGAGTTGCTATGAGCCACTTTTTAGATTAGGATGCCAATAATATTACTTTAAATGACAACTCAGGGAATAGCAGGGTACAAATGTTACATAGAAACATGGACAATTGTACTAGGAGAAACATCTGGAATATGTGAAAGTGACTTCACGTGGGGAATAAAAATCAACTGGAATCAAATTTGCATCAGAGAAATCCTTTTAACCCTTTTATTCATAAATTTCAGAACTTGATTTTATGGTAAACATTGAAGAACAATTAGACTTTTGACTCTCTGTACATTTTTAATTTGAGTTTTTAAAAGCTAGATTAAATATTTATTCAAAGACCCTGAGATGGGATGGAAGATGGAGTGTTCCCAGTACAAGTAGCGAAGGGTGGAAGGAAGTCGGTAAGGATAAGGGTAAGACAAGCACTCTGTAGAAGGCGAGGCATTTATGGGACAGAGAATGGATTGTTATCTGTTGACGTTAACTTCATAGTATTGTCAACTGGACTGCTGAGAAATGTATGCATGTTGGAATATTCATTTTGTAACCTAAGTAACTTGAAATTGAATGTATAAAAGAAATTGAAATAAAAAGAAATTAAAAAAAAAAACTAAAAAAAAAAAAAAACAGAGAAAAGCAGAATTGGGTCTGGGAAAGTAGTGCCTTCAACAGCATGATATAAATTTAAGAATCCACCTTTATAATAATGAGATGACCATCTAACTTCTAATAAAAAGAACATATCTTTATTATTATATTAGCCAAACAATATATTCTTTTAGAAATTTGAAAAATAAATGAAAACCACATATTTCTAAGAGGGTTTCTAGTATTTTAACCTTGAGCTTAAAACTCAAAAAAAGATGAATAGTAGAAATTACAGAATTCTATTTAGATCCAATATTCAATCTATTAATAGTATAAGGTGAGCAAGTAAGCTTCTCCCAAATAAAATGAAGCTTGAATGTCATTGCTGTCAAAATAATTTCTGAGTGTCCTAGAGCAGGTTCAGACATAAAGATGATTGGTCTCACCCCATCGTTTTTTCAGATGGGATCCATGTAGAGAAAGTTAACTATTTAGAGCAGAATATAAACCGAATTCTCTTTGTTTTAACAAAGTTCGAAACTGGAACGGGGAATATTCATTAGACTTAAAATATTTCATAAAATTTCAAGACTGAAATCCATAAATACATGATTAAATAGCTATTAAACAAAAAGTTATATCAACTACCAGTTCAGTGTGATATATACAGTCTTACATAGTTACATCTTAATTTTAGTAAATTAATTATATGATAATATATCTACTATTATATAGTGTCATACCTACAAAAACCATTAAAACAATCCTGATCTTGGTATATAGGTATTTAGATAAAAAATGATATTCAACGTTGATGCTAAAAGGGCCAGCAGATGGCATGGGAAAAAGGGTGCTGGACTCCCACATGACTGATTGTGGTTCAAGTCCCAGACTTGGCAGCTTGCCTTCTCACTTTCTCTCCCTCTCCCTCTCCCTCTCTCTCTCCCTCTCCCTCTCTGGTAAAATTAAAAATAAATAAAATTAAATAAAATAATTATTTTTAAAAGTTGATGCTAATAAAAAATTTTCCTGCACACACATAGACAAACATACAAATAATACAAATAGAATTTTTCTAGGTGGTAAACGTAGTTGTTAGTAAAAATGTAACCTAATTCAAGTTTTAAACTGTTTCTATATAACACATCTAGACAATTAAATTTGCTCTTGCCTTCATCATCTGGGTTCTCAGCTTGAAACAAGAGTAACAAACATACACATCAAATGATCTCTAAGATTCCTATTGACTAAATTCTCATATGTTCTGATCTTTCTCTTCCTGAGAAGACACCTTAAGAAAGCAAATATTTTAGAGCCAGCAATTGGTGTAGCAGTTAAAGTGCTGGACTCCCATTTGGCTAATTGTGGGTCAAGTCCTGGATCAAGCAACTAGAAACTCACTCTGGGCATGTGCACATGCATGACCAAAACCCGGAGAAGAGAATGGAGGAGGAAATGCAGCATGGCCATCCCCTCTCCAGGAGGTGATTTCTCCCTTTTTGTCTCTCTCTGTCTCTCTGGTGAGAACATACACTCTATACCAAAAATCTGAAAGTAAAAAATAAGAAAACTATTTTGCTGAATAACTTTAGGGAACACAAGTGTGGGTTGGGTCAAACACACTCTGTATTGTTTTTGATGTCCTGAGTTCCTTCCTCTTCATTGCCTCACGTACTTTCTGATGTCAGGGATCTCAATGTGCAACCTCCATCAGTTTTTCCAGATGTTGACGAATTAAGCAAGTGTATTCTTTGTGGGAGCAGTTAATGCTGTGGGAAGAGAAATCTTGAAAGCACAGTCCAGTTGCAGGCTGATTTAATTGAGGTAGTAAACATCATGGGAACAATGGCTGACATTGGCTGGGTTCCACGGTATGGGGTACACAGGAGTCACAACATGACCAGAGGAAGTGCCGAAAAGTAAGGCAAAACATACGAAGCAGTGAGGGGAGGAGAAGAGAGAGATTGCCAAGGAATCCAGACACACAACAAATGAGTAATGCTATTCATTGGTTGTTTGAATGTGAGTGTATGCTTGCGTGTCTTAAAAGTTCACACTGTAATTTTACAGAAAAAAAAAATCAGTGCTACAAGTTATCCTTTTGGAGTTTTTAAGACTCTAGAAAGATACTTTCAAATTATTCTAAGATGCCTGTTTTTCAATTTACTTGAAAAATCGATTAATTTATACAACTCACACATTGCAAAGCATTTACACAATTAAATAACGTTTTCACCACATTACTCTCATTGCTTTCCCTTCATACACGTGAATTTTTGTACCCTATTAAAGAGCTGCCATTGCTCTCAAGACAGCAATAAAGTTGGTCAAGAGGTTAAAGAGGGTTACGATTTTCTTTCATTTAAGTTTAATACATGTGTTTTCCTCTACCAATAATAACCTCTTTGACAAGTTAACAGTTTTTGAAAATTATGAGTAAAGCTAGTTTGTCTAATTCTCTACTTTCTAAAATCCAGTCTAAATTAACAGTATTTATATTTTTTATATCTAATGTTATCAAAACCTTATTTTTTATTTGCTTCAGTGCTTTTTCAGCTATTCCATAATCTGGAAACTTCACATCTTATTGCAACTACCCCCATATTATTAATCAGTAGTTGTCCATGCAAAATGTTTGAAAATTGCTGTGTCCTATCTATTTAAACATCCCCAATAGCTCATGTGTTATCTTTCCTGGGTTTCTAAATATATAAATACTTCAACCAAACAGATGGCAAATGGAAGCACCAATGGGTACAGAAATCAATCCAAAGCTTTTCAGCATGAAATGACCCTGAGGCAAGCAACAGAAGGAAAAGAAAAAGAGGAAGCTTGGATATTTTCTAAGAAAAGAAAGGACTGACTGTTCTTTCTTGTAAGTTGGAGGCCCATTCGATAAATCTGGCAAATAAAATTGACCAACTGAAAAAGAATTCATTTTATAGTTTGAATAAATCACATGGAAAATGGCTCTGGCCCCTAGGGAACACTATATGGTAAAAATTTAAGTGATAGAATCTGTCTTTAATGTCATTCAGTTTAATTGAAAGGCAGACCAAGGCATCATTGTACTATTAAGGATTTTTGTGAGTTCCTGTATTAAAACCTCTCAGACTCTGGGATTTTAATGTTTTGACATGACATTTACTTAATCTGAGGATTCTTCATGACTATTAAAAAAACAGTGATAATTTAGTCCTCAAATATGATCACTCTCACATTTTTCTTAATATTTATTTATCCCAGATGATTGTTTCCTTAATTTATAGCTACAAATATATTAAAATTAAAATATCATAGCAATGAATTTTCAGTGCTTTTAAGTGTCCTGTAGGCTGGGCAGGACGACTGATGAAGAAATAAAAATCTGCTGTTCCATTATTTGCTAATTAGCCAATTCAATTGTTTGAACAAATTTTTAAACTTTAAGTATAATGTACATTTTTTATGTTCCCAAAAAAATCATAAATTGGTATTTCATAATGTAATCTTGGAGAAAAAAAAATACTTTGCCAAAAGTAGCATAAAAATAGAAGAGTCTATGATGAGAATTAAAGGGCCAGCACCTGCCATCAACTTCAAATTGCTCTTTGCTCTTACTCTTTATTGTTCTTTAGTATAAGTATTATTTGAACTTCTTTCCTTCTGTTCAGATTGCATCCTCTAAAACTACAAAGAAAATCTGTTAACAAGTGCACTAACTTATAGACTGCCACAGACAAGCCAGTCCAATGTTGTTGGCATGGTACAGTGGGAATTCATGGGCTTCATGTGCTCAAGCCACGGCTGTAATCTTGGCTTACGTTGGCCTCTGAGAGGTAGATTAAAAAAAAAAAAAAAAGATTGAGAGAGAGAGAAATAGCTTGATCATTGAAATGATACCAAGTTGAAGTTGGAAAAGATATTCTCTACATAACAAAGAGCTGAAATATCTAATAAAAGGTTGGAACAGAGACTTTTTTTAAATTAGAAGATGTAGGAGGTAGCCATGAGAAGAGAGGATATGAAAGTATGCCAGCAGAGAGATCAGCATGAACAAAGGCCTCAAGTGGACAAAGCTCTGTTTGCTCTAAAAACTGAAAGACGCCCAGTCTGGCCAGAGCACTGTAGACAAAGAGAAGCACAAGAAGGCTACTGATTGCACTGTCAGCCAGATATATTTTTGTATTGAAAGTAATTGAAGGTCTTTACACAAAGGAATATGTTATCTGTTTACTTCCTTCAAGTTTGTTATTTTCTTCTATGAGAGAAATAGAGAGAAAAACAGAAAAATCAGCAACACCAATGAGGTCTTTGTGTTTCAATCCACCTCCAGCCTCAGTCCCCCTGGATCACCAGCATGCTTGCATATGCCTTGCACATAGAAGTCTCAGAATAGGAACCAGGTGGGTCCAGTTGCATCACTGCATATCACCATCCAGCCCTATTTATCTATTATTTTTGCGTAACCAATGACCACAAAACTTAGAGGTTTTAAAAAAATATTTCATATCTCGCAATTTCTATAACTCAAGAATCTACTTGTAGTTAACTGAGCACCTGTGGCCCAGGGTATCTCAAAAAACCGCCAAGAAGATGGCTAGGGATGTAGGCTTTGCTTCTCATGGCTTGAGACCTGGCTTGAGACCGGTTTCCAAGCTCACTTACATGATTGTCGGCAGGATTTAGTTCTTTGTGGCTGTTGAACAGAGGGCCTCAGCTCCTCTCAGGCTATTGACTGGATCTCAGAATAGGAACCAGGTGGGTCCAGTTGCATCACTGCATATCACCATCCAGCCCTATTTATCTATTATTTTTGCGTAACCAATGACCACAAAACTTAGAGGTTTTAAAAAAATATTTCATATCTCGCAATTTCTATAACTCAAGAATCTACTTGTAGTTAACTGAGCACCTGTGGCCCAGGGTATCTCAAAAAACCGCCAAGAAGATGGCTAGGGATGTAGGCTTTGCTTCTCATGGCTTGAGACCTGGCTTGAGACCGGTTTCCAAGCTCACTTACATGATTGTCGGCAGGATTTAGTTCTTTGTGGCTGTTGAACAGAGGGCCTCAGCTCCTCTCAGGCTATTGACTGGAAGCCATCTTCAGTTCTTTTATTTGTATGGGTTTCTCCACAAGGCAATTCAAAGCATGGCAGCTTGCTTCCTCAGAGGGTAGAATGGAGAAGAGCCAGAGAGAGATAGCCAACGTGGCTGAAGTCACAGTCTTTTGCTACACAAGCTCAGAAGTGGCATCTATTACTTAGCCATACCTTATTCATTAGGAGTAAACATATTTGTGTAATTCTCAGGGAAAGGAAAATGTGTGCTGGCCCAAACATCAGATCACTGTAGGGCATCTTAAAAAGCTGCATAGTGCAAAATATTATTATTTTATAATTAGAAAGAGTACTAGCTCCTCTATGAATTATTGACCATAGGAAGTGTTTAAACAGCATATAGAAAACCTCATGTCAGAGGAATTCTATGTCAAATGGAAAGTGGATTAGCTTATCTCTAAAGATACACAAATCTATTCAATAACTCTATGACATACTGCGCAGAATTATAAAAAAAATTATTGAAATATTATATAAGTTAAGTTACTTTGTTTATTTTAAGTGATTTTACATTCATAAAAGTTTTATGTCAGGTTTGACGTAAAAACCATATCATGCTCAGTCATGGATTCTAGTTGTAAATGAAAAAAAAATTACACTTTCTCCACAACTTTTCTTATACTTTATTACATATGATAGTAAAGTATATAATGGGTCTCGAAACAGTTATGTGCATTCATGTCATTGTGACCTAAGTTACTGAGAAAATTGGAAACACTTCCATTATCAAACTAATATATTTCAAGCCAATGATCCTTTCCACACCAAGTTCATTTGCAAAATACTATGGAAGAATGGTAAGACCATTTCCTAGAATGTGATAGATATAAAAGGCCGAAAAGGCTGTGCTCATGAAATTTGAGGAGGTGAGAAATTTGACACCAGCAGTGGAATGTATTAACACTGCATCTAGATGGCCATACATTCTCATCTAAAATGTGAAAGAACAAGAACACACTGCAACTACAACTTATTTCCTTTACGTCTGTTGCATAAGGAATTAAATTCACTTTATGTTTTAGTTTTGTTTTGTGTTAATCTTTTACTGAATTATAACATATATAAGTTTTATATTGAAATATCAGCTAGTGTTCCTTGACAGCAATTGCTTTACATGTTTTTAAAGTTTGTTTGTTTATTTATTTATTTATTTATTTCATGAGTGAGAGAGAGAAAAAGAGAGAAAGAGCACCCTCAGTAGGGTCCTAATACCACAATCTACCCCCAGTCTTCAGTTAGCTTCAGATCCTGGGCAACCACATGCCCAGCACACTTAGGGAGATCTCTCGACTTGAACCAGGAACTGTCCCAAATGGGATTGCCTATCAGAGTATCATGTTTTACCCCTGCACCACTGTTTGTCTCTCATTGCTTTATATTTATCAATGCCACATTTATATTCTCATGAATATATGCTACATTATAGCTCATGAAAATGACTTGTCATTCATTTATATTCTCATGAATATATGCTACATTATAGCTCATGAAAATGACTTGTCATTCATTTATTCATTCTTTTTTCTCTCACTAGCTCTTATACTGTAATTCTTTGTAGGACAATCTTTAACATCTTTTGTTTTATGTATTCCAAGGCATCTCATGCTTTGTGATGTTACTTGAATCGGTATTGTAAATATAACTAGCATTCCAGGAAACAGAACAAGTGAACTTACGTAATTAGCCCACTGAGATAGCTATTATTGCAACTTCCAGCATCATTGATTAATTTTACTTTCTTCTATATAAAAGGAATCACTGAGTATATATTCTGTCATGTCTTAGTTCTCACAATAAAATTTATAGGAGGAAAGCCTTATTATTTTACCTTTCATGTTTAGATCATTAATCCATCTGGAATTAATTTTTCTATGAGAAGACTTTAAAGAGTTTGCAGAAAGTGAAATTGAAGTATGAGTTTATTGGGGCCAGCAGGTTGTATAGTGGTTAGGGTCCTGGACTCCCACATGACAGACTGTGGTTTGAGTCCTGGACCCAATGGCTTGGAAATCACACTGTGTATGTTACTGGGTATGTGTGCCTGCATGCCCGGAATCTCGAGAAGAGACTGGAGAAGAAGGATGCAGTATGGCCAACCCCCCGGGGGGGGTGACTTCTCACTTTCCCTCTCACACTCTCTCTGTCTCTCTGGCAAGTGCATAAACCATATGTCAAAAACCTTTTTTAAAAAGTGTGAGTTTATTTTGGTGCTTACCCAAATTGAAATTCAAGTATGTCTTTTTCATAGTATGCATTTTCCATGAACTTGGTGAACATCCCCTCCCTCCCTAATGTAGTGTGAGATGTGAGAAAAAGCTTCATTCATTCTTTTTCCTTTCGATATCCAACTAATGCAGCATCATCTTTTAAAATTTTTTTTTGTTCTCACACCGGGCGCATGTGCATATGTGCCCAAGATCCTGAGAGGAGAATGGAGAAGGGATTGCAGCGTGGTCATCCCCCCTGGGGGACAATTTCTTGCTTTCTGTCTCTCTGCCTCTGTCTGTCTACCTGACGAGCACATGTGCCCTATAGCAAAAACCTCTCCAAAAAAATTTTTTTGATGTTTATTTATATATTTATTTTCCATAAACAAGAGAGGCAGAGATGATAAACACAGAGACAGAGACAGAGAAAAGAGACAGCACCCCCCCACCAGAGTCTTCACGTCACGGTCCACTCCAGCTTTAGCCAGCCTCAGATTACAGATATGCGTGCCCTGCATGAATCCAAAAACTTCCTATGTGGGTCAGCCTCTCAGAACTTTGTATAGCCACTACACTGGCCCCTGACCCACAATCATCTAAAGGAAATTTCAAGGTTCACTTATTTTCCCATGTAGAAATCCTATTTATCCAGCTTCATATATTGAAAACATGAACCTTTTTCCACTACATCGTTTTGGCACACTTTTTATATATGGGGTGATACACGCATATATCATAATGGAGTCTTTCTGCTGCCCCATTATTTTATTGTGTCAATAATATTTAGCAATAAAATGTACTATCTGGTAGGGTCAATTTTCTAAATTTATTCTTCCAGATTGTCCTTACTATTCTAGAGACTGAGTTTCCACATACATTTTAGAATGTATTCAACCTACACCCAAACACACACATGCAGAAATTTCGACTGATACTTTGGAAGGGTACTTTGGGAGAATTGTCACTAGCTTCAACTGATACATATTTCAATGTATAAACTTAGTATATTATTGCATTTGTTCATTTTCCATTTTTAATACTATTTTATTATTGTCTGTATCAAGATTTCACAAACCTTTCATTTGATGTGTTCCTAGGTATTTGACATGTTTGATGCTACTTTACAGAATATTATTTGTTTATTCTATGTTCTATTTCTTAGCTACAAACATGTCCTAAGTTAGTCAACCAACAGAACCAAATATCATATTGAGTTTTGAGATGACTTTCTAGGCCACAATAACCAAATGACACAATGTTTTTTTGTTTGTTTGTTTGTTTATCAATTCCCTTCTATTAATAGTTTGACAAAAGATTTTTTGAAGATTTTTATATTATCAATATTTTTCTGCCCCAACCAGATTATTATGTTTTTCTCCTTTTTTTATTAATGCAGTAAATTACATTGATTAACTGAAAAATGTTACACCAACTTTACATACTAAACCAAAGATTGCTTTAGACATTATCAAATTAATTTTATCGATATTTTATCTTATATTTTTATGTCCACGTTCTTGAAATAAATTCCCTTAATAGAACTGTCTATAATTTTGGCATCAACTTATGGTTGCCTGTTAAAACAACTTTGGACTGTGTGATGGGAGCAGACAGGAGCACACAGTAAAACATTCTGCAAGGTTGACCTGTGAAGGAAGGTTCTGGGTTCACATCCAGAGACTTCCCTGATTACACCAGATACATAGTTGTCCTTCATCTGGACTGACTGAGGCTGGAGGTGGCCATGATGTCTAAACCTTATTTGGGTCAGTATGAAGCACTCATGCACATCTGTGCCTGGTGTATTTCAAGCCAACCGGGCTGGGGATTTGAACCATGGCTAGTTACCAAGTGAGATCAGGTTTCTCTTGAGCAACACATTACAATTAATCACAGAGTCAGCATACCTTTGCAACCATTTTTAAATGTACAGTTCGCTGGTATTAATTATGTTCATATTATTTTGTAGCCATTACCACTATGCATTCTATAATTTCTTTTCATCTTCCCAAACTGAAATTTCATACAAATTAAACAGTAATTCACCATTCACCTCTTTATCCAGCCCCTGGGAATCATCATTCTACTTTCTGTTTCTATGAATCTGACTACTCTGGGTGTCTCATGTATTATTTGACTGTTTTATAAATGACTTATTTTATTTGGTATACTGTCTTTAAGATTCATCCATGATCAGAATGTCCTTCCTTCTTCTTGCTGAAACTATCTTACTGCATCCATGTATAACATTTCATTTACCCACTCATCCATGAATAGACACTTGAGCTGCTTCCACCTTTGGCTGTTAAGAACATGGGTATACTGGGACCAGCAGTTAATGTAATGGCTATGTCCTTGGACTCCCATATAGTTGACTGTGGTTCATGTCCCAGACCCAGTGGCTTAAAACTCCCACTGGGTATGTGTGTGTGCATGCCCAGGATCCCAAGAGGAGAATGGAAGAGGAGGGATTGCAGCGTGGCCATCCCGGCTGGGGGGTGATTTCTTGCTTTCTGTCTCTCTGTTTGGTGAGCACACGTGCCCTATAGCAAAAACCTTTTCAAAAGAAGAAGAAGAAGAAGAAATGAAGAAGAAGAAGAAGAAGAAGAAGAAGAAGAAGAAGAAGAAGAAGAAGAAGAAGAAGAAGAAGAAGAAGAAGAAGAAGAAGAAGAAGAAGAAGAAGAAGAAGAAGAAGAAGAAGAAGAAGAAGAAGAAGAAGAAGAAGAAGAAGAAGAAGAAGAAGAAGAAGAAGAAGAAGAAGAAGAAGAAGAAGAAGAAGAAGAAGAAGAAGAAGAAGAAGAAGAAGAAGAAGAAGGGTACACAAGTAACTGTTCAAGTCCCTGCTTTGAGTTCTCTTGGATATAAAAACGGAAGTAAAATTGTTGATCAGGTGGTAATTATATTTACATTTTTCAGAAAGCATGATAGTCTTTTCCACAGCAGCTGCATTTTAAATTTCCACCAGTAATACACAAGAATTCCAATTTCTCCACACTCTCCTTCTGTTCTTTGTGTTACAGCATTTGCAGTAAGTGTGAAGTGGTATATCATTGTGGTTTTGACTTCCATTGTTCTAACGGCTAATGATGCTGAGCATCTTCTCATGTGCTTAATGGTCATTTGCGTATACTCTTTGGAGTCATGTCTATTTAAGTACTTTGCCCAGTTTCTTTATTGTTGTTAAACTATATTACTATCTATTTTACTTTAAAGGTTTTTTTTTTCTTCTATGAGTCAGAGACAGAGAGACAAAAGCAAAAGAATAAGGAAGAGACAAAGAGAAATAGGCACTCCCAGTAGTCCCCATACCTTGATCCACTCCCCACTTCAGCCAGCCCTTGATCACGGACATGCACCTGCCCAGAAAAATCAGCAAAGTGTCTAGACAAGAACCCAAAACCTTCCTATGTGGAACAGCCTCAGAAGATACTGCATTACTGCCACACCACCATCCAGCCCCCAGCTCTTATTTTCATTTTCATGGTAGAACTTACAATACACACCATTGCTGTACTAGCATCTACATTAAATTCATACTCTTAATACTTCCAAATGTAATGATCTTATGTCATTTTAATTCTATTTTTCTCAACTTTTGCACTATTTTTAATAACTTTTAATTCTGCATGTATGTAAGCCACACAAATATTATTATCCTTATTACTTCATTATTTTAAGTCATTGATTTTTAGCTTAGACTTGCCTATTTACTGACCATTCCCTGTGCTGTGTAGTCCGTGCCCATTTACTATGCTTTTATGTGGGATAATTCTAACTATCCTACAAATTCCATTTAGTTTTTCATCAGTGTAGGTGTAGACCTGAATTTTTTCACTGTTTTTCTGAAGATGTCTCTACTTCACTACCCTTTTCAAAACCTTTTTCTTTTTTTAAGAATAGTGCCATCATTTTGCAGTTATTATTATTTCTTTTTTTAGTATTTTTCAAATGGCATTTTGGGCTAATTTGTGACATCGTGGTTAAGGCGGCTACATCCCACATGGCTCAATGCAATGGTCCCACTCTCGACAGCTTAAGAAACACACAGGGTTTACATGTGTGCTTGCCTAAAATCCCAAAAGGAGAAGGGATTGTGGCATGACTATTCCCTATGGCAGATGGGGTGGAGGATGTTTCACTTTCTCACTTTCTTTTCTCTCTCAATCTCTCTCCAACAAGTGTACATGCTTTCTGGGGAGAAAAAAAGGCATTTAAATGTTTTCTATGAATATATTTCATTATATTTTATTCGACCTAATTTTTTGTCCTTTGAAAATAATGTATTCTTTCCTTTTCGCTGCTTTTAAGATTTTCTGTTTGTTTTGGTTCTCAGTGGCTTTAAAATGATATAAATTAATATAGGCTTTTTAAGCACTTTATTGAGGTACAAATTACATATAACAAGGTACATACATTTAATGTTTTCAATTTGAAAAGTTTTGACATATGGATACATTCATGAAACCATCACTACACTCAGCAAAATAAACACATATAGGCTTGTAAATATTTTTAAATTGGTTTGAGGTTTCTAAAAAACTTTGAATCTATGGCTCAAGGTCTGTAATAAGTTATGGAAAATTCTGTATTATTATTTCTTAAAATTTAATTTTTGCCTCATTTTCTTCTCTTTTGGGGACTGTAATTATATATCGGTTACAACTTTTCATTTTAGTCTCCATTTTTTTTTTTTTGAGAGGTTTTTGCTATAGGGCATGTGCGCTTGCCAGAAAGAGAGACAGATAACGAGATATCACCCCCCCAGGGGGGATGGCCACGCTGCAATCCCTTCTCTTTTGTTCTGCTCTAGGGATCTTGGGCATGCATGCTCACGTGCCCAGAGTGAGTTTTAAGCCACCGGGTCCAGGATGCGAACCACGGTTAGCTACATAGGAGTCCAGTGACATAGCCATTATGTTAACTACTGGTCCCTTTAATCTCCTTTTCTAACTCTCATTCTTTTCTTAGTAATGTTATATATTTTTCAATTATAGAATATTCTTTTCTAGAATTATTTTATTTAATTTATTCATTAATTTATTTTAATTTGACTAGAGAGAGAGAGACAGATTATTACATTTTTCTTTTTTAATTAATGCAATAAATTACACTGATTACCTTATACATGTTAATCAGATACACTCACACACAGAGAAAGGGGAAGTGAGGAAGCAAGTCACCAGTTCTGGAACTTGCACTGTGCTCAGTCATGTAGGAGGAAAGGGGAAGTGAGGAAGCAAGTCACCAGTTCCGGAACTTGCACTGTGCTCAGCCATGTAGGAGGGTCCAGCACCTTAACCACCATGTGACCTGCTGGTCCCATACAATAGTCTTATAATACTTTTTAAAATGGATTCATATTCTCTGGTGATTTTTAATTCTGTGTCTTAAACTTCTGAGGTGAAATTACATGATCTCCTTTTATTGTTTGTTCTGTTATCATATTTTCTATGAACTATTTTTCCTTTAAATTCAGTAATATATCTTGGAAAGGAAGACTCAGATACAAAAATTTCAGGAAAGAAAACATATGTAATTGTAATGAGGTTTGCAAGAATATCTGGATTTCCAAAAGACCGACTCACCTCATACAGTAAAGAAATCAAAACATTCCAAAGGTATTTAAAAGGACTAGCAGTAAGAGAAACTAAAATAGAAGAATAACAGTCATTAAGCTGACAAATTAATCATTTTATGGTGTAAAATAAGCAATATTTTCACATGATTATCGTATACACAAGAGATGTATTTTACGTGCAAAAGACAAAGATAAAGTTATTTCTGGCTGGAGTCAGTAACTATAGATAAGATCCAAGTGTATCCATCTGAGTTTTCCAGAGAAATAAAACCAGTAAGATATATAGAGAGGTACATAAGTAGATATTTCCAAATGAATAGATATTTATAATAGTTAGGTATTTATAGTAGATAGATATTTACTATAGGGAATTGACTCCCATAATTGTAAGACCAGAGAATTTAAGATCTGCAGCTGGCAAGCTAGAGAACCAGGAAAGCTCCAGTCTGGGTCTGAATGCCTAAGAACCAGAAGAGATGATGGTGAAAGATCTAGTGCAAGTCCAAGTTTAAGTCAAACTCCAGAAGTGAAAAACAATTGGACAGAGAGAACAAAATGTTTCTTACTTAGCACTTAATCTTCTTTATGTCATTAGTGTTTTGGATAAAGCCTACCCATACTGAGAAAGTCATCTGTTTTATTCAGTCTACCATTTCAAATGTTAATCTTATCCAGAAACACTCTCATAGACACATCCAGAAATAACATTTAGCCAAATACCTGTACATCCCAAGACCTAGCAGGTTGACACCTAAAATTACCAATCCCACCATGATTTCATGTATTTCGAAGAGTTGGAAAGTGCAACCTTTTTATGAGTTTGCTTTGTCTAATTTTGTTTTCTTTTCATCTTAGGATGAAAGTTGATTTTTTGACTTTGCTTTGTTTTCTCTGACTAAAATGTAATGACCACTCTTATCCATAACTCATTTTGAAGGAACAGCAAGTTGTCACTTTTGCTTCCACACAGTTTACAAGATAACATTGGGTCCTAGAGTAGAGCTTCACTGTGCACTGTTAGTTGGCCCACTTACAGTAGATGAGAATCTTTGACAGTGATGTCATTAACACTGGTTTGTTAGTTTAAGAGTCATGAACTATCCAGACTAAACATTATTTGATTGCTACTGTATCTGTTCTGTCAACAAGTCTTCATGTCACCTGATGAAAACATGTGCATCTCTTAGCAAAATAAACTTTAGAAATCTGTTTTCATTATCTAACTAATCAATATATTGGGTCATCAGAAAACTCATGACATATTTTTGCATTGAAAAACATTTTAAAAATCTTGACTTTACCAATAACCTAATATTTACAAAAAGTAAAATGTGATAACAGTAGTGCAAAACACCAAGATGGTCTTGCTATCACACCTTTCTGTTTGGCCCACCTTTCTGTTTGGCCCACCTTTCTGTTTGTCAGGAATAGTGTATGCATTGTAACAGGTTAAATCATAAAAAAAAAAAAGAGAGAGAGAAAAAACTTTACCAATCTCAAACTGAAAATTATTTCACATATTCTTACATTAAAATATTATTCTCCTATTAAAGTTAGGAAAAACACTACACTGGATAATAAGAGATTTTTATTTTGTAGAACTTTCAAGGCTGTTTCTTAGGAATTTATGAGGGAAGTTCAAAGACTTTACAGGAAAATTGAATTAAACCATGAATTAATTTTAGTGCACAAAACATGTTGACATCCATGCAGTGTTTCTTCATAATACATATTTTCTATGAAATTCTTGAAGACCTCTCATACTTGAAAGGATAAAATGTCCCATGACAAAAACATAACAAAATTTGCACATTAAAAATGACAACTCCTATGTAAAACATTTCTACCAGGAATTCCAAAGGTTCTGTGAAAATGTCTGGCATTTCTATAAAACCCTAGCAGATATTTTTGGTATAACATAACATTAACTCAAGGAATTCCACAGGCTGTCCCTCCCCGCATCTGTTAGCAAAGTTTCTATCTTAGATTGAACATGGGCCATAAAATGTAGCTCTGGGAGCTCCATCACTTTCAATCAAAACTGGTGATGTAAAGTGGTCAAGTATAACAACTGTGTCCCTATAAATGAACTGGAAGGGTATTATTACAACCTCTTCTAATTTTCAAATAAAGAAATAAATTTAGAAAAATGAAGAGATGTATTAATTTCACACAACTAGTTAGTGGAAGAACTAGTGCCAAAACAATGCCATTCAAAGAGCTTCAAAAGCTTTCCCATAGGCATAAATTTAAAAGAGAAAAATTTACATGTGAAAGTCTCAAAATGTAAACAGTGGTGACTCACAGGAGACGGAAAATTTCTTGGAAGTGTCTAGAACTGTGTGAATTTTGCAACCCATCTAAAATATAACCCTTTAATGTAAAAATAATGTTTCATATTGCTCACCAAATAAAAAAAGAAAGACAATTAAGGCAAAACTAACAAGAGGTAAACAATGGTGGACACAGAGTTTTAAGTTTGTTTGTTTTTTTCAATATTGGTAGACTCATGCCCTCCAGAGAAGACGCATATCTGAGTTTTAGAAGCAAAAATTACAGTAATCTGTTTCCTGTATCCTTAATTAGATCAAATTGGAGTGTGTGTGTGTGTGTGTGTGTGTGTGTGTGTGCGTGTGTATTTGGAGATAGGATAATTTTTAAAAGCCCAGGAAATAATATAAATAATACCAGTTTTTAAAATAGGCAGAGGCATATCTAGACAGATCCAAAATGCCATCAATTTTTATTAACTTCTATTCTAAGAACAAAACTATTTTTAGTCACAAACTGAATTACTTGTCATGTTTTGCTCATGGCAGAATCAGCAAGATCTAAGTTAGGGAGGAATGGAAACCTTTAGCATAGCTAGTCCACTGGTCCGAAGTGAGTGTTTTGAGGCCAACCCCTCCCATTTTGTACTTCAGCACTCAACTCTCAGGGTCTAAAACCCAGCATTTGGCCTTTTTTTCCCTCTGATTGACAAGTTCCTAAACTTCGAAAGGCACCACGTTCTTCTCAAAGTTTACTGTTTTGGCTGGTCTCATGCCCAAGTGAAGCTGGATCCATACGAAAGGTTGTGGGTTCAATTCCAGTCAACCTGTATACCATGCGTGCATGTCCATATTCCTGAAAGGCTGAAAGACTGGGAGATGTTCACAGTACAGGACCCTGTTGAGAGTGCGTATGTTTTTCTCTTTCTTACACTGTCATAAAATAAACTTTTTCTTTTTATGTTTTTTCCATGTGTACTCACCAGAAAGAGATAAAGAAAGGGAAAAGTGAGAAATCACCCTCTTAGAGGCATGGCCATGCCACATCTCTTCTTTTTCATTCTCCTCTATGAATTTTTGGGGGCACACACACACTCCCACCCAGCGTGTTTTTCAAGAAGCCAGGTCCTGGACTTCCGCTCCCTAGCTGGCCTTGTGAGATCCAGCACCTTAACTACCAAACTGCTTGCTGGCCCTATAAAATAAATAAACTTACTTTTAATAAAAACTTTACCTAGTTGAAAGTGACTTTTTCTCTCTCATTCCTTCACCAAAATGTTCTTTCTTATTTCTGTGAGTTTCAATTAAATATCTGGGAAAACATCCAAGTTAACTAAATCCATTCAAATGAAGCGTATACGCTAAGAATCTGGTTAAATCTTCCCAGGGTTAGGGTTAGTTTGGAGGAAGGGCTATAGTTAGCTGGAATGACTGTAATGTAGCACAAGATCTGGAACTTCAAGCACAGTGGCAATGGGAAAGGGGTTGACGAATTATTCGTGGCCATGTTCTTGCTCTCCCTACTCACCCAGCTGTTAGTTATGGCTGTCTCCCTTGGTGCTAACTTTCATATCAGGGCAAGGGGAAAGGCTAGAATCAGAACTGCTTCTGTTTCTGAGATTTTCCTTTAAATGCCTCCTCGTTTTCCTGAGTGATTGACTCCCGCACTGTTTCAGTGTCTGTGAATCATCGTTGCCTGCTTCATTACTCTGCTGGTGTTTCTTGTGGATCGTGTTTCTTATTCCCTTGCAGCCAGGCGCTACTCCTGGCTCAAGGGATGAAAACATCTATGTTATTTGGAGAAGAGAATTGTAAACAAGCTATCTTCATGCAGCATTCTAGCTGTGCCTTCAGCTTGGGTGAGCAGAGTTATAGTGTTGTACGCAGTTTTACTGCCGGAGCCCCTCAACTGCTTAAAAGGAATGATAGTGATTAATTCTGTTTGTAAATGGGGGCAGCTGAGAGGGTTCTCTCACTGTGATATAAGTTTTCCCCAAGGAAAATATATTAATACAAATTGCTGATTTGTGTCCACATGTGTTCCTTGAGGAGTTAAGTAATTTTACCTGCTAACTGGCCAATATGGGTGTGGATAATTAAAAACAGACGTTTCGTAAAATATCAACAAACGGCAATTTGAAGACTATAAGGGTGTTGACCTAACTTCAGAATGTTTCCACCCTCTGGGTAGCTAAGAAATTAAGAAGAAATATTGGCTGATACTAATCCTTGCTGTAAAGAGCAACTTTTGTAGATTACACTGCCAAGAATCTGCTGTGTTAAGCAATTCACAAAGAACGACAGATTGGTGTGCATTCTCCTGACTTGAGTATTTCTGGTTCAAATTATTCCTGTTCTGGCAAAAGGATGGACTTACATTCGTACTGGTATTTAGATAGTGGGAGGGGGAGGCTGTTTTCAATTCCCAGCTAGATTGAGGAATAATTAGGTGCAATAGAATAGATTTTTTTCAAAGATAAGGCCAATGACTTTCTTCTTAAAGCTTTTTACCAGCTAGCATGTATTCTTTAAATGTGGTTCATCACCAATATCTTCTGTGTGTATGATTCTTTTTTTTTTCATTTCCCAAACTCTAACAAAGGAAAGTTTGAGGTTTACATTCAAAGTATCTATTTCTTTACATGTAAAAGTATACAGTTATAATTTGACACATCCATGGAAAGATTTTATTTTACAATTTTGGAAAAAGTCTTTTATAAAATTAGGCCTGTATTTGTTCTGTGAGTGAGACAGGGAGAGAGTCAGAGACAGAGATACAGCACCCTCAAAAGGATCTTGATGCCACAAAGCACCCCCAGTTGTAGTCAGCCTAGGATAATAAGCACACTCAGAAATGTCTCCAGAAATGAACCAGCAACCTTCCCATGTGGGTCTTTCTCAAAGAGCATCATGTTTTACTACTGTCCAGCACCTGAAAAGTCTGACCTTTGACTGTACATTTCTAGGTTGGTAAATATTTTAACACCCTTTATTCCTTCTCTACCAAATAAAAACTATTGACCTACTAACATTTATACCATTATGAGACTTATTTCAAAGTTCAAATCTTATTCAATTAGCAGTTATGCAAAATAAAGGTATTAATTATTGGGTTGTTGAGAAAGTCATGACAGATTTTCAATAGAAAAACATAGAAAAATATGTCACAACTTTCCCAATGACTTAATAGATGCTTGTTTGTTTGTTTTTCTTTTTTTGTTGTTTAGGCTCTATGTTGTGGTACTGTTGTTTCTAAAAATTAAATCACTGGGGACAGTAGGGGGCATGTAAGTTAAGGTGGTAAATTCCCACATGGCCAACTGTAGTTTAAGCCCTGGACCCAGAAGCTTGATACTCATGCCAGATGTGTATGTGAGTGTGTGTGTGTGTGTGTGTGTGTGTGTACACACACACCCATGCCAAACTCTTGAGAGGAGATTGGAGAAGAGATTGCAATGTGGCCATTCCCTTTGGGGAGTGACTTCTTACTTTCTGTCTTCAACAAAAATATCCTATTGCAAAAATTTATCTTAAAGAAAAAAAAATAGAATAGCCTATGTATAACTAACAAACTAAAACAGGTTTTTATGGTGGGTTATTTACCATGATATTAGAATCTTGGTTTATAATTACTTTAAGAGAGTCAAACTGATGAACAACTTGCTTTCCCTGAGGTGAAGTTTCTGTCATTTTAATGTCGGCCTTCTCTTTGCCAAGAATTCACTTATAACAATAACCACATTTTTTTGAGAGGTTTTTGCTATAGGGCGTGTGCACTCACCAGAAAGACAGAGAGAGATAGAGAGATAGAAAGCCAGAGAGATAGAAAGTGAGAAATCACCCCCTCCCCAGGGGGGATGGCCACGCCACAATCCCTTCTCCTCTGTTCTCCTCCTGGGATCTTGCACACACACACACACATGCGCCTGGTGTGAGTTTAAGCCACCGGGTCCAGGACTCAAAGCACAGTCAGCTACATGGGAGTCCAGTGACATAGCCATTACACTAACTACTGGTTACTAAAACAATAACTACTTTTATATGAGCTCTAATTAACCCACATGAAATTTTTGTTGTTGAATTAATTAAAGTGTTTGAGAAATAATGTAAAAGGAAGAAACATTTAACAGACAAAAGAATGTAAAGTTCTCTGTCAAAAAGTGATTTCTGTCATTTTTGCTTTATAAAAATTAAAATTAAAATACACATTTTTAAAATTTTGAAAAGAATGCATTTTTCTCCCAGTGCTTTCAGTGGACCTCAAATCAACTGAAATTTTGTGTTT
Organism: Tupaia belangeri chinensis; assembly: GCF_000334495.1. Lineage (NCBI taxonomy): Eukaryota > Metazoa > Chordata > Mammalia > Scandentia > Tupaiidae > Tupaia > Tupaia belangeri. The sequence continues at coordinate 2,814,193 of NW_006160069.1, read as the reverse complement.
CAATACAGAACATTACTAAAGTAAGATTTTAAATTTGACAATCTTCAATTTCCTACCAGTTTTACTTTTGCCCACTAAAGTCATAATCAAATAGCCCCATTGAAATGATGCAGAGACATGATGAAGGTTAAAATATAAGCTCAATTTATCACCCTCATTTCAGAAGTCAATATAATTCTAGGAACAATGTTTAACAATGAATGAAAACACAATTATTGTTCCTTTATTCCCTAACAGGTTTATGGTATTTTACATACATTTGTATTTGATCCTCAAATAATAAAGAAGAATGATTTTAGTCTCTTAGACTGATCAATTTAGCATCAAAGAAGCCGTACAATTTGCCTGAGAGGTTATAGCTTAGTAGGAAAGGGAATATTCCAGCCATCCATCAACACCACACCATCAGATTTTGTATCCAAAAAAAATCTCTTTTATTCCATTATTTAGTAGAAATTCACCAGTAAAATTCCACCAAAATGGCTCTATATACACATACCATGTAATACATATAACTACATATTAATCCTGTAAATAAAAGATGAGATTATGGAAGAGTAAAAGGAGAAGGAAGAAGAGAGAGGGAGAAAAGATTCTATGGGGGAAAAAAGAGTGAGGGAATAGGGGTAGGGCAGTGCAGCTTGCAGTGATGACTTCCATGTTAAATAGAGGGGGCCAGAGAGACCTCATGGAGGAAGTGTCCTTGGAGTTAAGTCCTAGTGACAATGCATGGAAAGAAGGAAGGGATCAAGAAGATATCCTGAGCACGGCAGTAACACAAGAAGCCATTTGGCCAACTGTGGGTTTGGACTCCTGGATCAGCTCTGAGGTCACACCAGGAATGCAAATAGGCACCCACGATCCTCCAAAGCTGGAGGACTGGACAAAGGGGATCGTAGCATAACCAGACCCTGATGAGTATGGCTCTCACTCGCTCTCTCTTTCATGAGTGTACACACACTCACTATAATAAAAAGAAAAGAAGATACCTTGGAGGAGAGGCAGACAGAAAGTTGCAGCATTCCTGGGGTTTGTGAGAATCAGTAAGGAAGCCAATGTGACTGAGAGAAATAAACAAGAACTGGGTGGTAGAAGATGAAATTTTAAAATGTACAGAATGCAGACATTTATGAGAATTTCTAAATTACAGTTGACTTTTGGCTTTTATTCTGAATGAGATGGGATGCCATTGGAAAGATTTGAAAAAAAGGAATTATGTGATACACCCTATATCTTAACAATAGTTTTTTTTTATTATTTTGTTAACTTTATTTATTATTATATCATTATTATTTTTCAGTTTGATCAGAGAGAGACAGAGAGAGAGAGAGGTAGTGAGAAAGCAAGCCACCAGGTCCAAGACTTGAACTGTGGTCGGCCATGTGGGAGTCCAGCACCCCCAACCACCACGCCACTTGCCAGCCCCTATCTTAACAATAGTTTATAACAGTTATGCTGCAGATAGACTTGTGGTTCTGCGTCAGGTCCAGAAAGAGCAGTGACTTTGCCCACCCAGTTATCCAGTCGAGAGATAATGGTGAGCTGAGTGAGAGTGGAAGCTGTGCACATGGAGAGAAGGTCATTTAGAAGACAGAGCTCACAGTATTTGTAAGTAGATTGCTCCTGTGTTATAGAGAAAGAGAACAGCCAAGGAGATGTGCTGGGCTGGGATCCATTACAGTTGGAGGGTTTGGTGCCATGCAGGTGTTCTATAGGCTAGGAAGTGCTAGTTGTAGGTGGGTGTTTGTGGAAATGGTTTCCTGATTGCTTCATTTTTATCAATGAAATGGAAGAGATCATCAGCTCAGTGTGCAGAGAGGTCAAGAAGTTTTAGAAACTTGTTTTATAGATTTTCAAATCTGTGTTTATATCTTTCTTCCCTGAGCAAATGAGACAAGGGGGAGGTACCCTTAAGGGGTCTTTATGCCACAATTGACCACAGCTCCATCTAACCCCAGGTCATGGACATGCATGAATCTGGCATGCTCCAGGTTTTCTAGGGACACAAACCTGGAATTTTCCCATGTGGGTTGGCTTCATGGAGCCTTCTATTACCATTGCACCACTGTCCAGTCCCCTTAGAAGTTTCTGGAAAGAGAACAAATATATATAAAATGAACAATGAGGAGACTAAAAGAGAAAATGAATCATGGGAATATTGTATGATTACTTCATTGCAAAGGTAAGGATCTTGCATTTAATATAAGATTAGACAGCACAGCTTTGTGTTTAGTTCCAGTTTTATAAAGGTGAAAGTACAGGTGTAAAGTATTTGGATAGCTGGATTTAACCAGGATTAGGGTATTGACATAGTATTGACTGTGGGGATAGAGGACAAGACACATAAAAAGTATATGCAAAATAAATTTTACATACTTGCCCATAAAATTTAGATTGAATGGTACCAGCAGTTGGAGTAATTACTATGTTGCTAAACTCCCTTGTAGACAAGTGCAGTTTGAGTCCTAGACCCGGGGACTTAAATTCACATCAGGCACATGTGCATGTGTGCCCACCCAAGATCCCGAGAGGAGGATAGAGGAGAAGGGATTGTGACATGGCCATCCCCCCTGGGGGGTGATTTCTTCCTTTCTGTCTCTCTGTCTCTCTCTGTCTTTCTGGAGAGTGCATGTGCCCTTTAGTGAAAACCTCTAAAAAAAAAAAAAATTTAGATTGAGTGTGAAGAGCAGTATAAACATTTGTCTGAACAACCATATAGTTTATTATCTGTTGATTATTTTACTGAGATAAAAAGTTTAAGTCAAAACTCTTCTGGAAAAACCTGAACACATGGTGACTTGAACAGTAGGAGATATGAGGAAATAAGAAGGCAGTAGAATTAACAGTTATGAGTCCATGTGCGGTCAATGGATTTGTGGAGTCAGAGTGCTAGGAGGAAATGAGCTAGAAAAGAGAAGAGTGAGGGTCGGAAGGTAGCAGACTCAAAATTGATAGTGTGGAAAGTCTATAGTTGCTGTTAATAACTGTTATGGTCTGAATGTTTATATCATCTCAAAATTCATGGTTGGAACCTAATCCCCAAAGTGGTGGTATTAAGGAGAGAGGCTTTGGGAGATGATTAGGTCATGAAGACTCTGTCCTCACAAGTAGTATTGGTGCCTCCATTTAATAATAATAATAATAATAATAAAGCCCAAGGACTACTTCCTATTTTCTGTGGGTGTTTGTGTCATGACCCTGGCATGATGAAGGCCTCTGTGCTTTTAAGTGGGATCCTTTTTCCTTTCTCTGCTGTTCTGGAATTCTTCTGGATTTGAACTAGCTGTGACTTCAATGCGTTCTAACTATTGATTGGTAATCAGAATAAAAAGAAAGCCCTTTGATAATGACACAGAAGCTAGAATTGATGACATGCACCTGAGAAATAATTATCTGTAACAAGGATGCTATCAGTTAACTATGTTTTCTTATTCCGTCATTCAGTGTGGGATCAAGAAAAGTGTGCTCAAAGAGAATAATGCTGTCATATTATCTGAGATCAGTTATTGACTAATGTTGGATACTACCTATACATTTCAGGTGTGTTTCTTTGTGAAGAGGCTTGTAATTCCATCCTGATGCCTTTTGGAATGAATGGGTGTGATGCCAGTACCTGAGTGGTAGTGCTCAAGGAACAACAGGAATGTGACAGCCGTGAGGTCACTCATGAAGTAAAAAATGCAGGCCTCACGTTAGTAGTGTTAACAAGGAACAATTACCCATGAATCATGCACCAACAATGCCTATATTATAACTTCCTCTCCTCCCTATGACGTAGGAACATACGGTGTATACTTGTCTGGAAACCATTTCCCGTAATGCTATTATTCTTTCTCTCTGAGGATGAGTAGCAGCTATCTATTACTCATTAAAATACTTTCTGGAATTTCAGATATTATGTATCTATGTCATATGTAAACGTTTTCATTAAGTCAATTTTAAGGAAAATTGCCATTCTAACTTTGTGTATGAAGTCAAGTTGATAATAAAGCTACTACTCTAAGAAAGTTTGTCTATTAAAAAAAAAAAGCCTAAGGGAACTTGTTACTCTTCACTATATGAGAACATTTTTTGAAGATGCCATCTATGACGCAGAGTGCAAGCCCTCACCAGACACTAAATTTCCTAGTGCCTTGATTTTGTATTTCCCAGCTTTTAGAATTATGAGAAATAAATTCCTGAGGCCTAGTGAGCTGTGTTTGAAACATGAAGGCATCACACTAATGAACAGATTAATGCTTTCTCATGAAACAAAGTGAGTTCACATTCTCCCAAGAAGGAGTTAGTTTCCATAAGAACAGGTTGTTAGAAATAGAAGATGACTACCCTCAAGTGTCTCTCTTGCCATGTGCCTACCATGTCTACTTCTGTTGGTCATGCAATGACAGCTCCACACGTTTGGACTTTCCAGCCAACAGAATCATGAGCTAAATAAATCTCTATTCTTTCTTTTTGGGAGACAGATTTTGCTATAGTGCATGTGCACTCACTGGAGAGACAGAGAGAGAAAACAAGAGATCAACTCTCAGGGGAGATGGTCATGCCACAATCTCTTCTCCATTCTCCTCTCGGAATTTGGGTCATGCATGAACACATGCCCAGCATGAGTTTCAAATCTCCATGCCCAGGACTCAAACTATGGTTGACATGTGGGAGTCCACCACCTTAACCAATACAACACCTGCTAGCCCCCAAATCTCTATTTTTTATAAATCACCCAGTCTCAGGTATTTTTATCACCAATGCAAAACAGACTAAACCACTTGATAAGTCAGACCACGTTAAATGAGAGAAATAAAATGCCACGTAGCCACTTCAAAGAGACCAGCCTTCTGAGTCTCTTCGACCTTTTGGGTTCTATAAAAGTCATTTCTACTTGCTTGATATCTATGTGTCATAGAGAGTGGACTTGAACTATCGTGGAGATCTTAGTCTTTAGAAGCAGTGGCCTTCCTTCTTGTTTCCTGAATGTAGCCAGGATCACTGAATAGATCATGGTTTCATGCAACATTTTCTAGACTTCCTTGAAGTTAAACTGAGGAAGCATGTCTAATTTCATTCAGTAGATTGTAAGTACATGTTTTATGAGTAGAAGAGTGGTGTGTAACTGAGACAAGATTTTAACTGAGTCAAGCCAGTTAAAATCCAGCACGCTTCCCTTCTCTCTTTCTTTACCTGATGGCAATGACTGTACGAGCCTCATGTAACTACTCAGAGAGCCAGTAGCACTTTATCAACACCAGGCAAGTGACAAAATAAATTTTTGATGTGTTTTGTCTCTCAAAGACAGGGAGTTAGTATCATAGCGTAGCCTGAGTTATTGTGAATAATGCTCAACATAGAATAAAGTGAATGGGGATAGAAAACTCTTGAAAGCAGAATCTCACTTGCTTACTTGTCCTAACTTCTTAAGTACTCTTTCATTGAATTGCCTATTACAAAGAAAATAGCAAACAACTTTCACTTGGGTTTAAAATGTTAAATATGTTATAATATCTTTGATTAAGTTTGTTTTGCATTATAAAATAATATACCAAATTTAAGGGAAACAGAAAACTGTATCTGTATTCTCACTATCCTAAATGTTACAATGACTACTATCTAATACTTTTTTTCCATATATTTTGAACAGTCTTACAACAAAATTTTTATTTCTTTCCTACTTAACACTGTCCTTTCTTTTGTAGTTTCTTTCATTTTCCTTTTGATAGCTGCATATCTTTTTGTTCCAAGTACATTTTGTAATTTAATTAACTACTTTCCTTTTTACCAAATATTTAATTACTATATAAAAGAGACACATAGATATTTTTGGAAATAGTTTTTTTTTTTTTTTTTTTTTGGAGGAGATTTTTGCTATAGGGCGCGTGCGCTCGCCAGAAAGACAGAGAGAGATAGAGATATAGAAAGCGAGAAACCACCTCCCAGGGGGGGATGGCCACGCCACAATCCTTTCTCCTCCATTATCCTCTCGGGATCTTGGGCATGCATGCACACACGCCCAGCGTGAGTTTAAGCCACCGGGTCTGGGACTTGAATCACGGTCGGCTACATGGGAGCCCAGCGACACAGCCATTACACTAACTGCTGGTCCATAGAAATAGTTTTCATCCATTATTTTTATTCACCCCTTTTCTAAGTTTCTTAGGATAAATTCCCAGGGGGAAGAAAGATTAGTGTTTAATGAAAACATTGCTTCCCTATGTATCGGCATGTCAATTTTGTCTCTATCTTCTTTGCTCCTTGTATTATAATTTAAACATTTTCTTAAATATTAATATTGAGACTTAAATATTAATAAATGACACTTCATTGCTTAAATTTAGAATCTGTATTTTCAGAAAACACTTTCTACCTTATTTATTTGTCTTGTAATTTTTACAAAATAATATATTAAGCTAAAAGTCATTATGTTAATAAACTAATTAATGTCCTTTGAGTTGACATATTTATTTATGTTTAAACTAAATATTTTCTAGAAGAACTTATCTTTGATTTTCTATTAGTGGCCCTGGTAAAAACCACACAGAGAAGCAATACGTATTGCTGCATGTGTAGAAGCACATGCCTTGAAGTAGTTGCAAGATTCCGTTTTGTCTTTCATTGGAGAAAGTCATTGAAACTTTTAAAATGTGAGCAATATTGTTACTTATGTAAGTATTTTATTAAATGTAATACTATTGGCAGCATCTTTTGGTTCATTCTTAAATAAAAATGTATATGCTTTTTAATAACTGTCAACTAATATATACCACTGCATAATAAATTAAATTACTTTTGAGTTAAAAAACTTTACTAGTACCTAACAGTTTACTTATTTTAGAATATTGAAAACCATTTAGACTGAAACCCTAACTCGATGAGAAGGCAAATATTTGGATGACTAATAACAGCAAAGAAAAAGTTCAGGTTGGTTACCTCTGTTTTTTGCTTACTTAGACAAATAGAGTGATAAAAATAAAGTTCTGTCTGTGTCAAATGTATGGTTATTAATTCAGTTTTAGTTATTCTTTGGAAAAACTAATTGTCTGTCTCTGTACTTACTTGCAGGGAACAAAACAAGATTAAATTTCAAGTTGCATAAATACACATAGATTTTTCATGAAGCTAATATAAAACAATTCCATACATTTGGAGGGACAGTTTCCAGAAGTGGTTTAAAGAGTAATTCTGCATCTTTATATGGCTCCCCATTGAACCTGTAAACTTTAATTCTACATGAACAATATTTGCTCTCCCTTGCCATATTTTAGAATTGTTCTGTTAGTACATAACTACAAAATTAGTGTAGTGGTCTAATATCTGCTTCGACAAATGGTAAACATATAAACAAATGGTCACAAATACATGTGCCGTCCTATTACATCCTGAAGTACAGACCCTGTGCAGTAACTTGCTAGATGATGGGTTATATGGAAGTATTTGTAAAATGAGTACTCTGATGTTAAAGTATGTGTTTTATTACACTTTGAAGAGTAGACAGATCATCTTAGATGCTGCCTCAGTCTGAATGCCAACAGGAATTGCCTGTGGCTGAGGCATTCCTTCCCACACAAGCCCCAAATACTAGGGCAGCTGTCTCTATAGCAAGTTAACATGTCCTTAAAAATGTCTCTTTCTTCTGAATGGCTAACATGAAGTTTAAAAAGAGTCACAGTAGGATGTGGGAAAGCAATAACACTAGCGAAAAAAAGTTGTGCAAACAGCTTTCACTCCATGTAATTTGAAATGCCTAACTTGGTTCACTGTTTCTTTTTCAATCTTTGATGAAGAAAAGAAATAAAAAAGAAAAGCAAAGGAAGGGAAGGGAAGAGAAAGAAAAGAAAGAAAAGAAAAGAACACCTATCAATGAGGTCCTTTCAAGGGATTATGGGGGAATTCTCATCCATCACTTCAGATTTGATGTTTTCTTAATTGACTTTAAGCAGATGTTACAGATAAAAAACCATCTGTATAACAATTGACTTTAAGCAGATGTTACAGATAAAAATTCATCTGTTTAATAGAAAATAAATTTGTTTCTAAAAATTTATTATAAAACAAATGCCATACTGTTTCTCCCATTATCCTCCACTTAGGCATTGAGACAGTGTTTCTCTTGGAATGTTTCCTGAAGAGTTCTTGGGAGCAAATTCTCTTTATCCTTTCTTAAGATTTCTTCCCTGAAGCAAGGTATGAAGGTTAGATAACATTTATGAGAAGACATCAACAAGTTCACAGAAAATTAAAGTATGAGTTTATTTTGATCCAAAAAAAAATTAAATCCATGCACAGCTTTTTCAAACTACTCATTTTTTTCATAAAGTTTTTGAAAGTCCTGATAGTTTGCACAGTCTTTGTTTTTTCAGTCAAAACTCTGAACTGACATTTCCTTGTTTCTAAAGGTCTCAGACTCCTATTCTTAATTGAGGTATAAATTTCCTCAGTTCAACACTCAATTTAAGATTCTCAATTTAAAATTAGAAAAATCATCTTGCCCCATGGCCTGGTGGTGAAAGAAAGCAGAACCCATATGGCCAATGATTTCAAATGACCAATGGTTCAAATCTCGGTCCTTGCAGCTTGAGAAACACTGTCAGAATGTATGTGCCCAAAATATCAACAGGGTAGAAAAATGGAGGAAAGGGGATTAAGGCATGTCCATCCCAATTTTGAGAGTCTTCTTTCTTTCTCTTTCTCTGGCAAGTACAGGCACCCTCTAGCATATTTTCTTTTTAAAGATAAAATTGAGAAAGTTACTAATTGGAAAATGTACCTTATTACCCATGTCAGTCATGGGAAATATTTAGAATAGGACCTGTTTGGCTTTGGAAACCGGTACCTTCCCAAACTGAAACACTTCATGAAGTCACTAAGCTTTCTCAGGAGCGGGCACACACACACACACACACACACACACACACACACACACACACCTTGCACTTTATTTACAAATGATCCAGCTGCTGCTCATCTTTTTCTAATTGCATAGGTTAAAAGATATTTATCCCTGAATTAGTGGCCTCTGAGTTTAAAGAGAAATATATGAGCTACTGCTTTTGTCCCAAGCATGACTATCAGCTTATTAAAATAAGATCAGTGTTACCAACCTGCTGGTTTATTAGGATGGCCATAGTAACTAGCACAGACGGGGTGGAGTAAATAACAGAAAGCTGTTGCTTCACAGTTCTGGAGGTTAGGACCCCAAAATTAAGATGTTGGGAGAGTTAGTTCCTCCCAAGAGACATGAGGGAGAACAGGTTCGATGCCTTCCCTCCAGCTTCGGGTGTTATCAGGCGATCTTGTTCTTTCTTGTGGCAACATATGTCCAATCTTCACATGGCGTTCCCTCTATGTGCCTACTGTGTGCAAACTTCTCTTCATAAGGACATTAGTCATACTGGATTTAGGGCCCACTCTAGTTCAGTATACCTCATTTTAACTTATTACACTTGCAATGACCCTATTTCCAAAGACACATTCTGAGACACTTGGGGCTATGACTTCAACATATGAATTTTTTTCTTGGCTAGGAAGAGAGCTAAATTTAACCTATAAATTGACAAATACTTCCTTGAGGGTAACAGCTTGATGCATTAATTGATCTTGCTCTCAGCTCTACAACTTTTTCTCTATTCCAATTACTTATGTCCTGAATGTTTAGAGCTCCAGTACATTGGTATTCTTCTCTATGAAGCCAGACATGTCAATTATTCAGTCAATAAAATACATTTAAAATATTTGTTTATTTATTCTATGAGAGAGAGGGACAAAAAAGCAGTACCTACAACAGGGTCTTAACTCTCAATCTACCCACAGCCACAGTCAGCCCTGAATCATGAGCACGTAGGTGCTTGGCATACAGAGTGGCCTCTGGACAAGAATTCTGAATGTTCCCACGTAAGTCATCCTCTCAGAGCCTTGACTTTTCAGCTGTGCTACTGTCTAGCCACTATATATGTGAGAAACTTTTCCAGGTGTTAGAGGCATAGTATTGAACAAGCACTAAATTCCACAAATTCTGATGAATGTACAGTCAAATTATAAACATCAAGAAGAAAAGTTTATAACAAAAAAATTAGATATCGAAGAAAATAAACTATTCTTCTTTTAGGCATGGGACACTAAGAAACAGGTCAAGAGCTTGTTTCTCTTATTTTCATGACTTCTCCAAATGTTTGTCAGTCTCAAGAACTATCCAATATTCCAAAGAATTAATTCTTAATGGAAGGAAACAGACTCCACAAGAGTGCATGTCAAGGACTCACTGAGCATCTGTGGGCCAGCAGCCACAGACAAATTTTTTGGCTCAGATTCTTGGATTATATCATTAAGATTTTGAGCAAATATTGCTCAGAAATATGAATGGAGAAGAGTTACTGTAGAAATGAGTTTCCCCAGATGTTTTGTTCTTTGCCACAAGCAGTTTAAGCAAACCATTCTTTAAGAGACAGGTTGGGATAAGATTCAAATGGACCACAGAATAGAAGGAAATCATACAAATGAGGATACAGGGGAGGAGCCCATTAAGTATCAAAAAATATAATAGCAACAAGAACACAGAGAGCCTAGGCAAGAATAAAGTCCCTGGTCCCATGGTTACTAGAGTTTCAGAAAAGCAGAAAAACCCAATTCTTAACCAACAATAAGTAGCATAACATCACTACTTGTCATATATTATTAAGATGCATTTATTAAAGAAGATATGTTGAGTTTTTGTTGTCATTTAAAAAAATTGTCATCCACGGGGTTTCAGAAAAGCAGAAAAACCCAATTCTTAACCAACAATAAGTAGCATAACATCACTACTTGTCATATATTATTAAGATGCATTTATAAAAAAGATATGTTGAGTTTTTGTTGTCATTTAAAAAAAATTGTCATCTTTAAAATGTGAAAGAAATGTTTCATTCTGTAAGAATAATCTAGAAGGGTCCTAGTATGTTGCTTCATTGGTTTTGACAGTTTCAACACAAGGATATCTTTTAAACTTTAAGAGAGTTGAATGCAATGAAAGGTATTCTCTCTTTAGAATTATTATTATTACTATTCTTCTTATTATATTATTATTTTAATTTGACTAGAAAGAGAGGGAAAGTGAGAAAGCAAGCTGCCATGTCCAGTACTCAAGCCACAGTCCATCATGTGGGAGTCCAGCGCCTCAACCACCGTGCCACCTGCCAGCCCCACTGTAAGACACAGAACTGAGGCTCATGTAGTAATCTTGACTGAGAGCAATTAAGAAGTGTCTATCCTCAATCTAAAAGAGAAATATTGAAAAATCACTAATATTGGAAAGAGAATGGAGGTACAATGTGTGCATATACTTAACTTGACTAAGTATTGTTAGATTGCTCTCCAAAACATGTAAACCAGTCTTTATTTCCACCAAAAACATAAGATTTGTTTAGTTTCATGTGACTGGGGACATGTGGTATGGCTACCTCTGACCAGTGAATTGTGAGCAGAAATGACATACCTCATTTATTTGCCCATAGAAAGCCATATCACTCTACTCCCAATTCTCATTTTCACTCCCACTCTCTACCCAAAATGCACTCCTTTTCTGATTGGGATGATAATGGACAATGTTTCATTGGTTGTGATCTATGAGCCCAGGTGGACATAGAACTACTTTAAACACTATGATGTATATGTAGCATGAGAAATGAATAAACTTTTCATGATTTTCAAAAAACATGAAAGATTTTGGTGTCTTTTGTCTGCATAGTATTAGCTCATTCAGATTCTCCGACTGCATCAACATTTGACATTAGCAGGATTTTTACTTTTTTTCAATTTAGGTAAATAAATTTATATTCTATTATTGTTTAAATGTGCACTCTTCTGATACCAAGTATTTGTTGCATCTATATAATTATAAGCTTTTCAGTTTTCTCTTCACACTTTCCTGTTTATGTGTATTAAGTCTTATCTTTATATCATTGATTTTCACAAGCTTTATCTGAGTTTTGTTTAGTGCCTTCTCAGTTTTAGATAACACGATTTTTTTTTTCCTATTCTGGTAACTTGTTTCTTTTTCTCTCTCTTTTATTTTTTTGTAGAAAATAAATTAACTTTTCTGTCATCAAGGTGTCATTTATTGTTTTATTTAAGAAATCTCTTCCCAGGCCAGCAATGGCTTGTTGCTTAAGGCAGCTAGGTTAGGTTTTTACGAAGTCAGAGAAATAAGAAAGAAGTGCAATCTGAATGTTGAATTACTTTTCACCTGAAATGCAGTAACAAAAACAGGAAACATTATCCAAGCAGTGAGTGGACCTCATATTTAATGTTCTCACTTCTTATTTTTTCACATTACCCACAATAAAAATAGTATTGCAAAGCACTAACCTGAGAGGATATTTGTCAGTGCTGTCCTTAAAATCTCCCATATCAAACCTAGTTTCTGTTTTTTTCCTTGTTTTTATTTAAATATAATGACAGATGCCATGGCATTTTTGGAATTATATTTTCCCCACTCTAGTGTTTGGTCACAATAATTCACTGTGCTTTCTTTAAAAGAATCAGATAATGTGGCACACTGTCACCGTGGTTACATAGTGCAGATTAGTATTCCACTTTGGATCCACTTCCTGCCTACATGCAAAATAGCTCATACATACATACAAACACACACAGCCTTGTATCAAGGGTATCCCTGACCCCAACAACTGTACAAGACTATTCCTTTCCTAACAATCACTAACCAGATCACTAACGTGCTTGTCCCTCAGTTAGAGTTAGAGAACACATTAACAGATTCCCAGATCAGTGTGGTTTTTACCACACTGTGCCATCTGTTTACCATTGAATTTTCCCTAAGACCTTCTTCCTACCACTTTTAAGAGACTTCATCAAAGAGACTATCCAACTTCTCTTTTAAAAATGCAAATGTTACAAATCATTTCACTTTAGCAATATATTTTATTCATCAAGTTCTGGGCTTTAAAAATTGCATAGCAAGGCAGAAACACCAACCGAAGAGGCAAAATGTCAGAAGCAAAAGTAGCCCGTTTTCATTATTGCTCTCATTTACTCATTCAGTGCATTTTCTTCTACTTCACAAAAGCTCCAGCAAACCATTTATTAATAATTACTAAGATATTACCTAGGAAACTTCATTTTAACCTCAAGTACATATGTATTTTGCGATTCTAAATTAACTCACATATCTTAAGCTCAGAGAATTAATACCCTTTGGAGGAATAGCAAGCATCATAATAATTGGTGAAAATATTTGGAGCGGAAATATTCCCCGAAACCACATTCTAAAAACATCCTCATGCTTGACTCTCACTGTGGAAGGAGTGAGAGCAACGGAAGAGAAACCTCGCTTTAGCATCAAAAAGAACAGAGTTCTAACAGCAATTATTTTAAGATAGGGTACAGAATGGTTTCTGTTTGCTATAGGGTACATGTGCTTGCCAGAGAGACAAAAAGTGAGAAATCATACCCCCAGGGGAAATGACCACACAAATCCTCCTCTCAGGATTTTGGGCATGCATGCACACATGCCCTGCATGAGTTTTAAGCCACCAGGTCTGGAACAAACTGCAGTTGGCCATGTGGGAATCCAGCTCCTTAAACACTAGGCCACCTACTGACCCCAGATATATATATTTTTTTAATTTTTATTATCATCATAATCTTCTTTATATTACATTGGATTACATATAACTTTACAGTGTATTACATTCCTTTTTCAAAAGGGAATGCCATGCATGTCAGTCAATACAGAGACATTAATCTCCCCGCTTCAACATTCAATATCTTTTCTGTTTTTCCCAATCATTATTATTATTCTAGTTATTTTTTAAAACAGTCAATCACTATTTCTCATTTTGCTTGTAAAAAGATTTTACACATCATGAATAAATATGGAATACTTCACGAATTTGCGTGCCATCCTTGTGCAGGGGGCATGCTAATCTTCTCTGTATCATTCCAATTTTAGTATATGTGCTGCCGAAGCGAGCACCCCAGAATAATTTTTTAAAGGCATGCTTTTCAGTGTATAATAATCAAGTCAAAGATATATACATATTCATCTTCTTCAATATTGAACATTACATTATGTTGTGCACATTTTATAATAGTCCTACTTATTATTTTATAGGTTTTTTGGGGGGAGTGAGAGGGAATATTTTTGTTGTAGGGCATGTGTGCTCACTAGAGAGAAAGAGATACAAAGAGAGAAAGAGATACAAAGAGAGAAAAAGTGAGAAGTCTCCCCTTAGGGGGGGATGGCCATGCCTCACTCCCTTCTCCTCTATTACCTTCTTGGAATTTTGGATATGCACACACATGCACCCAGCATGAGTTTCAAGCCACCAGGTCCAGGACTCAAAGCATCAAAAACAACAGAGTTCTTTTTTTTTTTTTAAGAATTATTTTATTTTACTTTATTCATTATTATCATTATTATTTTCCAGTTTGATCAGAGAGAGACAGAGAGAGAGAGAGAGGAAGTGAGAAAGCAGGCCACCAGGTCCGAGACTTGAATGAACCATGGTCGGCCATGTGAGATCCAGTACCTTTAACCGCCATGCCACTTGCCAGCCCCATGAACAGAGTTCCAATAGCAATTAGAATAGCAATCAAAGTATGATCAGCCATGTGGGATTCCAACGCCTTAACCACTAGGCCACCTGCTGGCTCCAGTTTTTTGGAAAAATGTCTTAAGTTGTCCATGTTGTTTACTCTGCTGTGGTACAATATCACATATTCCTTCTTCTTTTTCACATGTACTCTGTATCCATTAAAATTTTTCTCAATAAGTCCACCCCACTCTGCCACTGCAAAGCACTTTCTGGTATCTTCCATTACTGCTTTTATTTCTATGCTTTTGAATCCTTAATTTTTTGCCATAGAGTGCACACACTCAGTATATGTTAAGTGGGAACATATAAAATATTTGTCTTTCATAGTTTGGCTTATTTCACTTGGTGTTATATCTTCTAGATTCATTCACTTTTTGTCAAATGGTAAGATTTTGTTGTTGACAAGATTTTCTTTATGTCTGAGTAGCATTCCATTGTGTATATACACCACAGTTTCTCAAAATATTCACTGATTGCTGAGCACATAGGTTGATTTCATGACTGAATTATTGTTAATTATGCTCAAGAAACATGGGCATCCAAATGTCTCTCCAAATAAGTGATTTCCTGTCCTATAAGTATATACCCAGTAGTAGGATTGCTTAATCATATAGCAGTTCTGTTTTTAGATTGTTTTTTTGGGGGGGGAGGTTTTTGCTATAGGGTGGGTGCGCTCGCCAGACAGACAGAGAGAGAGAGAGAAATCGAGAAATCATCCCCCAGGAGGGATGGCCATGCCGCAATCCCTTCTCCTCCATTCTCCTCTCGGGATCTTGGGCACGCACGCACATGCACCCGGCGTGAGTTTTTTAAGCCACCGGGTTCGGGATGTGAACCGCGATTGACTACGTGGGAGTCCAGCGACATAGCCTTTACACTAACTGCTGGTCCCTGTTTTTAGATTTTTGAGGAACTTTCATATTGTTTTCCACAGTGGTGGTACTAATTTAAACTCTCGCCAACAGTACACAAGGGTTCCCTTTTCTCCATCAACTTATCAGCACTGTTGTTTATTTATTTATTTTGTTTTATAATAACCATTCTAACTGGGGTAGGGAGACACCTCACTAAGGCTTTGATTTGCATTTCTCTTATGATAGAGATGCTGAAAATTGACTCATATTTTTTTCTTTCGTATATCTTCCTTTGATAATATCTGCTCAAGTCAATTGCCCACTTGATGGGATCGTTAGTGGGTTTTTTTGTAGGTGAACTATTTGAATTCCTTATGTATTCTAGTTATTAATCTCATCAGAAGAATAGGATGTTTTTTTTTCTCATTCTGCAGGTTTCCTCTATAATCTGATTATTGATTCTTTTGCTGTGCAGAAGCATTTCAGTTTGATCTAACCTCACTTACCTATTTTTTGTGTTGTTGCTCATACTTTAGGGGTCTCGTTTAAGAAATCTTTGCTTACTCCAGTATCTTGAAGTTTTTCCCCTCAATTTTTCTCAAGTAATTTTATAGTTTTGGGCTTTACATTCAATACCTTAATCCATTTTGAATTAATTTCTGTATATGTTGAGAGATGGGGATCTAGTCTCATTTTCTGCAGATAGATGGATATCCAATTTTTCTAGCATTATTTTTATAAAATGCTATCTTTTCTCCACTGAATTATTTGTCAAAAATCAGCTGTTTGTATGTTGTTTGGGTTTACTGTTCCATTGGTCTATGTTGTTTTACCAGTAACATACTATTTTGGTTATTATGGCTTTGTAACATACTTTGAAATTAGCTGGTGATATATCTCTACCTTTACTTTTTTTTATATAGTATGGCTTTGGAGATACAAAGTCTTTAGTGAGTTCAGATAAATTTTATGATTTTTTTTCTATTTCTGTGAAGACTATCACTGAATTTGATTGCAATTGCATTGAATTTGTAGATCACTTTGAATAGTATTGACATTTTAACTAGTTGATTCTTCCAATCTGTGAATAAGAGAAGCCTTTCCAGGCCAGCAGGTAGTGTGCTTGTTAAGACATTTGATTTCCACATGTTCAACAGTGGTTTTATTCCTGGATCAGTGACATGTAAATTATGCCAGGTGCATGTCATGCATGCCCTATATCCCAAGAGGATATATATTCAGTCCAATGATTATAAAAATATATAATCATTTTTATAATTAGAAATCACAAATAGTAAAAGCATAAATTAATTATTTTTGTTTGAGTCTTAAAATTGTTCTTGGAAGCAGCATTATCACCAAAAACAAAAGTAATAATAAATTATTTTCCAAAGAGATAATTTTGCAAGAATTATTTCATAAACTCTGGATGTGCGACTACGGGTGCCCAAATATGTGCCAAATCTACCTATTTATTAAGATATAATTTGAATCTATGAAGAAATAATATTTGTTGACATCAAGGTTTTGGGTTTCTTTTTAAGAAATCACACATTAAAGATCTTCAATTTGTCCAAGTCAGATAGATATCATTCCCATGAATAAATTTTCATGAATAGTCAGCAAGAATTAAAATTGTCATCATTGCAAATTCTTTATGTGTGCCAGATGCTGTTCTATGCACCTCACTTAGTCCTCAACACAACCTCTAAGATAAGTATCTGTATTCACATTTTTAAAAAGAGAAAATTGATCCTTTAAGAAGTGGAAGAAATCCCCTTTTCCAACATCAGACAGTTAGCAAAAGTAGACCCAAGATTCAAACCCTATTAATCTGACTTTAAAGGACATGTAATCAACCCAAATGTCCAAAAATAGATGAGTAGATTGAAACAGTAAAGCATATGTACTCTGTGGAATATTATTCAGCCATTAAAAATAATGAGACCCTGACATTTGGTACAAAATGGATGAACATGGAAGACTGAATGCTAAGCAAAGCTAGCCAGACTATGAAAGACAGACATTGTATGTCGCCAGTTATATACCAAAACTAAAAGATTGCCCTTCCTGCTGTTATGCAACAGGTAGGGCAACTGTAGATACACCAGAGACAGTAAGGGAGAGATAATAGGGGGAGAGAGAAAAAAGCAGTATGTTTGAGTGGCATAAAAGTGAAGTTATTTGCTCATGATAATGTATACGGTGATGTCTTTTTCTTGACTGATATGCAGTGTATTCATGCCAGGAAAAACCATGTTGTAGGCTGTAAAGATGTTTAGTAATTAAATATATATATAAACCATGTTGTATGCTGTAAAGATGTTTGGTAATTAAGTATATATAGAGAAAGAAAGAAAAAAGAGAGAAAAAGTGTCAAAGGAATAAGAAAATTAAGTTGTTTTTATAAAAAGCCTTCATGTTCTACTATTCAAATAACCATGGATGTATGCCCTGTGGATTCGATTCACATGCCAGATAAGATAGCTCTCAACAGTGCTCTCACCTTCTCTGAGGAGCAAATAGTTGAGATGCTGGACTCAGTCATGAGATCAAGTACTAAAAGTTACTTGAGCTCTTTGACAGCTGTCATGGCTTAGAGTATGAAACCCACCAGAAAGTTGGGAAACAAGAAAAGGCCATTATCCTTGAAAATAACTGATAAATTTTAAAAGTCACAGTACACATGAGGAATATATTCCTCTATCAGGTTGACCATCCATTTAGCATTACACAGAAGGAAGTCATTGGTAAATAGTGACAACCTGGGAATGAAAACACTGATAAGATGCTTCATCCTGACAAAGACCACAATGCCTGAGTTTCAACAGGGGCCAACCTAACAAGAAGTGCAGGGGTCAGGTGTTGCAGTAACACAAAGAAAAGTCAGTACAGGAAATACTTGACCTCTTTGTATTTTCTTTAGGATCATCTCTACTCACAAGTAAAGTCTATGATCTGTCATTCTGTGTGGTTTTCCCAGTATGCTTCAGGATGACAGGACTGGGAAATGGAACTGCAGCCTCCAAGTAGGCATCAGGTTCTCTTAAGCAGTGCATTATTGCTGGACCATAGAGCTGGCCTGAACGATATTTTTTGCCTATTTATTTATTTCATGAGAAAGAGAGACAGGTAACCTTGACAGACTCTTACCGTGTCGGTACCTTCCCCTATCTCTCAGCCAGTCAGATCGACCCAAGGTCCAAGCCCAGGCCTCCTGTATGATTCCAGTATTATGCAGCAGTACCCTGCAGCCTGCACCAGTGCCACTGGGCACCATTTGATGATTTTAAGAGTAGTTCTCAGACTTTTACTGAAATAATAGTGGGCTCTATGAATTTTACAGATACCAATGAATACTCAGATTCCTACCTGCTTGAGATTTTAACTAGAGACTTAGAGGCTCTAGAATTTATGTTCTAATACCTCAGCTGATTCTACAGCAAATGATTCATGTCTCTAAGAAGTACTAACTCATGTCTCTAAGAAGTACTCGCCCCACAACTAAAATATTGTACAAATATTAAGTTCGTTATAGACAGGCTTGAGGAATAATTGTGACCTAGAATTTCCTGGAATGTTGGTCTCTACCATGAAAACATTACTTATGGAATTTCATGGAAAAACTGGAATGTCTTAAATCCACACACCTGCTGGGGAAGTAGCCGTGCAGTACAACACAGTGACCAAAGGGACCTTAAACACCAGTTTCTCAGGTCATTATAGGGGGGCTTCACCACCAGAGAGAAAAATCTAATTGATCATAATTAACTACCATAGCAATATCAGTCTACATGTTGGATGCTGTTGGGTAGCAGATACGTGTAAGGTCAAGTTCTGAATTTGTGATATTCTCCAATATGTATTCTTTGTTTTTTTTTGTTTTTTTTTTTTTTTTTGAGAGATTTTTGCTGTAGGGTGTTTGTGCTTACTGGAGAGACAGGAGAACCAGACAGACAAGAAACAAGAAATCATCCCCAGGGTAGATGGCCATGCTGCAATCCCTTCTCCTCTGTTCTCCCAGGATCTTGAGAACGCACGCACATGTGCCCAACATGATATTTAAGTTGCCATGTCTAAGAGTCAAACTGCAGTCAGCTGCATGGGAATCCAGCGATGTAAGCTTTTTGCCAGCTGCTGGTCCCTCCATTGTGCATTTTTAATAATGATTTTCCTGCCTTCTCCTCTGTTCTCCCAGGATCTTGAGAACGCACGCACATGTGCCCAACATGATATTTAAGTTGCCATGTCTAAGAGTCAAACTGCAGTCAGCTGCATGGGAATCCAGCGACATAAGCTTTAATGTCAGCTGCTGGTCCCTCCATTGTGTATTTTTAATAACAATTTTCCTGCAGAAATGATTCCTGTGTTCATAAGAAACACTTAAAGAAGAATTACAACAAAAATATTTTTAAAACATTTTTGTATCTTCTCTTCAAAGGCTTTCCTGATCCCACAAGCTGAAAGCAATGCTTTTCCTCTCCCCTTCCCCACTGTACTAGATGCTCTTCTTAGTTGACTCTTAATTGCTCAGTAAAGTCTGTTTATTAATATGTCTTTACCTGTCAACAGGACTGTGGGGCTTTATAAATAAGGGTAATTTTTTGATTCACTGCATTATTCTCTACTGCATATGTGGCATATAACTGGACTCTGATGCTGTTGGTTTCCAGGCATTTAAGTTAGCACCTTTTACTCACCAGAGAACAACTTCCTGCAGAACTGCTATCAACAGCCTTGAACAGATAACTTGGGAAGCGTGTCAAACAGATACTAATCCAGATCATATTCCTACCAAAACTAAAGCAGAGTGAAAATTATGTGGACCATATATATTCCCTCTCATCTGAGAACTGCAATACCACAATTGTGGAAACTGAATTATGACATTAGTATTTATGAAGAAAACCATTAGCATTAGGAAGATTAGGATGCTGGGGGTCTTGGATCTCTTTAGTAGAAGAGAGAACAGTTTCTTTGGGCGTGGACTTGGCAAGAAGAAATTGGGCAAAGATTTTGGATGACCTGCCAAACCTTAATCTGAGCCTGATTTGGGAAGAAGGCAGTGCACAGACCATTTCAAGGCTAAGTGCATTGATTTAGTCTGAAGATCTATTGTCAGGCAAAGGTGAAAGAAGTCTCCTGAGTATCTACAATAGTAAAAGCTGTGAACTAGGCCTAATGATCAGAACTTGTGTACACCTGTTTTTCATTTGTTGCCAATTCATGTAGTCTGATTCTGCTGTGTGGGGACTAGTGAGGCCTTTGACTTCTGTTTGGGGCCTGTTTGGCATAGGACTGACATGGTGGAACCTGAAAGCTGTGATTTGGTCTCAGTAGCACCTTGACTGAATTGTGTATCATGGCCCAGTGTGATGCATTCTGGATAATTTGGTTAATCCCTTTATCATGTGGTTTCACCAACAAGAGCTGGTAGTGTTTCAGTAGTGTTTAGAAATGAGCAGCTTTTCCCTTGAGAGGATAATTTTAAAAATTGTTCCAATATTTTGAATATGATAGTTTTTAGGTTATTGATTTGAGCCAATAAGTAGGAATCAGATATAGCTCTATAATATGATTTATCTTACAGGCAACATTAGCGTTATGGTCACATTTTACTGCAGTTTGTAACTAATGCTCAATTTAGGAGTTCTTCTCCCATAAGGATGCCTAGTGGGCGTCTTGCCCCAAGGGCCAAGGTCTAATGAGCCACAGATATATGGTAAGGTCTTGAGGATGCTGCACTTTGAAACCAGTAATGGCATCCCAGTAATTATACATACACCTTTGCCACTGCATGAGATGGAGTGCTGTCAGAGCTTGTAGATTAGCTAATCTACTGTAGCCACTGCCTTAGATTGATTAATTGCTTTTGGTGTTGTAATTGCAATTTCATGGTCAAGGCATACTATTGGCATTACCCGAACTGTGATAAAGCTTTTAGGAGAATATTGAACACAGGAACCCTATAATTTTTCTAGAATAAATTTCATGTGGGACCCCAAATTTCAAGTGCTCTGTAAAATTGTTTATATATACCTTGATCTCTAAGAGTTATCTAGTCTTCTCAAATATCATATTCCTATTGCAGAGTGAAATTCATTCATTTCTCAAACTAATGCCATAAGTTCTTGGTGTTCTATCAAGATACCTCTGACTGAGCCAGTGCATTCACCTGTCAGATGCTGTAGGAATTGGCTGCTAATAGCACTAGTCTTCACCCTTCTCCAGAAGACAGCCATTGTACAATGGGAGCTAACTCATCTGGAGATGTATGCGTGGTTAATAGCAGCCTCCACCAACCATACCTACTGGTGGCCTTGTAGTCAATAACTAAGTGAACAGGGGCTTAATAGCAGTCCCAGTCCCTTCCTTCTTGGGCAGGAGTATCTCATGGTATGATTCATGTCCCAGAGTTACCTGTGAAAAACTCTTGAATGGCTTGTTTAACTAACTTCTTCCCCTGGTTCACCCTGTTTTCCTCATTCACTTAAAAATTGTTCCTAAGAGCACTCCATCCATAAGTCATTCATACAAGAATTCCAATCTCGGGAACCAGCAGTTAGCGTAATGGCTATGTCGCTGGACTCCCACGTAGTCGACCGCAGTTCACGTCCCGGACCCGGTGGCTTAAAACTCATGCCGGGCGCATGTGCGTGCGTGCCCAAGATCCCAAGAGGAGAATGGAGGAGAAGGGATTGCGGCGTGACCATCCCCCCTGGGGGGTGATTTCTCGCTTTCTGTCTCTATGTCTCTCTCTGTCTGTCTGGCGAGCACATGCACCCTACAGTGAAAATCTCTCCAAAAAAAAAAGAATTCCAATCTCAATTCTCTATGAGGAAAATATTATTATGTGGTTTGGGAAGACAATTTAGACTAAATGGCTTAAAGGGGTATTAAGAAAAAAATACAAAGGCCAGCAGGTGGTATGGTGGTTCAGGCAGTGGGATTACCACATGGCTGACCAGTTCAAGTCCCAGACATAGTGGCTTGAAAATCACTCTGGGTGTGTGTGCATGCATACTCAAAATCCCAAGTGGAGAATGGAGAAGGAATTGCATGTGACCATTATCCCTGAGGAGTGATTTCTCACTTTCCTTCTGTCTGTTTTTTTCCTGTCCAGAAAGCACACATGCCCTATGGCAAACCTCTCCCCTTGACCAAAAAAAAAAAGAAAAAGAACAATAATAAGTTAGCAATGATAACAAAAGTACTAATGCTAATAATTAAAAGAATATTAATCACTGAAGTATAATGATTGAGCACAAGAATCCTGAAAATCTTTTTTGACATTTTGTATCCTATATCTAGAGAAGTGTTTGATCATAATAAGAATTGGGTGAATAAATAAATAGTTTGTGAGCCAGGTATATACTCTCTCTCTAGGAAGACATAATTGCTTGAAGAAATAGGTGGAGAGCCAGCATTCCAAATAGGAAAATATATGGAATAAAATAACTTAGATGCTATACAGCCCTGAGACAGAAATGGGGAAAAAAGTTTATTTTGGAACAGAAGGATGCAATTTTGGTCAAGGCTCAATCAACCAATTCATGATATACATTCATCCTTTTAAAGCTTATTAAACAATATGGTTATTAATGGGCATAGACTTATAAGGGTCATAGTTGTCAGGGTTTTTACTTTTTTATTTATTTATTTTTAACAAGGGAAATATTCTATTTTTTTTTTCTTTTTTGAAGTTTTTGCTACAGGATGAATGGGCTTGCTGGAAAGACATAGAGAAAAGGAAAGTAAGTCTCTCTCTCCAGAGGGGATGGCCATGCTACAGTCTCCTCTCCACCATTCTCCTCTTGGGATTTTGGACATGTGTGCCTGGCAAGATTTTCATGCCACTGAGTCAAGACTTGAACTGCCATCAACCATGTGGGAGTCCAGCACCTTACCCACCACATCACCAGATGGCTCAGGAAACTGTTTTCTAAATAAAATCTCACTCATATACTCACTACAACTCATAATCAGATGAAAGCAGTATTTATTGATGTGAGTCTATTCTGTAAGTTAAAATGTTTGCCATGGTGAATAAATAAATTGAATCTGTGTTGAGTAACAACAACAAAAAATTAAGTGTGGATTATACTTGTCTATTTCCATCTTATATCAGCTTCAGAAAACATTTTAATTCTCTCTATGTTTTTCACAAAAATATAGATGTATGCAAATAAAGACTTGTGATCACACAAAGTTTTAGTATTTGTTGTTTGTTTTCTTACTTTGTAATCTCAGGCCAGTCCAAACCAACTCAAATCTTTGAAACAAAAATCTTAGTGAGAAGTTTTGTTTCAGAGTTGAATCATTTAAAGTCAGTATCATGTTTTTATCTACAAGTGCTTAGAATACCTAACAAGTCATAACAATGAGAGTTCATATGATTACTAATTACTTCAAAAGTGAAATTAAGATCTTACTGAGTGGAAGGCCCTTGAGTTTTGCCCTGATCATGAATGAGAGATGAGTAGTTTTTCAAGTATTGTTTACTTTGAGACCAGCAGATTGCATAATGGTTACATCATAGACTCCCACATGGCTGACCATGGTTTGAGACTCAAAACTGGCAGCTTGAAACTCATGCCAGACATGTGTACATGTGTGTCCAAAATCCCAAGAGGAGAATGGAGAAGACGAGATTGCAGCATGGCCATCACCCCTGGGGGGATCATTTCTTGCTTCTTGTTTCTCTGCCTCTCTGGTGAGTGCACATGTGCTATAGGGAAAACAACAACAACAACAACTCGAAATAAAAAAAGAAAGTATTATTTACTTTTGCAGATATTCATTAGGCTGTGTTCACAAATAATGTGAAACTAAAACTTCTTAAGCAGTGATATATTTATTGAACATTTAAATATATGTAGAGCTACTACAGAAAAAAATTATTCTAAGGTTGACCTTCCTTTGCCTCTTCACCTTTTCCTACTGCCCTCCTCACCCCCAGTAAAAAAACATACTATAAATTTCAAGTTAATGCTTTGGCAAATTCTAATGAGATATACACACACACACACATACACACGCACAGAACATAATATTGTATACCATAGATAAACACAATTATTTAGCAATTAAAAATAAATAAATAAAATTATATAAACAAATACAATTTAAATAAAACATTTACAAATTAGAAGCATCTTTGGTAAAACCGAGAGTTTTACAGAACATAATTTGAAAATTATTAAGGAAAGGAAAGGATGTATTCAGATCTTAAATTGTTTGCTGAATGTCCTTTACCTGCCTTATTTCTTCAGCCATGCATGGTTCAAAAGCTGTGAAGTCAATGAGAGTATAAAGACTTAGAGACAAGCTGTGGCAGTGACAAAGCAGGGAGGGACATGCAGTACATAACCCTTGAAGCAGCCATGTAAGCTTTACAGAACTCTGCTTATCAGCTGTGCCACCACACAGCAAAGTCACTTAAGGATCTCTATAAAAAGAAATAGAACCAGAAACCAACCCACACTTACGAAGTCAGAATGTCTGTGGTTGGAACCCAGACATCTATATTGTTTTTAAAACTTCACAGATGGTTTTGATGAGCCAGGATAGGGAATTATGAAAAATGCCTTTGTAGTTTTCAGCTTTTACCAATATCATATTTAGTCTCAAAAAAATAAAAATAAAGGGATATATCAAATCTGGAATAAAAAGGTGGAAGAGGAGCTAACATTCAAAGTATTAATAGATGTCTGGAAATGTTAAATGACTTTTCTGAGAACTAAAAACTTGATTCGCATTAATGTTCTAACTCCTCATTGCATGACCCTCCCTTCTGTTGGAAGAGATTCTCTTAAAAGTTACACAAAACTGATGGGTGAGTCATGCTCACAAAAATTGAATTTGGGAATCATGATCCAAAGAAACTTGATACAGCCTTGTAAAAAACCTAAATATGTTTTTTTGAAGGTTGTGTCCTCCAGCAAGGTAATACTTCTCAGGCTTATGTTCACAGATGGTTATATTCCCTATTTTTGATTAGAGACCTGAGATTACCCAGGTATTGTCAGCACTCAGTGCCCGCATGCAATAGAAAATGTCAACCAGCAAAATCAGAATGAAGCATCAGAAGTAAATGAATAGTGTCTCTGTATTGACTGACATGCATGGCATTCCCTTTTGAAAAAGCAATGTAATACACTATAAAGTTATATGCAATCCAATGTCATATAAACAAGATTATGATGATAATAAAAAAATAAATAATTTTTTAAAAAGAAGTAAATGAATAGTGTCTCTGTATTGACTGACATGCATGGCATTCCCTTTTGAAAAAGCAATGTAATACACTATAAAGTTATATGCAATCCAATGTCATATAAACAAGATTATGATGATAATAAAAAAATAAATAATTTTTTAAAAAGAAGTAAATGAATAGTGTCTCTGTATTGACTGACATGCATGGCATTCCCTTTTGAAAAAGCAATGTAATACACTATAAAGTTATATGCAATCCAATGTCATATAAACAAGATTATGATGATAATAAAAAAATAAATAATTTTTTAAAAAGAAGTAAATGAATAGTGTCTCTGTATTGACTGACATGCATGGCATTCCCTTTTGAAAAAGCAATGTAATACACTATAAAGTTATATGCAATCCAATGTCATATAAACAAGATTATGATGATAATAAAAAAATAAATAATTTTTTAAAAAGAAGTAAATGAATAGCATAGGTGTTGAAGTTACCTAGACTTACCCAGCCACGCTATGTCTTTGATAACCCTTTCAATATGTCTCACATCATTTCCTGTTTCATCTTCAGAATTCTTTGCCCATACTTTTTTACTTTGCCTTCCCTCTTGGGAAGCTGAGCTGTATGGAGTATGTTCATGGACCTAATTAACCTTTAACTTTCTTTGGATTGATAAAAAAAGGAGAGGAAAGTAAATTTATGATATTTGTTTCCAAAGTTGCTTTCATGAACAATTGCCTCAGGCGAACTGCATTCCTCTGTGACTCTTCTGACCAGCAGAGAGTCACCTGAAGCCCACAGAATAACTACCTGTGACACAGAGATCTGAGTCAAGAGGGAGAGGGAGAGGTCATTTCAGGAATATGCCTGCTAAGCCTCTCTTGTCTTCTGTATTCATTAGGGCAAAGGAGGAAGAAAAGTTACTTTTTAGAGAAAGTTGGTTTTTAGCACATTAGAAAAATGGCAGATTTCCAGAACATGTTGGTATTAGTATCGATTTGGGGTGGTGGGGGTGGGATGGAAAGACTAAATGAGACCAGAGGCTGGACAAAAGACTTTGGAATATGGAAAAATATATTTATCAGGTCACACACCATCTGATGTGCTCCTATTGTTTGCAAGCAGAAAAGCCACATTCCCTGAGCATGCATTCACTCATTCAGAGTCCATATATCCATGGTGTTCTAGAAGCATGGTGTTTCTGTTGTTCTCTAACATTTCCCCCATTTTTGCTCTTTAAAAAACCTAATGGATCCTCCGTAGGAAAAACCACGAATGCAGCAAGGGCAGTCTTATTATCTTGGAGCTGTCCAAAGAGATGACAGATGCAGCAGAAGGCTAGAACAAAACAGAGACAAATTAAGATTCCCATTGCAATGATACCCCACATTTGTAAATGAGTACCCTGAAACCAGGTGGAAGGAACTAGTCATTTGAAACTGCCTTAAAGTGTTTTGTAAGGTAGATATTTGAGTTTCTTTTTATATATCAACAAGTTATTGATAGAGAGAGCCTTCTAAATGTGAAAGCTGGGAGCTGAGATTGGTAGTAAAAGCTCCCATCAGGTGTTCTTTACCATGGGTGAAGTCTCTCATTAGAGCACAACAGTGTAACACACACCTGCTGGTGTTCCCAATCACACCACAGTGTTTGGCAAACAGTCTGAGCAGCTTGAAGATCTCCTAACCATTGTAGGGCTGCTTCAAGAGCTTGAAGTTGAGATAGAATTCCTTTATCCATAATAGTTCAATCATTTGTTGGGTGAGGTTTCTCATGACTTTTTCAACAACATCAGTGGTATGAATACTAGCGGTTAATGAAACTGGTGCTATAGTGACTGTGGCTACAACAGCAATGGCGGAGACAAGAATAACAAGAGTAAAGAGAAATCTCTTAGCGTGCAGGAAGTTAGTGGGCTGATTCTAAGATTTGTTGGGTGGACAATTTGGTCCGAGATCTGGTTAGATTAACTGGAAGCCAGATCTTGTCTCTGGAGGGAAATGATAAAGGAGATAAATGAAACTGGTGCTATAGTGACTGTGGCTATAACAGCAATGGCGGAGACAAGAATAACAAGAGTAAAGAGAAATCTCTTAGCGTGCAGGAAGTTAGTGGGCTGATTCTAAGATTTGTTGGGTGGACAATTTGGTCCGAGATCTGGTTAGATTAACTGGAAGCCAGATCTTGTCTCTGGAGGGAAATGATAAAGGAGATATTTAAATTGGTAACATTAGAATATGAAAGCAGGAGGTTTACCGTCCTTTGGGTATGGAAATTTTATTATATGAATTGAGCTCAGTAATGTTAACTCTCTCTGCTCTAATAAGGAAAACATAGGGATGAGAAGTACAAATCATGACATAATCTGAAACATTATTAATAAGATCAATGGTACAGAAGGAATGGTTGAGATGATACTATCCATGAGAAATAATTCTATGACAAAATGGCAAGGCTATATGCCAAAGTTGAGAATGGATAGGGCTGTTTTAAGGAGAGCTGATAAGTCATACAACTGACCCAGAGAGACCGTGTACAGACCAAGAAAAGGTCAAACTGGTGGGAGATTCAAAGATATTGTCTCCCAGCAATAAAATTTCCAAATTTCCATTAGATTCCCAATGAAGAGGAGTCCCATAGATAAAAAGCAAAGTTGTTTGAGGTACTTTTGGGTACATAGTTGCCATTCAATATTATAAAATTGATATCTCCGATTAGGTGCTGGTTCGCATTTCTTTAATGGAGGAGGTTGTATATTTACATTTGATGAGGAAGATACATTAAATGTGACCCCTGAGATAAAAGTTAAATTAACTATATGATCAGGGGTTTGGAGTTGATAGTAGAGGTATTTCTGTAGGATTACCTGAGGGAATCCATCAAGAAATTGAATCTCAGGGGTGTTTGGTGCTCCCATATTTTGGAAAATGGTTTCTGCTTATTGGTCTAGTTTTTTTTTTTTTTTTCATTGTTCCCAGTTGATTTCAGAGGCCTGTTGAGAGCAGGGTAATGGGCCTGGATTATTAAGGCTGAAATTCTGGAGCCGAGACTGAAGATAAGGGTCCATGTTGAAATTTGATCCTTTTTTATTTTATTTATTTATTATTTTATTTATTTATTGAGAGATTTTTACTTCAAGATGCATGCACTGGGAACCAGCAGTTAGCGTAGTGGCTGTGTCGCTGGACTCCCACGTAGTTGACCGCGATTCGCGTCCCGGACCCGGTGGCTTAAAACTCACGCCGGGCGCGTGTGCGTGCGTGCCCAAGATTCCGAGAAGAGAATGGAGGAGAAGGGATTGTGGCGTGACCATCCCCCCTGGGGGGTGATTTCTCGCTTTCTGTCTCTATGTCTCTCTCTGTCTGTCTGGCGAGCGCACGCGCCCTACAGTGAAAATCTCTCCAAAAAAAAAAAAAAGATGCATGCACTCACCAGAGAGATAGAGAGACAGAAAGCAAGAAATCACCCCGCACCCCCTTCCCAGAGGGGATGAACATGCTACAATGTCTTCTCCCCCATTTCTTCAGTAGGATTTTGGGCATGTACACACATGTGCCCTGTATGAGTTTTAAGTCACTGGAACCAGAACTTGAAATTGAAACACTGTCAACTACGTAGGAGTCCAGCAACATAATCATTACATCATCTGCTGGTCCAGAAATTTGATTCTTTTTAATGGTATCCACTGAGTTCCTCTAGGTAAAGAGACACATGGAAACCTTCTGGTCTAGGTTATTAAAAGGTAAATTCTTTCTCATTGTGAGTTTGATTCCCAGTCAAGGATATAAACCTGTAACGGCGGGCTGGTTTGATATTGGGATAATCACCAACACTTTTGATAGGCTGCAGTATTTTGTTCATCAAGATTTTTAAAACGAATTGTGTATAAGACTCTCGAAAGTCTATCTCCAGGGAATTCCCCTGGAGTAGAGGAATTTCCTCTTTTTTTTTTGGAGAGGGTTTTGCTATAGGGCTTGTGCACTCACCAGAAAGACAGAGACAGAGACAGAAAGTGAGAAATCACCCCCCAGGGGGGATGCCATGCCAAAATCCTTTCTCCTCCATTCTCTTCTCGGGATCTTGGGCACGCATGCACACACACCCGGCATGAGTTTAAGCCACCAGCTCCGGGACTCGAACCACAATCGACTACATGGAAGACCAATGACATAGTCATTATGCCAACTTCTGGACCTGCCCCTTTTTTGTTTTTTAAGATATACCTTAAGAGAGCGATGAGTATGTTCTATAAAGATTTGGCCAGTAGAATTATGAGGAATTCTAGTAACATGTTGCATATGAAAATCTTGGAGAATATGATTAAATCTTAGGCTGGTATAGCAGGGAACATTATCTGTTTTTAATTGTTTTGGACATCCAAAATGGCAATACATTCAAGAAGCTGAGTGATATAACATGATGCGTGTTTTTTCTCCTTATAAAGGGGTAGCATGAATGAATTTAGAATAAGTATCAATAATTACATGAATAAATTTAATTTTACTGAAGGAAGGTTGATGAGTAACATCAGTTTGCCAAATACGATTATAGTGAAGTCTCTGGGATTCACTCCGTTGCCCAAAGAAGGGCCTGAAATGGCAGGAGGGACAGATACAACAATCATTTGAGCTTCCTAGCAATTTGTGAAGAGCTCGATTTTACAATTTGTATCTTCTGCTTAATGATTCGTTTAGGAACTTGGAAAACCAATTAATTTTTCCATAGAAACTAAACATTTTTACCCAATTTCATGATTAGATTGTTAGGAACCTGTACTTTTAGGAGTACATTCTTTTTCTATCCTCTTTATGAATTTTTTTAAAGACATAACACTATAGGACTATAGTCATTCACATAAAGCTTTAAAAAGGCAACTAACTATGGACAATAGGATTTAAATCAACCAGTTAAAGATCTGACAAGATTTTACCATTGACAAATTTGGATAAACCTGTGACATACACTAGTTTAACATGTCTGATAAATATTACTCTATAGATTCTTGGTCATTTCAAATTATATTGTAACACAGTATGTATATAAATACAGAAACACATATATACACAAAAATATTCATGTAACATACATATAACTCAAATGTAATATAAAGAAAATTAAAAGTACTTAATTAGACAATATTCCCCATTTTATTTAACTTATTAAAATAAGCCTCATTGGATGTTTCAGGATCCCTCTGTAAACATCAAAAGTTATTTGAAGTCGAGACCAGCAGTTAGCGTAATGGCTATGTCGCTGGACTCCCATGTAGTCGACCGCGGTTCGAGTCCCGGACCCGGTGGCTTAAACTCACGCCAGGCACGTATGCGTGAGTGCCCAAGATCCCAAGAGGAGAATGGAGGAGAAGGGATTGTGGCATAGCCATCCTCCCTGTGGCGGGGAGAGGGGGTGATTTCTCACTTTCTGTCTCTCTGTCTCTCTCTGTTTGTCTGGCGAGTGCATGCGCCCTATAGCAAAAACCTCTCTCAAAACAAACAAAAACAGTAGAATGCTTAAATATTTGACTTACCTGCAAATTTTTTCTTTACCATATTGAAATCAGCTTATTTGTTAAAGATTTTAAGTCATGTGTACTTGAGAAGCATTTAAATTAATTTGTATGAGTGCTCTTTTTATAAACCAAATTCAATGGAATTTCTTAAGACCTTTTACCACATAGACACACAACATATAATACATGATAACATATATGAATACACACAAAAACAAAATCTGTCACATTTTTCTGAAAAGTTCTTTGTCTCCTTTTCTGAAGTTTGAGTGATTAATCCTTAGAAATGTTTATCTTTTATCTAAAATTTGAATAGCCTTAGCAAGCAGATCTTGCAGAGCTGATAATGTTTACACTTTAATCCCATACTTGTAGATCTCAAATGAGTTAACAAAGACCACAGATTTTTAAAATTAGTGTAAAGACTGGAAAGTTTAAAGGAATAGATGATGATATAGTTAGAGTTTTTAAAGTTTTATTTACTTGGTCATTTTTAGGCCAGATTTCCCTTGTCTTCAACCTATTTTGAAGCGAGTGTGCTGCAAAGGAAAATGAGCCTCATCTTTTAGCAGTATGAGAGCCAAACATCACTGGTGAGAGACCATGTGCCCCAGTGGGGAGTCTCTCCTAATCTAAGGAAGATTTTCCCAGCTAGAAGGAGGGAGAAGTAGATCCTTCTTTGTCACTTCTGTATCAAATTTGATGGAAGTGGCTATATTATCTGATGGGGATTCCTGCTTGGAAGGGGAATCATCGGGAGTATGCAAAGGAGTTAAGGCTGTTCTAACAAAGCTCCAGGACCTAAAGACAGAGATGGTACGAGGCTGTCCTTGATCGAGACTTCATTTTAGGACCCATTCTACTTCTTCACAAATCTGAAAATCTAAAGTTCCCTCACCAGGAAACCAAGGACAATACTGGCAAACTGTTAGTAATAGTAACATAGAGCTCTAGTTTCTTTTTTTTTCTTTCTTTTTTTTGAGAGGTTTTTGCTATAGGGTGTGTGCACTCACCAGAAAGAAAGAGAGAAACAGAGAGAAGACAGTGAGAAATCACCCCCCAGAGGGAATAGCCATGCCGCAATCCCTTCTCCTCCATTCTCATCTTGGGATCTTAGGCACACACGCACACGTGCCTGGCGTGAGTTTAAGCCACTGAGTCTGGAATTCGAACTGCAGTCGACTACATGGGCGTCCTAAGACATAGCCATTATGCCATCTGCTTGTCCTGAGCTCTAGTTTCTTTTCTTTTCTTTCCTTTTTTTTTTTTCTTTTTTTTTTTTTTTTTTTGGGGGGTTTTTTTTTCGAGGGCGGGGGCCCTTCCCAACAGAGAGGGAAAGAAAGACAGAAAGTGAGAAATCACCCCGCAGGGGGGATGGCCACACCACAATCCCTTCTCCTCCATTCTCCTCTCGGGATCTTGGGCATGCACGCACACATGCCCAGCGTGAGTTTAAGCCACCAGGCCAGGGACTCAAACTGCGGTCGACTACGTGGGAGTCCAGTGACATAGCCATTACGCTAACTGCTGGTCCCTGAGCTCTTTCTAACAGCATTGAGCAGCTGTAAAAAGTTGCTGTAAGGTTTTTTAATAGACCTTTTGAGATTTTGTTAACTCTCACACCATGTTATTAATCCCCCTCCTATGCTATGAAAGTCAGTCCCTTTCTCAAGAATAGGGTAGGAAACATCCCTTATCAGGGACAGGTTTTGAGTTTCCCAAGTGGATCAGTCAATTATCTCTTCTGGGCGTTCAGGTTCTGCAGGATCGCATTGGGGTCACCACTACTTGTGGCTCTTCTGACTGGCAGAGAATCACTGAATCATACATGGAATAAATACTTGAAAAATAGAAATCTGAGTAGAGCGGGGAGGCCACCCCAAGGGAGAGGTCTGCTAAGCCTCTCTCATCCTCCATATTTATTAGGGCAAAGGAAGAAGGAAAGTTATTTTTTAGGGAAAGGTGTTTTTTAGAGAAATAGAAAAAGAGGGGATTTCCAGAATATGTTGGCTTTGGTATCGACTGGGAGATAACACTAAATGATGCCAGAGGCTGGACAGAACACCTTGGAATCTAGAAAAATATATTTATCAGATCACACACCCATCGAAGGAACTCTGGTTGTTTGCAAGCAGGAAGGCCACATTCTCTGAGCATGCATTCACTCCGAGTCCATAGATCTATGGTTTTCTAGAAGCATAGCATTTCTGTTGACTTCCACCAAGGTCCTTTCTTCTCTCTGAATAGCTCTCTCTATAGCCTTTCTTTCCAGGTCCTGGAAATTGACCCCACCTCTTTCTTTGTCATGCCCAGTGGCTACCACTTTATCAACCCAAGTTAATATACTGACACTTGATTCCCCTCTGTGCTCACTCATTTGCAACCAGTTTCTTCATTAAAGGCCCCATGAGCAAGTATCATTTAAATGTATTATCTGTTTGTTGCTGGCTCACTGGTTGGTAAATATTGGCTTGTCTGAAAAGTCATAATGCATTTTTCATAGAAAAATATGTTGCAACTTTCCTGAGAATTTAATAATATCATGCTTCATTTTTATGGACTCTTAAGACAGGTGAAGTCTATCCCTGAACTCAGTTTCTGGGTATATTTGTACATTATCAACAATTAAATGTTCATTAGAAATTTGAACATATATACAAATGAAAATTCAGCAGTGATCACTGGGTACCAATTATTTTATTAATTTTTCATAGATTTAAATCTATGTCTCTATATTTAGGATTAAGAAAAATTAACTCAGTCTCAGAAAAAGCATCAAACACAATTCTTCAAAATCTCTGGTAGCATTGTGGAGGCTGGATTGGAGGCAGAGATAAATGGAAACAAGAAAATCTGTTTAAAAAATCCTGCAGATAGGTCAGGAGGTGGCACGGAGGTTGAAGCACTGATCCTACAAGATCAACTATGCAGTTTGGTCCTGGACCCAGTGGCTTGACAGCCACACAGGGTGCATGTGTGCCCAAGATCCCTAGAGGAGAATAGAGGACAGAATAAAAGAGAACAGATTGTGTGGATGGCCACGACCCCCTGGGGACATCTCTCTCTCTCTCTCTCTCTCTCTCTCTCTCTCTCTTGCACACGCTGTTTCTCTCTGGCAAGCACATTCACTCTATAGCAAAATAAAAACTGTTGAGTGATGGTAAAAATAATGGCTGAAGAGTGGTAATTTGCTGGGAGTAAACTCAGGGAAAACACATTTTAGACAATAAAGGTGGTAAGATTAATTAAGACAAAAAAAAAGAGAAAACCATCAGAACTTAGTATAAATGCTATTGACTTTAAGACATCAAGATTTCAGTTCAAGTGGAAATTTTCAGTTTACGTAAAAACATAAAAAGAATCTTAATGAGTTCTACTTGAAGATTAGCATTGTGTTCATTTCTGGAAAAAGTCTTTCTCCAGTACTGGAAAATAAGAATTCCAAAGTAAATGAATCTAGCAATTGTGGACACAATTTAAAGAACTTGTTCCCCATTGATTGCTAACATATTATTTGCATATATTATTTGTTAGCTATGAACTTACCTAAGTTTTGGTTGAATTAGGCAAAAGGGACACCATTTATTTCTATTAAAAGAAAAAAGAGAAATGAAAAATACATTTTTCCAGCCTTTCCATTTGCTGGCCTATGTGAGCTTAAAATTTGGTTCAAAATTGTTTTAAGTTAAATACAAAAAAAGGAAACATTTCTGGATAGAGTAAGACATAGGCATAAAATAGCATACAGATATTATGAACATAAAATAATTATCAGAAACTATTTTTATGAGTTATGTGTAAATAAATAAGAACCATATGGACTGCATTTCCCTGGAAATACACTTGGGCTTGAAAATTAAAAGGAAAAAAATAACCACATTGGCAAAAAGCTTAAAAGAATTTGCCAAATCCCCACAGTTAGAAAAATAGCTTGAAACATTTGAAGAACCCAAACGTGGACGGATTTGCCCTAGTTAGAAGGCCTTTTACGGTCAGATGAATGTGGGTAGCAATGGAGGAGGTAGGGTGGAAAAACAAATCATGAATAACACATGGTTTGGCATTTTCCCAGTCAATTTAATGGAAACTGGAATTAAAATGTTCCACAGAATATACTTGACCAAATTTTCACACCAAACAGGTTCAAGAATTTTCTAAATGGTTGACCCAATTTGAAGTAAGTTGTACCAAGTTAGTATATCCGTAATGCCTGGCATCCTACCCTGTCAAAGAAAAGTTCTATACTTCATGACTGGCATTTCAGTAAGTTCAGGGAAAATTGTGAGATTGACCACATAGGGCCACCTGGTGGTGTAGTGGTTAAGGGTCTGCATCCCACATGGCTGGAGTCTCAGACCAGGGACCTAAGAAACAGGTTGGGTACATGTATGCACATACTCAAAATCTTAAGAGGAGAACGAAGGATAAGGGATTACAACATGGCCATTCCCCCCACCCCCCCGAAGGTGGCTTCTCCCTTTTGTGCTCTTTTTTTTTGTCTCTCTTCAGTGAGTGTACACTCTTTATGGCAAATTATATATACACATGAATAGAAATTTTTGGGGGGAAGAAAGATTAAGAGGGTTGGTGGTATATTGGAAGTAAAAATACTAAATCTGTAATTAAAAATTATGTCCTTTGGAAAAGAAAATATTAATGTATTTAAGGCAGTTTATAAATCTGGGTTAAGATAAGAGGTCTTGGGTTCATGCATATCTGCAAAGCAGGAAAACAAAAAAGAGAAGGGCTATAAGAGATAGGTAACATTGAAGAAAGTATTGAGGAAACTGGGGCTTGAGAAATGCAAAGAACAGTAAAAATTATCATTCATTCAACAACTATTTATACTCTAAGAACCAAATCAAATAAATGAGATACATAATTGATTTGGGTAAGTGAAAGAATGGAGGTTAAAAATCTCCTATATTATTTTTATTTTCTGTACTAAAGATAATTTTTTTAAGAGAGATTTTTGCTATAGGGCACATGTGCTCGCCAGAGAGACAAACAGAAAGTAAGAAATAAATCCCCAGGGGAAATGGCCCTTCTCCTCCATTTTCCTCTCAGGATTTTGGGCATGCACACACACACACCTGGCGTGAGTTTCAAGTCACCAGATCTGGAACTCAAACACTGGTTGACCATGTGGGAGTCTAGAAAAGTAACCATTACACCATCTGCTTTTTCCAAGAGAATACTTTTTTAAAGTAAATTTATTTAGTTCAAATAAAATACTCAAATTAGTGAAAAACAAATACAATAATAAATTAATGTTTTAATTAGTTTTAGCCCACTGAATTATGATGTAGGGACTGGAAGAAAATGCAGAAGATGAGATAAATTACTATAGGTAATCTTTGATAATGAATGAAAAATCTCAAAACTGAAAGAGAATATTGTATTATTTCTATTTTCAAAAGGGTTAAGAATGTAGAGCAGGAATTTCAGCTTTGATAGGGGTGGTAAAATTATGTGGAATATTTGCAGTATTTTAGAATATTAAGAAGTATACTTTATATCTGGGAATTTAAAGATTTAACTTGACTTTGTCTTATTGCAAGTTTTTTCTAAGACAGCCTAAAAAGTGTGTGTAAGATCTGGCTACCAACAAATAACTTCTCATATTCATCATTCTGAGAGGAAATTAGAAAAACAGGGACAGATGTAAAATAGTAATTAATAATAGAAAAAAACTAATTTCAAATAAACTAAAATGGGATAATTAAAGTAAATAATATTTTAATTGATGGGCTCAAAAAAAATGAGTTTATTGGGACCAGTAGATGGCGTAATGGTTATGTTGTTGAATTTCCACGTAGCTGACCATAGTTCAGGTCCCCGACCTGGCGGCTTAAGCTCATGCCAGGTGTATTTATATGCATGCCCCAAATCCTGAGAGCAGTATGGAGGAGAAGGAATTGTGGCATGGCCATCCCTCCTGGATGGTCCCTCCTGGATGGACTCTCTCTCTCTCTCTCTCTCTCTCTCATTCTCTCTCTCCATCCAGCAAGTACACATGCCTTATATCAAAAATATCTCTCTCAATAAAAAAAGAGAGGTTATT
Organism: Tupaia belangeri chinensis; assembly: GCF_000334495.1. Taxonomy (NCBI): domain Eukaryota; kingdom Metazoa; phylum Chordata; class Mammalia; order Scandentia; family Tupaiidae; genus Tupaia; species Tupaia belangeri. The sequence goes on along the minus strand of NW_006160069.1, from coordinate 2,776,966 downwards.
TTTAAAAGTCTCTGTTACAGGGATCAGCAGTTGGTGTAATGACTATGTCACTGGACTTCCATGTAGTCGACTACGGTTTGAGTCCTGGACCCAGTGGCTTAAACTTGCACTGGGCGCATGTGCATGCATGACCAAGATCCAGAGAGGAGAATGGAGGAAAAAGGATTGCAGTATGGCCATGCCCCCAGGGGGTGATTTCTTAGTTTCTGTCTTTCTGTCTCTCTGTCTTTCTGGCGAGTTCTATACTTCATGACTGGCATTTCAGTAAGTTCAGGGAAAATTGTGAGATTGACCACATAGGGCCACCTGGTGGTGTAGTGGTTAAGGGTCTGCATCCCACATGGCTGGAGTCTCAGACCAGGGACCTAAGAAACAGGTTGGGTACATGTATGCACATACTCAAAATCTTAAGAGGAGAACGAAGGATAAGGGATTACAACATGGCCATTCCCCCCACCCCCCCGAAGGTCTCTTCTCCCTTTTGTGCTCTTTTTTTTTGTCTCTCTTCAGTGAGTGTACACTCTTTATGGCAAATTATATATACACATGAATAGAAATTTTTGGGGGGAAGAAAGATTAAGAGGGTTGGTGGTATATTGGAAGTAAAAATACTAAATCTGTAATTAAAAATTATGTCCTTTGGAAAAGAAAATATTAATGTATTTAAGGCAGTTTATAAATCTGGGTTAAGATAAGAGGTCTTGGGTTCATGCATATCTGCAAAGCAGGAAAACAAAAAAGAGAAGGGCTATAAGAGATAGGTAACATTGAAGAAAGTATTGAGGAAACTGGGGCTTGAGAAATGCAAAGAACAGTAAAAATTATCATTCATTCAACAACTATTTATACTCTAAGAACCAAATCAAATAAATGAGATACATAATTGATTTGGGTAAGTGAAAGAATGGAGGTTAAAAATCTCCTATATTATTTTTATTTTCTGTACTAAAGATAATTTTTTTAAGAGAGATTTTTGCTATAGGGCACATGTGCTCGCCAGAGAGACAAACAGAAAGTAAGAAATAAATCCCCAGGGGAAATGGCCCTTCTCCTCCATTTTCCTCTCAGGATTTTGGGCATGCACACACACACACCTGACGTGAGTTTCAAGTCACCAGATCTGGAACTCAAACACTGGTTGACCATGTGGGAGTCTAGAAAAGTAACCATTACACCATCTGCTTGTCCCAAGAGAATATTTTTTTAAAGTAAATTTATTTAGTTCAAATAAAATACTCAAATTAGTGAAAAACAAATACAATAATAAATTAATGTTTTAATTAGTTTTAGCCCACTGAATTATGATGTAGGGACTGGAAGAAAATGCAGAAGATGAGATAAATTACTATAGGTAATCTTTGATAATGAATGAAAAATCTCAAAACTGAAAGAGAATATTGTATTATTTCTATTTTCAAAAGGGTTAAGAATGTAGAGCAGGAATTTCAGCTTTGATAGGGGTGGTAAAATTATGTGGAATATTTGCAGTATTTTAGAATATTAAGAAGTATACTTTATATCTGGGAATTTAAAGATTTAACTTGACTTTGTCTTATTGCAAGTTTTTTCTAAGACAGCCTAAAAAGTGTGTGTAAGATCTGGCTACCAACAAATAACTTCTCATATTCATCATTCTGAGAGGAAATTAGAAAAACAGGGACAGATGTAAAATAGTAATTAATAATAGAAAAAAACTAATTTCAAATAAACTAAAATGGGATAATTAAAGTAAATAATATTTTAATTGATGGGCTCAAAAAAAATGAGTTTATTGGGACCAGTAGATGGCGTAATGGTTATGTTGTTGAATTTCCACGTAGCTGACCATAGTTCAGGTCCCCGACCTGGCGGCTTAAGCTCATGCCAGGTGTATTTATATGCATGCCCCAAATCCTGAGAGCAGTATGGAGGAGAAGGAATTGTGGCATGGCCATCCCTCCTGGATGGATTAATTCTAGTGCGCTCTCTCTCTCTCATTCTCTCTCTCCATCCAGCAAGTACACATGCCTTATAGCAAAAATATCTCTCTCAATAAAAAAAGAGAGGTTATTTTTAAAAGTCTCTGTTACAGGGATCAGCAGTTGGTGTAATGACTATGTCACTGGACTTCCATGTAGTCGACTACGGTTTGAGTCCTGGACCCAGTGGCTTAAACTTGCACTGGGCGCATGTGCATGCATGACCAAGATCCAGAGAGGAGAATGGAGGAAAAAGGATTGCAGTATGACCATGCTCCCAGGGGGTGATTTCTTAGTTTCTGTCTTTCTGTCTCTCTGTCTTTCTGGCGAGTACACGTGATCCATAGCAAAAAACCTCTCCAAAAAATAATAATAATAATTTCCCATTATAAATAACTCTTACTCTTTTATTATGTCTGTGACTTTGTACTTTCTGTTATTGATAGTTTAATCATCTTTTTTCTCTTATTTATACAGATAAAATGCATTTAACCTACTACATGCTTCTGACTGATGGGGAACCAACAGTCTTTTGTGCACCAATGAGTATTGCAAAGGCTCTTGACAGGTCTCTGGAACCCATGAGACTGTGATCACATCTGTGGAAGGATGCTTGCACTACATGTCTTAGACAGTATTAGTTTCTTTGTTTTTTAACAAATTATCAAATTTGATTACTTGAGACACAAAAATCTGTTTTTTTACAGTTCTGGAGGCCTAGAGTCCAAAACGAGTATCAAAATCATATAATCAGCAGAGGTGCTCCCTCAGGAGGCTTTGGAGGAAAACCCATTCCTTACCTTTTCCAGTTTCTAGGGGCTACTGGTGTTTATTGGCTTGAGGCTGCGTTGTCCAGTCCTTTCCCTCCCTGGTGACACTTTCTGTCTGTGCCATGTCTTTGTCTTTCACTTAGAAATATACCTGTGATGATCAGAAAAGAGAATAAAATAAAAGGTATTCAAACAGGAAAAGAAGAAGTGAAACTCTCTGCATTTGCAGGTGACATGATTGTATACATAGAAGACCCAATGGTATCCCTTAAAAAATTCCTGGAAGTAATACATGAATAGAGCAAAGCTGCAGGATACAAAATCAACAGATAGAAATCTATAGCAGGCAGACAAATAGAACCGAAAAAGTTATTCCGTTTACGATAGTAACAAAAAGTTTAGGATACCTATGAATAAATCTAATCAAAGAAGTTAAAGACCTCGCAAGGAAAAATATGAAAAGCAAAAAAAAAAAAAAAAAAAAAA
>NW_006160069.1:2760179-2773442 GCF_000334495.1 Tupaia belangeri chinensis | reverse complement strand
CTGGGGGAACAATGGAACAGAATAGAGTCCCCAGAAATAAATTCTCAAACATATAGCCAACTAATTTTTCACAAAGGGTACCAGGAGGAAAAGGAAAACCTCTTCAGCAAATGGTGCTGGAAAAACTGGCTATCCACCTGCAGAAAGATGAATCTGAACCCCTATCTCTCACCATTGACAAAAATCAACTCAAGGTGAATCAAAGATCTAAACCTAAGACCTCAAACTATAAAAACTGCTCCTGGAATACACTGGGAAAACTCTGGGAAACATTAGGGTAGGCAAAGACTTCTTAAATAAGACCCACAAAGCACAGTAGATAATCCCCAAAATAGACAAGTAGGATTACCTCCGACTAAGATGTTGTATGGTGAAAGACAAAGTAAATAGTGTGAACCACAACCCTCAAAATGGGAGAATATTTTTGTAAACTATGCGACAGATAAGGGACTGATAACCAGAAACACAAGGAACTCAAGCAGCTGTCCTGAAAAGGGATGATCAACCCTATTAAAAGATGGAAGAATGGGAACCAGCGGTTAGCATAAGGGCTATGTTGCTGGGCTCCCATGTAATCGACCGTGGTTCACGTCCCAGACCCGATGGCTTCAAATTCACACCGGGCGTGTGTGCGTACTTGCCCAAGATCCCGAGAGGAGAATGGAGGAGAAGGGATTGTGGCGTGGCCATCCCCCCAGGGGGTGATTTCTCACTTTCTGTCCTTTGTCGGGGGAGTGCACGTGCCCTACAGCAAAAACTTCTCAAAAAAAAAAAAATGAGAGAATGAGTTGAAAAAAACCACTCTCTAATGATGACATACGAATAGCAAAAAGGCATATGAAAAAATGTTCAACATCCCTCATTGTAAGGGAAATGCAGATCAAAACAACAATGGGATACCCCCTAGCCCCAGTCAGAATGACTAGGATTAGAAAAACAAAAAATGGTAAGTGCTTTTAAGGTGTTGAGAAAGGGGAACTTTCCTACACTGCTGGTGGGACCATAAATTGATCCAGTCAATGTGGAGAACAATTTGTAGATTCCGCAAAAATCTACAAATAGAACTACCAAATGATCTAGCAATCACACTCCTTAATATCTACCCAAAGGACAGAATAATTCTTAATTGGAAAAGTGCTTGCTTGATGGCTCCTTCTCAGTTTTCCTTCTTGGGCTTTTTTCTTCCATCTGCCATTTAAATGTCGATGTTCCCCAGGGTTTTGGCTGTGCTTCTAGCTGCCTTGCCTCCCCTGCTCCTGACTGTTTTCTAAATTCCAGATTTCCAGTTGCATCTGTGAGCTATACAACACCTTTCAACAACTACTTTTATCTTCTGACTAAATTAGGCAGAGTCAGTTTCTGTTGCTAAGAACTGAGAATGGAGACTGGTTTAACTGCAATTCTGGGGGAAAAGAACAGGGGATGTGTAAAAAGACAGTATGAGTAAACTGGAGCTACCTCACAAACAAGCAAACAAAGCAAATAAAAAAGGACATTGAGGAGAAAAATAGAGAGGCAAGGCATTTATGGGACAAATAAATGGGTTATTATCTATTGAAGATAACGTGTATAGTGTTGTCAACTGGACTGGGGAGAAATGTATGCATGTTGGAATATTCACTTTGCAAGCTAAATAATGTGACTGAATATATAAAAGAACTTGAAATAAAATTAAAAATTAAAAATTAAAAATTTTTTTAAAAAAGAAATATACCTGTAATGGCATTTAGGGCCCACTCAGAAAATCCAAGAATTCAATGTCTTTAACCTAATCAAATTTGCAAATACCAGTCACCCTCTCCAAATAAGATAACATTGGTTCCAATGATTAGAACCCAATATATTGGGACCAGTAGTTAGCATAATGGCTATGTCGCTGGACTCCCACGTAGTCAATCACGTTCGCTTTCCGGACCCGGTGGCTTAAAACTCACGCCGGGTGGGTGTGCATGCGTACCCAGTGGCTTAAAACTCACGCTGGGTGGGTGTGCATGCGTGCCCAAGATCCCGAGAGGAGAATGGAGGAGAAGGGATTGCAGTGTGTCCATCCCCCCTGGGGGGGTGATTTCTCACTTTCTGTCTCTAGGTCTCTCTCTGTCTGGCGAACACACACGCCCTATAGCGAAAAAACCCTCTCCAAAAAAAGAAAAAAAAAAACCTCTCGATGGGCATCTGTGCGTGCATGCCTAAGATCCTGAGAGGAGAATGGAGAAGGGATTGCAGCATGGCCATCCCCCCTGGGGATGGGGGTGATTTCTTGCTTTCTGTCTCTCTGTCTCTCTCTGTCTCTCTCTTTCTGGCCAACGCACACGCTCTGTAGCAAAAACTTCTCTGTCTGTCTGGCAAGCGCATGCGCCCTATAGCAAAATCCTCTCCAAGAAAAAACCCCAATACCTTTAAGAGTCACTATTCAATCTACCATAGCTTACACAGTAGCCTCCAAAGTTCCATATCTATTTCACAGGCAAAACATAGTCCTATCATTTCTAAAAGGCTCAACCTATTACAGCACAAACTCAAGTGCAAAATTTGACTTAAATAGCATCTGATTAAAAGTCCTCAATCTCTATTTGTGACATACCACACAGACCTTCAGTATATATTAAGCGGCGATATACAATACCTGTCTTTCATAGTCTGGCTTGCTTAACTTAGCATTAAATCTTCCATATTCATTTACTTTGTATAAAATGTCAAGGTCTCATTATTTTTCGTGGCTGAATAGTATTCCATAGAATATACATGCCAAATCTTTTCCAACTTATTCATCTGTTTTGTATATTTGAGTTGATACCATGTCTTAGCAATTGTGAATGACTCAATAAACAGATAGGTGCTAGTGTTTTCCAACTGAGCGTATTCCAGTTCTTTGGGTAGATTCCCAGGAGTGGAATTGCTGAATCATGTGGTGGTTTTATTCTTAGATTTTTTGAGGCACACTATGGCAGAAACTTAAAAATCAGAAAATTTAGAAGCATGGAGAGCAACTGTGGATACTATAAACTGTGGGAGGAGAGTGAGCAATGGAGGCAGAGGGAGGGAATCAAGGGGGGAAAGCAACAAAGTTAATGGACACAAAAATGGAAAATTATCTGATGAGAATAATGTGAGTGGTAGTGTGTTTGACCAAACTAATATGTAGTATATAGTGTATTCTTGCTCAAAAACCATTTTATATGCTGTAAAAATGACAATAATTAAATATTAAAAAAGAAAATAATTATTAATTAATTAATTTTAAAAATGCAATTTTATAAAAAGCCCCAAGTCATATCACCTAAGTTATGTAAGTCAGGAATAGATGAGGCTCTGGGTATGATCCATACTATGGGGGAAAAAAATCCCCATCTATATATCTATGAAACCAGAAAACAAGTTATTTTTTCATAAAATATAATGGTGGGGCAGACATAGTATAATAGCTATAGAAATTCCCACCCCAAAAGAGATAAAATAGAAGTAAGAAAGGGGTCATTGCATCCAAGCATTTTGAAATTTAGCAGAACAAATTTCATTAGAATCCACTAGGGCCAGGAGATAATCATCTATAGTTCAAGGGTCTGGCCTTCGTAGCTGTGGCTTTGTCCTCAGGACCTAGAGTTTCAGCCTTTCCACCAATGGCTTTGGTCTCTGGTCCTATGACTCTGCTGTAAGAGTTAAGCCTACCTTTTATTAAAGGGTAGCATATGTTTATAATTTAATAGTTTTATCACCCTGTTCCCTCCCTGACTGTAGAAATTTAGAATACTGAATCTTTTAAAATTTCTTTCTGTTTCTCACTTTCAGTTGATGTTGACATTGTTTTTGCTGATATAATAATCTCAAAATTGTTGCGGCTCTCTAGTTATTTCATGAGGACTTCTCAATTAGATAAGAGGGTGCTTCAGAGGTCTTTCCTGGTTAACCCTCTCTCTGTTCTTGCATTCTGCAGAGATGGCTGATGATATGCATTGGTCATATGCTTCATCTTTTCAACACTAACACAAGTTTATCCAGTTACACTTTCAATCTTCTATCCAGCTTAATCTTGCTTAAAAGTTAATTTACTGGGGCCAGCAGATGGCATAATGGCTACGTTGCTGGACTCCCATATAGTTGACTGTGATTCAAGTCCAGACCTGGTGGCTTAAATTCACACCCTGCTCGTGTGCATGCATGTCCAAGATCCCAAGAGGAGAATGGAGGAGAAGGGATTGTGGCATGGCCATTCCCCCTGGGGAGGGAGGTGATTTCTTGTTTTCTGTCTCTCTGTCTCTTCTCTCTTTCTGGCAAATGCACACACCCTATAGCAAAAACCTTTCAAAAAAAAATGTTTATTTCCTAATATTAGCATCTTTTGCAGTCTTGCTAGGCTAAGAATTTCCCAGTCATCAAGTGATGGTTTCGTTTTGCTTAACAATTCTTTCTTCAATTTACTTCTCTCCATTCATATTTTACAATAGATAGAAAAAAGCATTCCCACTGCACCTTCTACATTTTGATTGAAATCTCCTCAGCTAAATCTCCACATTCACTGCTTACAAGTTTTGTTTTGCATACATGCATAGGGCACAATTCAGCTAAGTTTGCTGCTATTATATGACAAAAGTTATGTTTCCTCTGGTTTCCAATAACATGTTCCTCATTTCTTTCTAAACTTTACCAGAAGTCCTTTTATTAACCGTATTTTACCAGCCATCTGTTTCAGAAAATCTAGCCATTTTCTATCATGTGTTTCAAAATCCTTCCAACTTTTACCCATTACCCAATTAAAAGCCACTTCCACACACTTACTTGGTTGTTATAGTAGCACCCTTCAACCCACTTCCTGGTACCAGCATCTCTATCAGCTAAATATCCAACACAGAAACAGAATTAAAATAATTCACCTATCTCTCATTTGGATACATATAGTTTGATATAGTTGTATTAAGATATTTATTGTAAGGAATTGCCTTATGCAATTGTGAGGGCTGGGTAGGTAAAGCAAAATCCACAGGGCCATCGAAAAAATCAGGTTGGGGGCTGGAGAGTGGCATTATGGTTAAGGATGCTGAACTCCCATATGGCCAACTGTGGTTCGAGTCCCAGACCTGGTGGCTTGCTTTCTTACTTTTTTTTTCTCTCTCTCGCTTGCTCTCACTCTCTCTTGCTCTGATCTTCTCTGATCAAATTTAAATAAATCAATAACTAAAAAGTTAAATGAGGTAATTCTTTTTAAAAAGATGAGGCTGATTTGATAAGAGTAAGAAATCAATAAAAGAAAAACAAGTAATGAAGCTTCAAAGATAATATGGGGCCTTATATAGGGTACTAAAGATCTGGGACTTATTCATGTAAATATCAGGGATTCTCAAGATTTGTAATGCAGTGAGTCAACAGAGGTTCATAAGATATGAGTCTGTGTCTGCACTCTATAGCAGAAACTTAAAGACTGGAAGGTATAATAGCAGGGAGGGCAACTGTCAATACTAGAGACAGTACAACAGGGGGTGGATAGTAGGGGATAGAAGGGCAGGGATCAGGAGAAAAATGACCAAACAAGTGCCATATTTAAGACATACGAAATTGGAAAGTTATCTGTTGATAATAATGTATATGACAACGTCTTTGACCTGACTAATATACACTGTATTCATACTGAGAAAAACCATGTTGTACACTGTAAAGATAAACAGTGTTTGTCAATTTTTTTAAAAAAGATATGATTCTGGGGGCCAGCAAGTGGCATGGTGGTTAAAGGCACTGGACTCCCACATGACCGACCATGGTTCAAGTCTCGGACCTGGTGGCTTGCTTGTTCCCCTCCTCTCTCTCTCTCTCTGTCTCTCTCAGATCAAAATGGAAAATAATAATGATAATAATAATAAATAAAGTTAAAATAAAAATAATTCTAAAAAAATATGATTCTGTTTATATTTCACAGTGTTCACCCTAGAAACCATATAGAGAAGAAACTATGGTGGGATCATATAGACACCAGGTGACCGGTTAAGAACAATGACAATGTGCCAAGTGAGATCTTATGACAGAGGTAACAGAAAAGAGATGGATTTTGAGTTATTTTTGAGGTCCAACTGCCAGAATTTGTTGACCACACAAATGTCAGGAAAGAGAAAGAATCCAACACTTGAACTGCAACAGATGAATAGATATTAATGTTGTTAACTGAATAAACAAACAAGCAAACAAACAAACAATGAGGAGACTTGTGGGCTGCTGACAGTGTTCATCTACTTCATAAATATTACTACACAGCTACTTTGTCCAGTCTGTTAGTGATGAGTAACTTGGAGTGATTCCAGGTACTTAAAGAGGTCAAGAAGTACAAGCAGGGTGAGAGGGAAAGGAGTCATTCAGTTAGTGTTTAATTCTAGGGGGTTTGGTTGTTTTGCTGTGTTGTGGCTTTTGTGAGTATGTGGGAAGTGTGAAAAATAAATAAACTAGGTAAAGAGGTGGTACTTTGGACAACAAAGGACGGTAGTAAGGAATGTGAAGTGTTCTTAAAACAACGATTAAATCTTATAAATTGTCACAGGCTTTGTTCTCACCGGGGAGAGACAGAGAAAGAAAGGGAGAAAGTACCCCCGCAGTAGGATGCGGTCATGCCTCAGTCCTTCCCCTCCATTTCTCTGTCCTGTCAGGATTTGGGGCACACCTGCATGTGCTCCTGGTGTATTTTTCAAGACACTGAATTCAAACTGCACTCCACCTTGTGGAAGTCAGGCTCCTTTAACCGCTAGGATATGAAACCAGCCTTGGCAGTAACAATTTTAATATCACCTCGAATAAAATGAAACTTGATACATTTTTATGATTGATTGACTTTGAAATGTGTCTTTAAATTAAAATGACACACCATATGCATCTTCTTCAGTGAATACTTGATATTATTGCTGTTCTGTAATCCTGCAACACAGCAGTTCCTAATCATTAAAGGCCTACACTGTATCTGGTCCCATATAAAAATGACTTACACTCTACTCAGCATGGCTACAAAGGAAATGTTATTGTGATAGATATAGAAACTGGTAACTTTCTCATATTCATAGATGAGGAAATACTATTTTGAACATTTTAGTAGAGAAGGGATTTAGATGGCAGAGTTGAGATTCAACCCAAAAAATGACTTTTCAACCCAAAAGTCACACTATTCCCAGCTCTAATACCTCATAAACAAGCTACTTAAAGTCACCAAAAAATCAACACACATAGTTCTTTTGGTGGATTCGACCCAGATTTAGTCATTTGGAAAAAAATATAATTTCTATATTATAATAAAATTTTAGCATGTTTTAGACATTTTCTTTAGTTGTTTAAGGGCTATAATTAAAGAATATATATACTTCAAATAGAGGGACCACAGTCTTGGAATTTGGAGTGTACTTATTTATTCTTAATCAAAGGATACAATTGACCATAATATTTAAGCTAAATAAGCAATAAAAAGAAGCACAAAAGTGCAGAGGCAATGAAAGTCATATTCATAGTTTGCAGATACATTTAAAACATAAAAGTTAAAAAGGTTCTTTTGGCCCAGTTAGCAATGGCACAGGTGATAGATTGCTGCTTGGCAGAATTGGAAGCCATGTAGAAAACCAGGGTTGCAGATCCTAGGTAGACTTAAACACAATGAGTGCACTCATCCACCTGTGATCTTGGTGGGCTGAAACACAAGATCATGGTGTGAAGGGACCCTGTTTGGGAGTGGGGGGGTCTCTCTCTTTCTCAAAAACAAACAAGCAAACTTCTCAAAAAAGACTTTTTGTTGTTCTTTAAGGATACCAAATGGAGCACATGTATTATCCCTTCACTCTTACTATCTCAAAACACACTGAAATGATTAACCGATTTATTCTCCTTTGTCCAGAACATCCTTTCTTATATTCCCCTCTCTCCGCAAATCTCTAAAATCTCCATCCTTTCCTTAACTCTCAGTCAACAACCTTACTTCTTACACACTGAGGAAACAGGTCTTCTTCAACTGATTTTATTTAAAATGTTATTAACTCTATTAGATATATAGAAAGAGTACATGGGTGGTAGGGGCTTATAAGAGATCAGCCTTTAGCTGTTGTGAGAAGTCACTGGGTGATGATTAAAATAGTTCATCACGAAATAACATTTTAACATACCACCTAGAAAAACGGAAGTAATATCAAGTAAAACAGCTAAAACACTTTGTAAATGCAAATAGTTGCTTCTGAGAATAGCAGATCTAGAAGTATCTGAGGTTACTGTATTTTTTATCCTAGATTTAGTAATTTTTAGCATTTAAAAAAATCTAGATGATAAAAAATACAATCAATAAAATTATAAAATTTAAGGGTGAAAGGAAACTCATAATGATTATAATTGCCTTACTATTAAGGTGTTACTTTGGGTAATTACCACGTTTTTCCTCAGCTTTTTTGCAATACCACATCAACTCACATAATTTACCAGTAAATCTTTATGAGGATTAGTTAGGCTTTACATTTTATTCTAGTTTAGTATATATTATGAGTGTTCTGTAAAAGAAATAATGCAGTAGGAAGGAGAAAGAAGTATATATATTTCTGTTGATGCAAATAAAATTTTACTACTATCCAGGAGAAGACATTACTCTTTGTTTGCCCGTGATTGGACTCAGTGCTCATAATGAAAAAGAATAGACATGTTTTCCAAAACTTAAAAAGCTGCCAACTTTATCAGTATATTTAATATACCAACAAATAAATATATATCAAGGATAGTTGTCAGCAATGATGTGACTTAGCTAGGGTGGGAAAGGCCCAGTTTCTTATCTACTAAACTAATCATAGGAATAGCATGAAAACCCATCAAGGTAATAAGAATCTCTGGGGACCAGCAGTTAGCGTAATGGCTATGTCGCTGAACTCCCATGTAGCTGATCACAGTTCGAGTCCTGGACCCAGTGCCTTAAACTCACGCCGGGTGCATGTGTGTGCATGCCCAAGATCCCGAGAGGAGAATGGAGGAGAAGAGATTGCGACATGGCCATCCTCCCTGGGGGGTGATTTCTCGCTTTCTATCTGTCTCACTGTCTTTCTAGCGAGCTCATGTGCCCTATAGCAAAAACCTCTCAAAAAAGAAAAAAATCTCTGTAGTGTTTTGGTGAACAGTAAACTGCCATGAGCAGATGGTGCATTCACACTTCTAGATGATAACCCATCAGAATCGTCAAGAAGAGGTGTCCTTGACAAAGACAACTTCAGGGTACAAGAAAATGGCTGGATTTCTGAATTTCTGATTTAAAGTGAATTTCATATTTTTGGTGACAAGAACCAAATGAAGATGCTACTCCTCTTCCAAAGGCTTTTCCATCTATATATTTCCCTGGATCACTGAAAGACAGTTCTTAACTTTAGAGTTAGTCACTTTGCTGTAAATTTAGTGATTCAAGTTGACTTTGCTTTGCCACAGATGTAACGCAGTAATGAGGGATTATTTTTAATCAATATCCTGTGCTCAATTTTTTCATAAAGTGATCATGGCCTCTCTATGAAAATCAGTTGTCATTAAATCATAAACATGTACTTTGCATAATACAAAAGTTTTTACAATGCATAGAAGTTAATATGCATGAGCAATACAGTAATTACACATATAGACAATATTTTATTGGGACCAGCAGATGGCATAATGGTTTTGTTACGTAGTCGCATGCACTTCAAGTCCTGGACCCGGAGACTTAAAACTCACGCTGGGTATGTGTGCATGCATGCCCAAAATCCTGAGAAGAGAATGGAGGAGAAGGGATTGCTGCATGGCCATCCCCCCAGGAAATGATTTCTCTTTTTTGGTCTTTCTGTTTTTCTCTGTCTCTCTGGGGAGCACATGTGCCCTACAGCAAAAATCTCTCTTACATAAAAAATAATACTTTATTAAAGATGTAATTGGTAGAAATACTTTGTGGATAAAAGTAAACAAGTGCAGGCTTCCTGAAAAAACAATATTATGTAATAACAAGGGAAAAGTATTGGGACCAGCAGTTAGCATAATGGCTATGTCGCTAGACTCCCATGTAGTCGACTATGATTCGAGTCCCAGACCAGCGGCTTAAACTCACACCAGGCGCATGTGCGTGCATGCCCAAGATCCTGAGAGGAGAATGGAGGAGAAGGGATTGTGGAGTGGCCATCCCCCCTGGGGTGTGGTTTCTCACTTTCTGTCTCTCTGTCTCTCTGTCTTTCTGGAGAGCACACATGCCCTATAGCAAAAACCTCTCCAAAAAAAGAAAAAAAAAAAAAAGAGAAGTATTTAGCCTGAGGCACCTTGGATTTCAGTTTCATCTATGCTATGCACCAGATGTTTGCATTTACCTAAGGCATACATCATTTTCAAGCCTTAGTGTACATGTAAGCAAAATAAAATCAATGTCTTTCTCATAGTTTTCCTAAGGGATTAAATACTCTCATCTATGCAAAGCTATTATTGCCACATACTAAGTGCTCAATAAATATTTGGTTATCAGTGGAAGTACAAAAGGAATGAACATGTGCACAAGAACACATAGCAAACTCTATATAATGTACTCTAGGTTGCTGTTATTGCTTATTATCGACCTCCAGTGTTTCAGGCCAAGGGCCAAGGAGAACTTAGGCACAAGGAGCTATAGGTACTGTCAGAAGTCAAGGAGCCAGGCCAGGTCTTATGTATTAGTGTGTGTCCGAAGCAGACTGTGCCAGTGATGTAGCTGTGTGTGGCCTCCTGCCAGGGTGCAGAGTAATTGGCAGAGAATTGAGCGTGTGACTCATTTTAAGTCAAGCTGCTATAAGTGGGAACCACCTGTAGTTAAGACAAGTGCCTCATTGATTTATTAGCATACAGGAAAACTCAAAGAGGGAGCTCTCTGACAAAATGCATAGCCCTCAATCCTGGCTTGTAGTGCTTTCTAGGAATTCCCTTTCACCACAACTGTCTCTGTCACAGCTTTTCTTCACAGTCCCCTCTTTTTAAATTTTATTTCTATTTTTTGATTTCAATTTCTTTTATACATTCAGTTATGTCACTTAGCTTGCAGGGTGAATATTCCAACATGTGTACATTTCTCACCAGTCCAGTTGACAATACTGTGAAGTTACCTTCTTACTCTATGGAATACTACACAGCCCCCTGTTTGGAGGAAATTGAAATCTGGGATCTGGAGTTCCTTGTGGTCACCCTAAACTTGGCTTTACCTTCTTCATAACAGCATGGACTATAGATTACTCCAAAAAGTAAACTAAAATAAAAAGACTGCCCCATAGCACAGTGGTGAAATGGTGTACAGAGGGAGTTAGATACCAACTGTTAAAAGTGAAGACCATCTGTGGTGCGAATCCTGACTCTGGTGGCTTGAGAAACCTGCCAGGCACATGTTCTCATCCCCAGGTTATGGATGGGATGCAGAAATAGAGGGGGAAAGTATTGTGTTGTGACCAAGACACGTTGGGAGGGTCTCTCTCTGTCTTTTGTGTCTTGTGTGTGCTGTGTACATGCTGCATGCTAAAAATGAAAGAAAATTAAATTTAAAACGGAGCTTTTTCCCTTTAGTGTCATGTAAACACCATAGACTGAAAAGCCTTGTCCTATTGATTTAGTTGAGTTCTGTCCCATGTTCAAGCATGCACACTTTCAATTCAGTTTTCTAAACCAAACCACCATCACCATTCAGAAAATCTGTTTATATTTCCCAGTAACTGGGTTAGGGCAGTTTTCACTTTTTAATATTAAAGTTAAGTCCTGTTTTAAACATTGCCAGACAGAATTTGGCAATTTACTGTCTTCTGTCTTCACTATTCATGCATTACAAACACACTCCTCTTTCTGCCTTCTCCAACTGGGTCGGAATCAGTCTTCATTCTTTCTCCTTCTATTTTCCATACTGGCCAGCTTTCCAGTCAGATGAGCAGGGGGATAAGATCAGTGCAGTGATGCCATGTGTTGCACGATGCCACCCATGACCTGGAAGGACCCCCTCTAAATGCCTACACAGTTCAAGGACAACATGCCAGTTCTCTGGCCAAGCTAAATCAGGTAGCAAGACAACAGTTTCACTTTACCAAAATGCACAATGGGACTGGTTTCACCAGAATCGATTTCCGATCTCCAGAGGCTAAAGGCTTTTGGGCAGTTTTGCATGTGTCTACTCAAACCACCCATGAACTCACCATGCCAAATAACTACTGGCTCTGTAATCAGGCATCAACATTAATGACATCCACCAGATACCGGGGCCCAGACCAAAACTGCCAATCCAGTGGAAGATTTTTCTGGTAGGTAGTTGCCATTACTGGTTCTGCTGCCAGTATTAGCCTCACCCAGTATCTAACCAACCAGGATTTCCTCTGAGATATACAGCTAGAACAGTGTAGGTTCACTCATAATTCGTTTCTGCTATTTTCCTATTATCCAATTGTGCAATTTTTGGTCAGTGACTCCAGGTTTTAAATAATTTGTAAGTGTTCAGAGTCTACACAACTTTATGAACCTCTAAGAATTTAGAAAACACATTCTTTGTTAATCTATTAATGCTGGGATGCTGGGAATTATTTAGTTTTTTTGTTTTCTTTTTTCTGTAGGGCGCTTGGCTCTCCAGAGAGACAGAAGGCAAGGTATCACCCCCCAGGGGGATGGCCATGCCACAATCTCTACTTCTCCATTCTCCCTTGGGACTTTGGTTATGCACACACACACACACACACACCCAGCGTGAGTTTTAAGCTGCCGGTTTGAGACTTGAACTGAGGTTAACTATGTGAGAGTCCAGAGACATAAACGTTACACCATCTGCTGGCCCCCCATATTAAGTTTTACAAATGTTCCCTGTTTTTAGTTTTGTTTGGGGTTTTTGCCTCACAAGTTTTATTTTGTTTGTCAATAAGAATGTAAGAGTGGAATGCTGATAAATTTCAGTTCAGTTCTGTAAATTCAAGAATTTAAGAACTATGGGACCAGCAGTTAGTGTAATGGCTATGTTGCTGAACTCCCACGTAGTGGACTGGAGGAGTCCGACCCGGTGAGGCCCCAGGATCTGTCTGAGCCCCCTGACCTTTGAGCTCCGCTTCCGGTCGGATCAACACGTTGGCAAGGCTACTGTTGTGCACCCCCCGACCTTGGAACAAAGCTTGGGTCAGTTAGCATGTCAGCAAGGCTGCTTGCTATTTGCTCCAGAGAATTGAGGCAGCCTCACTGGGAAGCGACCCCCCTCTGACTCCCCAATTTACTACTATGAAAGAATTGCATAGCTCTCCTATACATCCTGAGTATATGATAAAATCTTCCGGGAAGTCCCCGACC
>NW_006160069.1:2730481-2759580 GCF_000334495.1 Tupaia belangeri chinensis | reverse complement strand
CCGCCTTCGTCGAGATAACCCACCCACGCCGAGGCTGGACCCCGGCAGTGGACTGCAGTTCGCAACCCGGACTCGGTGGCTTAAAACTCACGCCGGGCGCGTGTTCGTGCGTGTCCAAGATCCCAGAAGGAGAATGGAGGAGAAGGGATTGCGGCGTGGCCATCCCCCATGGAGGGTGATCTCTCACTTTCTGTCTCTCTGTCTCTCTCTGTCTGCCTGGCGAGCGCACGCGCTCTATAGCAAAAGCCTCTCCAAAAAAAAGAAAAAGAAAGAATTTAAGAACTAAAAAATGGATCTGTTAAAAAAAAAAAAGCCCTCATTTTCTATATTTACAGTTTAATTTCAATAAACGCCTCAGAGCTCCTTACAGCTCTCCTTTCTTTTTATTTCTTCCTAAACCTGCAGCAATGTTTCTCCATTTACTTTCTCAGTATGTCTTTCTCATGGTTCTACGGAGGTTTAGGGAAGAAGGACAACAGCGATGACGTGTTGTGCCCATCGCACCATGTCCGGGATTCGTACTGTCATTACTTACCATTGCTGTTCACCTTACCTCCTGGCAAGGCAGTCTGTGCAAGAATTCTCTACTGTCAAGATACTTGTTTCCACTTTCCACGCTCTGTTCACTAGAAGCGAGTTATAAAGTGCAAGGCATGGTGAGTTAAGCTGTTTCCTGGAGGTGGGGCAGGGAGCGTGTTGGCATGTCACATGGAATTCACCTGTCTGGGATTTGTGTTTTTTCTTCCTTTGATTTATTTGTTCAATAGTTTATTAATATTGGTGGGAACTCACTGGTGTTTATTTTTTTCTCTGAGTTGTAACCCCAAATTTCCTTATTTTGTTACTCAAATTATTCCATCTTTGGCCATTTGTTCTTTCAGAGCCGCTTTCTCAGGTTGGCTCCTATATTGAAGCTCATAATAATTTCTCCCATTTTATCATTTTAGATAAAATTTTAAAAAACATGTGAAACATCCTGTTTTAACTTTTATGTCAAATGTAATATATTTATCAATATATCTGATCAATTTTTTTACCCATCACTTTCCTCCTGGCTGACTTCCCTTCTTGCTAGTTTTTATACTTCAATAGTCCCAATAGAAAGGTCTGTTAACTAATAGCAAAATTTCTTAGTTTCGGAAAAATTTTTTGTAAACCTTGATTTTCCCTCATTCTTGAAAAAATAATATACCTGAGTATGAAATTTTATGCTTACAATTATTTTCCTTCAGTCGTTTTAATATAACAATCCGCTGTTTTCTCTTCCCTACTCTTGCTGACAAAGACTTTGCTAAAATGTATAAATTAGGCTTTCTCCCTAATTTGGTGGTCATAAAAGTCAACCAATAATCCCTTGTTTGTAAGACTTAGAGCAATGAGTACAGATAAATTTTTTTTATTAATTAGTCTTGGTATTCAGAGTAAACTTTCAATCTAGTAAAATTTGAAAACATTGTCAAATAGTTTCTCTTCATATGCTCTTTCAATATTGTTCTCTCCACTCCTTTACCCTATTGTATCTTTCCTAACCCGTTCTTTTTTTTTTTTTTTTGAGCTGGGAGGAACTTTAGCACATGCACTTGCCAGACAGAGAGAGAGAGACAGAGAGATAGAAAGTGAGAAATCACCTCCCAGAGGGGATGGCCACACCACAATCCCTCCTCCACTCTCCTCAGGATTTGTGGGCATGCATGCACACGCCTCAGAGTGAGTTTTAAGCCACGGGGTCCAGGACGCAACCCCCGGTCTACTACATGGGAATCCAGCAACATAGCCATTACACTAACTGCTGGTTCCCAACCCGTTCATATTTTTAAGAGGCATTTAATTTTATTTATTATCATTTTAATTGTATAGAGCATGTGTGCTCACCAGAGAGAGACAGAGAGAGAAAGGGAAAGTGAGAAAGCAAGCCACCAGAACTGAGACTCCAGCTGCAGTCAGCCATGTACGAGTCTAGCACCTTAACCACCACACCACCAGCTCGCCCCACCTATCCATCTTTTACCTGCTTTTTAAGTTTTGTTTCTCTTTAAAGAACTTTAGGCCAATTTTTTAGTATTTTCTTTCTTTCTTTCTTTCTTTCTTTCTTTCTTTCTTTCTTTCTCTTTTTTTCCTTTTGGAGAGGTTTTTGCTATACGGCACGTGTGCTTGCCAGAAAGAAAGACAGAAACAGAGAGACAGAAAGTGAGAAAACACCCCACAGGGGGATGGCCATTCCTCAATCCCTTCTCCTCCACTTTCCTCTTGGGATCTTGGGTACACATGCACATGCGCCTGGCATGAGTTTAAGCCACCGGATCCAGGACTTGAATAACAGACAACTACATGAGAGTCCAGCAATATAGCCATTACGCCAACTGCTGGTCCCAGTATCTCCTTTTGAATCACTAATTCTTTTCAACTATATGTAGAGTTTATGTAACTCATTCAAGCCATTTTATTAAGAAATTTGTTTTTATTTTCAAAATTTCTAAATTTTTCTTATTTCTACTTATTTTATTTTATTCTTTTGGCCAGTGAGTATGTGTACTAACCAGAGACAGATGGAGAGAGATGAGGAGAAAGCATCCTCCCTGGGAGGGATGCTGAAATCCCTTCTCCTCCATCTCTCCTTTTGGGACTTCGGGAGTACACATCCCTGTGCTCAGCATGTTTCTCAAGCTGGCAGTTTGGAACTCAAATCCCAAGGTCGGCCATGTGGGATTTGGCTGCCTTCATCTCCAGATCACAGATCTGACTCCCAATACTTTCCATTTTTTTGTTTTACCTAAAGCCCTTTTGTAATATCTTATTCTTTTAAATAAAACTCATTTCTTCATTTATCTCTTCAGAGTATCTTAAGTAACTTTATTTAAAATATTTATTAACCTCTCTGAAATTATATATATCTATTTTGACTCTTGATTTTACTGGCTGTACACTTAGTATTTGATTTCTGTGTAATATCATTGTGTGCCTAGATAGCAAGTTTTGAAATTTGTTTTTCACTTTATTTTCTTCTATGCTCACCCGTCTCTGCTTAGGAATTTCTACTTGCAACATCCTAATATGACATCATTTCAGTCCTCCTGCGAGAAGAGTCATTTGAGATATTGCAGATGCATTTACTAATCCTCTAGGTTTCTTAGTTCTGTTAATGGTTTCTGAATTTGAGTTTATTACTAATCTGGGTCATAGACTACTCCAGACCAGTGCTGAGATAGCAATTAGTTGTCACTGTCATGATCCAGGGATCCATAATAAGATAAAGTTTAAGCTTTGACTAGTGAGGCTGGCTCCAGGCCTCCATTTATTATACTGTAGTTTGGTTTCACTCCAGTTAGCCCACGAGGGCCAAACTCCTAGATGCCATTGCTTCCTGAAAGCCTATGAGTTTATAACTTTGAGTGTCTATTTCTGATCTAAAGAGATATTCTTTAGGGTTGGTCCATTGCCTACTGGTCATGGGAGCTGAATCCTACATGCTCGTCTGTGTGTTTTGGATGGCAGCCTCAATAACTTGAAAAGCACACTGGGCACATGTGCATGTGTGCTCCAACACCAAACAGGGTGGAGAAATGGAGAAGTGACTACAGTGTGACCCTGCACTATTGGGGGGTGATTTCTCCCTCTCCCTCTCTCTTTCTCTTTGCCTTTGTCTGACAAGTGCATGCACCCTCTGGCAAATAAAGAAAGGAAAGGAAAAAAAGATATTTTCTAATAAACACCAATTTCTTTTTATGTATTTTATCTTTTTCATATTTATTACTTGTTTGAGTCAAGTGATATAAATATGTATGTTTAAATTCATAAGTTTGCATACTTACAACTGAGAAGTGTACATTTAAACTTTCTTATGCCTTACTGAGCATAAGACTTTTTATTTATTTATTTATTTTGGAGAGGTTTTTGCAATAGGGTGCGAGGGCTCACCAGTAAGAGAGAGATAGAGAGACAAAAAGCAAGAAATCATCCCCCAGGTGGGGTGGGTAGCCACATCGCAATCTCCTCTCAGGATTTTGGGCACACAAGCACACGCTCCCAGAGTGAGTTTAAGCCACCGGGTCCAGGATTCAAACTGCAGTCAATTACATGGGAGTCCAGAGACAGCCATTACGCTAACGGCTGGTCCCAATGAGTACAAGTCTCAATACCTTGTTATTCTGTAAAAGCATTTATAGTATAATTTTTCAAAGAACAAGAATAATTAAGCAATAGTAAGTTGTGGGTCATGACTACATTCAACAGCAACAGCAACATATAATGGGCACATATACTGGACAAGCATTGTGTGTTGGGATTAGAAATATGTGAGAATAATATATTAGCAAAACTCTCTCCCTTTATGGACCACTGGAGAAATAGGCCTTGGAGCCAGAAAAGGATAAAAATATAATTGGTAAAACTTAATAGGATGATGGCTTGAAGTGGATTGTCCTTCTGACTTCTGCTGTAGCTGTCAGGGCCTGCTTAGCAGAAAAGCGATACTTTTAGCAAGTTTGCTACATGAAACTTCAAGCACAGAGAATCAAGTCCACCAGTTTTCCACCCAATAAAACCCATATATGCTCAATGATCTTTACAGTATAAATTATTTGCAACTGGAAAATGTGGACTAATTCCTGTCTTTTTATTTCACTGACCAGGTGGCAAATGCATGCTGTCTCTAGAAAGGAAAAAGAGAGAGAGAGAGAGAAGAAAGACTTCTTTTCCTGAAAAAGATGTGAGTAAAAGATAGAAACAAAGTGGTGGGGTCAGCAGGTGGCATGGTGGTCAAGGCACTGGATTCCCACATGACTGGCTGCACTGTTTGAGAGAAAGGTTTGAAGAGTGGTCATTACCCCTAGGGGGCGAGTTCTCACGTTTTCCCTCTCTCTGTCTCTCTCCAGGGAGCACATGCCCTATGGCAAAGATCTGAAAAAAGGGAAAAAAAAAACAGAAAAGAAAAAGAATAAAAAGGAAAGCAAAGAAAAAAGGAAAAAGAAAGAAACTAACAGTGTTCTTCCTTTAACAACATGTATGTGAATTATCTGGAGAGCTTGTGAAAACCTAGATCCACCAGGTTTAGGATATGGCTGTGATTCTGGACTTCTAACAAGCTCCCTAGTCAAGCAGATTTTGAGTATCTATTTCTAGAGCAGGATTTTCCAAAACTTTGCAGAGGAGCCCAAGGCCAAAAATGTTTTTATAAGAACACAAACATATGACAACGGAGTTTTTCAGGCCATACATGACATGTGATGTTATGATGATTGGATGCAGAAGAAATATGAGAATGTAATTATCTGGTATTTTTAAAATTTTGAAAATATAAAACAATACTACTCATTTCCCTAAATGTTTTTGTTTTAAAGAATATAATTGCTTTATTAAAACTGTTACTTACATTAGTGTGTAGTGATTTTATTATTGTTATTGCTAATGAATTAACAAATATTTATATTTTGGCTCCAATTTTTGTTGTGATCATTACCAGTAACCTGTATGAAAAAAAGTTTTGAAATATCCTTAATGAGTTCTAAAAGATAAAAGGGTTTCAACATATTTGAGATGCACTGCTTTCTGGAAAAAAGGAAATACATTTTTCCTTGGTCAGCAGAATTATGAAGAAAGAGAAAGTACACTCTTCTGCTCTATAAGCAGATAAGTCAAGAAAACAGTAAGAATCCACATACTTTAAAATACCACCTAGATCAAAGTACTTGTGGATATTTTTAAAGGGAAAAAAAGAGTTTGGCTATGCCTTATGCTCTTTTTAATGGAATGTCAATAAACATTCAGGGAGTTCTTATTCAAGTCCCTTAATGTTGGGAAATGACAGAACAGGAAAACAAGTGAGTCTTAATCCCAAAATATGCCACATTGCCACAAAAGTAGATGAGTCACTTTATCCTTGGCTTCCTTAAATCCTCGTGTTTTCTTACCCATCTCATGGATGAATGTTTTGGAAGGTATTTTCTTCCAGTATAGGCCTATGTTTTCTTTATTAAATATGTTCTTTCTCCTCTATGAATTTCCTCTCTACAAGAGGACACTTGGGTACTGAGTCAAATAATGCATTTGTTGGTTTCACATATGGCAAAACCAAAATGCTTCTGGAAGTTTCAAACCAACCTTTACTCTAGGTGTGCTTAGTGCGTTTGCATCTATTTTGATTTCGCCACCTATGGTTTCGTAGAAATGTTCACACTCTTGACTTTTTCTTCAGTCTCATTTTAATGGGAACTCCCAGATGTGTGTTTTTCATGCTATTGCAAAACTTTTCCCATTTGCTTACTGATGAGTAAACTGCATTGTTTGAACTTGGAGTTACTGTCATATCTCTCGCCCTTTCTTATACCTGTAGGGAGTGTAAATTAAATTCTTCAGATGATAGAACTGAGTCATTACTGAATTTCCTTTTCAAATGTATCCACTTCATTTTCTGTTGAAAACACAACCGGCTTGCACTTATTTATGTTCTCTTCACTTCTACCATCATCAACCATAGTTAATCTTCTGGGCTGGCAAACAGCACGGTGGTTAAGGCAGTTGGACTCCAACATGGCTGACTGCACTTCAAGTCTTAGACCTGGCAGCGTGCTTTCTCATTTTACTTCTCTCTCTGCCTCTCTCTGGTCAATTTCAAAAAAAGAATGCAAAACAAAATAATGACAATAAATAAAATTAAATTTAAAAATTCTTTTAAAAATATTTAATCTCCTTAGGAGGAACATCTTTTATAAGAAAAAAGCTTTGTGGTCTTAGTTTTTACTTTAATTTCTTTATCTTCACTGCTTGTGATGTGAATGATAATGAGTATTTCAAACAAACCAAAACTGGTCCAGACATGGTGGCTCATGTTGTATAGAAGCTATGCTCTAGAGCCCAGGACCACATGGGAGGCCTGGTTAGAGTCCAACCTAAAGGCCGGGTATGATACTTGCACACCTGTCTTCCCAGCTAGGAGGACAGTGGACAGAGGAGATCCTGTCTTTAAAAAATACAAACAAGTGAATAAAACCGGAAATCAGAAATGTCATACAACTGCCTAGGTTGACCACACTTCAAATTATGAATTATCCACGTTCTTCAGGCAACTATACTATGCTTGAAATGTATAGGAGCACTCAGGGTCAATTATAATATATTACATTACGTAATAGGAAGATGAGCCATTGACTCTTCCCACAAGTAAAAACAATCAATAATATTTTGTTACCACTCACGTTCCCTTTTTAACTTGGGAGTTTTAGAACACACACAAAAAAATTTTTTTGAGAGGTTTTTGCTATAGGGCGCATGTGCTCGCCAGACAGACAGACAGAGACAGAGAAATAGAAAGCAAGAAATCACCCCCTAGGGGGGATGGCCATGCCGCAATCCCTTCTCCTCCATTCTCCTCTCGGTATCCTGGGCACGCACACACACGTGTCTGGCATGAGTCTCAAGCCACCGGGTCTGGGACGCGAACCGCGGTCGACTACGTGGGAGGGAGTCCAACGACATAGCCATTACGCTAACTGCTGGTCCCAGAACACAAAAATTTCTATTAAACTGTGTTATAGATAGCCATGACTACTTCCTTCTTCCAAGTTTTGTTTTGTTTCTTTGCCAGAGTTCATACCTGAAAGAACAAGAGCATACACACCCTCTGATAGGGCTGGATCACAGCAGTCCTTTTTTTCTCCCATTTCTCCATCCCATTTGAATCCTGGACATGTGCATACAGGCCGGGCATGTTATCAAGCCAACAGCACTGAGTTTAACCACAGGTGGCCATGTGGGATCCAGCTCCCTTCATATGGTGTTTAACTGTGGAGCTACAGAGTCAAACCCATGATTACTTTCTTATTTATGCTTTTCCTACAACTTAGACCAAGATCAAAAAAAGAAACCAGAAATTAATTTTCTTTTTTGCCTTCATTTCTCCTCATCTAAACTCTGTGGGAATAAATGAGCTTGATTGAACAGAAACGAATTAAGGAAATGTTTGTCCATAGACTGTCAAGTCCGTTGCCCTCCTAGGCCCTGGAGGAATGTGTGGATGAGGGTAACAAGCCTTGTGATTCTTTTGACCAACAGAGTCACCTGAAGTGCACATGGATAAACTACTCGAGACACAGAGATCTAAGTCGGGAAGGAGAGGGAGAGGCCATGCCAGGGCTGCACTTGCTAAGCCTCTCCAGTTCTCTGCATTTATTAGGGCAAAGGAGGAAGAAAAGTTATTTTTTAGAGACAGTTGTTTTTAGAGAATCAGAAAAATAAGGGGATTTCCAGAACATGTTGGTTTCGGTATCAATTGGGGGTGGGGGGTGGGTTAAGACTGAATGAAGCCAGAGGCTAGACAGATCACCTAGGAATTTAGAAAACTACATTTATCAAATCACACCCCCATCTGATGGCCTCCTATTGTTTGCAAGCAGAAAAGCCATGTTCCCTGAGCATGCAGTCACACATTCACTCAGAGTCCATAGATCCTTGGTGTTCTAGAAGCATGGTGTTTCTGTTGTTCTCTAACATTTCCCCCATTTTTGTTTTTTAAAAAAGCTAATGGATTCTCCATAGGAAGAGCCAGGTATGCAGCAAGGGCAGTCTTGTGGTATTTAAGTTGCTGAGAGAAGTGACAGAAGAGCAGAAGGCTGGAACTAAACAGAGGCAAATTAAAATCCCCATTGCAATGATACCCCATGCTTGTAAATGAGTACCCTGAAACCAGGTAGAAGGATTTAGCCACTTTAAACTGCCTTAAAGTGTTTTGTAGGTAAACATTTGAGTTTCTTTTTGTATATCAACAAGCTGTTAGTGGAGAAAGGCTTCTAAATATGAAAGCTGGGAGCTGAGATTGGTAGTAAAAACTCCCAGCAGGTGTTTTTTTTATAGTGCGCCATGGGTAAAGGCTCTCATTAGAGGGCAAAGGTGTAACACACACCTGCTGGTGTTCCCAATCACACCACAGTGTTTGGCAAACAGTCTGAGCAGCTTGAAGATCTCCTAACCATTGTAGGGCTGCTTCAAGAGCTTGAAGTTGAGATAGAATTCCTTTATCCATAGTAGTCTGTTCAATCATTTGTTGGGTGAGGTTTCTCATGACTTTTTCAACAACATCAGTGGTATGAATATTAGCGGTTAATGAAACTGATGCTATAGTGGCTGTGGCTACAACAGCAATGGCGGAGACAAGAACAGCAATAAGAGTAAAGAGAAATCTCTTAGGGTGCAGGAAGTTAGTGGGCTGGTTCTAAGATTTGTTGGGTGGACAATTTGGTCTGAGATCTGGTTAGATTAACTGGAAGCCAGATCTTGTCCTGGAGGGGAAAGCTAAAGCAGATATTTAAATTGGTAACATTAGAATATGAAGGCAAGAGGTGTACCGTCCTTTGGGTATGGAAATTTTATTATATGAATTGAGCTCAGTAATATTATCTCTGCTCTAATAAGGAAAACATAGGTATGAGAAGTACAAATCATGACATAATCTGAAACATTCTTAATAAAAACAATGGTACAGAAGAAATGGTTGAGATGATACTATCCATGAGAAATAATTCTATGAAAAAATGGCAAGGCTACATGCCAAAGTTGAGAATGGATAGAGCTATTTTAAGTAGGGCTGATAAGTCATACAACTGACCCAGAGAGACCGTGTACAGACCATTTCATGGTCAAACTGGTAGGAGATCCAAAGGGAAGATATTGTCCCCAAGCAATAAGATTTCTATGAGGTTCCCAGTCAAGAAAAGCCCCATTGGTGAAAAGAATTGTTTGAGGAACCTCTTGGGTAAAATGTTGCCATTCAATATTGTACAATTGATATTTCCAATTAGGTGCTGTTTCACATTTCTCTAAGGCAAGATTCTGTGTATTTACATTTGATGAGAAAGATACATTAAATGTGACCCCTGAGATAAAAGTTAAATGAGCTAAAATGGCCAGGGGTTTGGGGCTGACAGTAGAGATATTTCTGTAGGGCATCCATAAACAGAGGGTTTGGTCATAAGACAGATTGGTGGATTAGAGAAAGCTAGGTCAGAAGAACTAACCGGTAGCCATTCTAAATTTTCTAAAAGAGGACCATCTGGTGGGAGCCAAACACCTCCAGTCCAGGCCATGTCATTAGAAGAGAGAGGAGGGTCAGCATCCCACCAAGTAAGTAGTCTTAAAAAGGGAGGACTAGTGATGTGTGTCCAGTATTGGGTGGCTTATGTGTGGGGAAAAAAGAAGATGCAGACATAAATCTAATTTATTACCCTTTGACTATTATGTGAGAGAACACTGAGAAAAGCCAGAAATTGATTCTCAGGGGTGTCTGGTGCTCCTATATTTTGGAGAATGGTTACTGGTTTTGTCTAGTTTTTTTCTATTGTCCCCAGGTGATTTCAGAGGACTGTTGAGTGCGGTGGTAATAGGACTCAGCCATTCAGGCTGAGGTTCTGGAGTTGAGGCTGAAGATTGGGTTTATGATGGAATTTGATCCTTTTTAATGGCACCTCTTGTAGGTAAAAAGACACATACAGACTCTCTGGCCTGAGTTATTAGAGGGTAAGATCCTTCCCATTGTGAGTTTGGTTCCCAGCCTCAGATATAAACATGTAATGGGGGCAGGGTTGCTACTGGGGTAATGGCCAATGTCTTTGATAGGGTGCAGTATTTTGTTCATCAAAATTTTAAAAATTAATAGTATATAAAACTCTGGAGAGCCTATCTAGAAGGGATTCCCCTGGGATAAAAGGACTCCACCTTTTTTGTTTTATTTATTTATATTTTTAGATATTCCTTAAGAGAGCAATGAGTGTGCTCTATAAGGATTTGGCCATTAAGATTATGAGGAATTCCAGTAACATTGTATATGAAAATGTTCAAGAATATGATTAAATCTTAAGCTGGTATAGCATGGGACACTCTCTCTTTATAATTGTTTTGGACATCCAAAATGGCAATACATTCAAGAAGATGAGTGATATAGCATGATGTGTTTTTCCTCCTGATAAAGGGGTAGCATGAATGAATTTAGAATAAGTGTCAATAGTTACATGAATTAATTTAAGTTTACCAAAGAAAGGTTCATTAGTAACATCAGTTCGCCAAATATGATTATAGTGAAGTCTCTGGGATTAACTCCATGGCCTAAAGAAGGGCCTGAAATGACAGGAGGAACAGGTACAACAATCATTTGGGCTTCCTAGCAATTTGTGAAGAGCCTGAGCATTTTGATGGTGGGGATAGTGAAATTGTTGTGCCTGATTACAAGCAAAAGAGAAGGCAGCAACAGCTTGAGCTGCCTGGTGATGGCCTAAGGTCAGAGGACCAAGAAAGCCCCAATGTAAGTGAATATGCACAAAAAAATGAGATGTTCAAAATTATTTAAATGGGATTATAAGGTTAGAAACTATTGTAATAATGTCTTACTGGGAAGAAAGATTTTATGTTAAGAAGAACAAAGAAATAGCCAATCTAAAAAAATATAATTCTGGGGTAAATTGACCCAAAAGACTTGTAGGGCTATTGAGAGTATTATAGATGATAAGGTCACCTGAATAATTTACTGACACCCAAAGTAATTGACGAGTCTCTAAAGCTTCTTCTACAAGTTGTAATTGTTGTTGTGTTAGAAGGGAAAGTTGTCTCAGGGAAGCTGAGTCAGTATCTCCCTTTAAAGTATTGAATAGATTTAGTAATTGATTTGTAGTTAGTCCGAAAATGGGATGAATCCAGTTTATATTTCTAAGTAACTGAAAGGCACTGAGGATAAGTTTAGTTGGAATATTTATTGTTAATTTTTGAGGCCTAATAGTATGTGCTCTAACTGTATACCCAAGATATTGCCAAGGACTTTTTAATTTGGTGTTTTTAGGGGCCGATTTGTGACTAATGGCATGACATCAGTACAATTAGGTTTAGAACATTAATTAATAAAAACCTTAATTTTATTAACTTTTATAACTTTTTTTTTTTTTTTTTTTTTTTTGTAGAGAGGTTTTTGCTACAGGGTGTGTATGGTCACCAGGAAGACAGAGAAAGAAAGACAAAAAGCAAGAAATCACCCCCCGGGTGGATGGCCATACTGTAATCCCTTCTTATCCATTCTCCTCTCAGGATCTTGGGCACGCACACATACATGCCCGATATGACCTAGTTAAGGCACCTAGTTCAGGACTCAAACTGTGGTTAACTACGTGGGAGTCCAGTGACATGGCCATTATGTCATATGGTCCCTATAACTCTTTCTTAGGTTCTTTCAACATAACTAATCAAACCTTCAACAACATGTCTTAAGCCTTTTAGTTTTTGTCTCTTCTATTCTTAGATAACCTAGCCATTTTACCTTAAGACAAAAACTTAACTATACAAAATTCCTTATATACCAAAACCTTCCCTTTTAACCTTCTTTTTTTTACCAGAAATACATTTTTACAGCTATAATCTTACTTTCATATTTTTTATTATTCTCTTTGTTTTCTCTTTATATAAGTTAACTTTTAGAAATATTTTAACATCTGATTTTAAAATTTGTATCTTCTGCTTAATAGTTGACTTAGTAATTTAAAAAACCAATGAGTCTTTTCATAAAAACTGAATATTTTTTGAGAGTTTTTTTTTTTTTTTTTTTTTTTTTTTTTTTTTTTTTTTTTTTTTTTTTGCTATAGGGTGCATGTGCTCGCCAGACAGACAGAGACATAGAGACAGAAAGCCATAAATCACCCCCCAAGGAGGATGGCCACGCCACAATCCCTTCTCCTCCATTCTCCTCTCAGGATCTTGGGCATGCATGCACACGCACCCAGCGTGAGTTTTAAGCCACCGGGTCCAGGACACGAACCATGGTCGACTACATGGGAGTCCAGCAACATAGCCATTATGCTAACTGCTTGTCCCAAAAACTGAAAATTTTTACCCAATTTAATGATTAGTTTATTAGAAACTTGTACTTTTAACAGTACATTCTTTCCCCATCCTCTTTATGAATTTCCTTAATGACATAACAATTTAGGATTATAGTCATTTGCAAAAAGCTTTTTAAAAGGCAATTAATTATTGACAATAAGACTTAAACCAACTAGGTAAAGATTTGACAAGACTTTAGAACGAACAGATGGCCTAACAGTTACATCATTGGACTCTCACGTACCTGACCATGGTTTGAGTCCTGGACCTGGTGGCTTAATAATCATTGGGATTTTGTGCCTGCCCAAAATCCCAAGAGGAGAATGAAGGAGAAGGGCTTGTGGCATGACCATTTCCCTGGAGGGTGATTTCTCTCTTTCTGCCTCTCTATCTCTCTAGTGAGCACACACACCCTATCACAAAAATATCTCTCTCTCTCAAAAAAGTAACAGCCAAATAATAATAAGCACCCATATACATAATTTTAAAATAACAGTTAATATATATGTTTTGTATATTTAGCATTTATCCACTCATGGCTCATATTTGCCAATTCCTGAGCTAAAACCTGGAGATACAATGATGATGAAAATAAGCATGGTTCCTGTTTTTATAGAAAATACATTCTAATGGGAAGGACTGGCTGCAATTAAGAAAGAAGGAGGAAAGAAGATCAAATATAATTCTGAAACATTGAGTTATCTTGAGAATGCAAGAAGTTTGTGTGTAGGAGAGACAATCATTGGACTTCTGTCAACAATCAAAACTAAAAACAAGATTTATAATAGAAAGGGGAGAGATTCTCATAGACTCCAGACATTGGTTTGCATTTTTTGGAGTGTAAATCAATTGTCTAGAAGTTTAAGAAATTCTAGTTGGGTGAGTTTGCCTTTAATCCTTTGACTACCAGCATTTTTTAAAAAGGATGTTTATGGGTTCTCTAAAAATGCTGTGTAGTTTAGCTATGGAATATACATACAGGCTTTCTCTTTGTCATACAGAACAGTTTTCATCCATTAATTCTTCCACCCTTCTTAGATATGATCTGTACCATTTTCATTAGTAAAATTTTCTAACAGAAAAAAATAATCCAACACCAGCTAACAGATGGATAAAATAATTACCTATTTGATTAACATTTGCCAGTAATAAATGTGGGTCTGAGATGCAGAAAAACACGCTGGAATTATGTAGGTTAATTGAAAACATTTATTTAGTTCTCAGTCAACTATTCTATAAAGTCATGAGTCAAAATAACCATTCTAGTGTATTCAGCCAAGTCACCTGAACAATTTAGACATAAACTATCATATCAGGTCAATGGAAAATGTGTAAAATGTAAAATGTAAAAATGTGTCATGTATTTTCCAATAACCCCAATAATACAGACTGTCAAGAGCCTGATAACCTTTTTTTTTTTTTTTGGAGAGGTTTTCGCTATAGGGCGCGTGCGCTTGCCAGACAGACAGAGAGAGACAGAGAGACAGAAAGCGAGAAATCGCCCCTCAGGGGGGATGGTCACGCCGCAATCCCTTCTCCTCCATTCTCCTCTCGGGATCTTGGGCACACATGCACACGCGCCCAGCGTGAGATTTAAGCCACAGCGACCGGGACGCGAACTGCGGTCGACTACGTGGGAGTCCAGCAACATAGCCATTACGCTATCTGCTGGTTCCCAAGAGCCTGATAACCTTTGTGAGCAGACCTAGTGAGGACTGTGCGTCGGGGATGATCTGAACATGGGTTGAGACCTCACAAGTGGCTGCACCACTACCTCACCCTTGACTATCCACCTCTGTTCTCAAGACTTTGATCTCCACATCCTAAAAGACAGGGAGTCCTCTTTCATCACTAATGTAGCCTGGAAAGAGTATCTATAGGTTGGAAGCAGTCTTAAAATGAGAAAGAGAGAGAAGCAAAATTGAGTCTGGCCTTTGGGAAGAACACACAGAAAATTATGATCAAAGGTTAGTTCCCTGGAGGCCAGCAGATGGTGTAGTGGTTACGTACCTGCTGGACTCCCACATGGCTGACTTTGGTTTGATTCTTGGACCCAGTTGTTTGAAAATCACACTGGCCATGTGCGTGTGTGCCTCAGATCCCAGGAGAAGAATAGAGGAGAAGGGATTGTGGTGTGGTTATCCCCCTAGTGGGTTATTTCTCACTTTCCCTCTCATTTTCTTTGTTTTTCTCTCTCTGGTGTGTGCATATGCCCTAAGGCTAAAACCTTTTTTTTTTTTTTAAAAAAAAAAGTTAGTTCCCTGAATTATAAATCAAAGTACATTTCCTCTTCTCTTTCTTCTGCCTCCAGCTCATCTGCTTATATTTTCAAAGATCAGGAATGACATTCTTGATGAGACTTTGGGGCACTTCAGCTAGTGGTAAAATGGCAGTATCCAACAGGCCTAGGTATGACCAGCTAGAAGGAGAAAATGGGGAAAGTTAATGACGAACTCCTCTAAGGAGTTCTTTCCTATTAGAATCAAATCTTCATTCAGAAAGTCATTGTACATTGTCATTTCCTGTTTCTAACATGACTGGGAGGTTTAGATGCAGGGTCATAGGAAGAGTGATATATCCTAAGTAAAAGAAAGTAATTAAAAACTACAATGTCTAACTGAAACCCCATTAAGGATTGTAACTTGTATTAAATACTCTTCTACCTATTAGTGCCTGACTAGGGAAGGTATGTGCTAAACAAGTATCTGATAGTACACAGTAGTAAATAACTGATACCGTTTAGCTCTTCCATTGACCATCTAAGAACCAACATCATCAACAGAAAGTGAGTGCATGAATTTTCCAGCTAATGTCTCCATTTCCCTACTAGAGAGGGGTGACTAAAGCAGTAACCAATGGTGTTTATCAGCTGTGAACTGACTTTAACCTCCTACTTTATTGACCTGAATAAGGTCAATACACTTGACATGGAAAGATTAAGAAGTTTTGAAAAATACTGTGATACTCTGGAGCTTGAGCTCCTCTCTACAGAATTCCATAGGATGACTAAAGATGTAGGCTTGGGGCCAACAGGTAGTGTGATAGTTAGGGCATGGAACTCCCACATGGCTGACTACAGTAGGAGTCCTGGACCGGGCAGCTTGCTGTCTCACTTTCCCTCTCTTTCTCTCTCTGTCTGTTTCTAGAGAGCACACGTATCCTATAAAAAAATAATAATATTACTAAATAGCATTAAATAAGCCATTCTTAAAGAAAAAAAAAAAAGATGTGGCCTTAACCGAAAAAAGTTTAATTGTAGGACCGGCGGGGGGGATGGGGGGAGAGGGAACATGTTGTACATTGTAAAGATGTACATGATTAAATGTAAATAAAACAATAAATTAAAATAACAATTCCTACTACAATTAAACTACAACTATTAATCATTAAGTAAT
This sequence comes from Tupaia belangeri chinensis, assembly GCF_000334495.1. Taxonomy (NCBI): domain Eukaryota; kingdom Metazoa; phylum Chordata; class Mammalia; order Scandentia; family Tupaiidae; genus Tupaia; species Tupaia belangeri. Next base: position 2,743,339 of record NW_006160069.1, on the reverse strand, counting down.
TTGAAATCTTTTTTTGAAAAATGCTGTCATGAAGAAAAAAGAGAAATCAGCCCTCAAATGTTTCAAATTACTCTCAGTTGGAAATTCCTGATTTTCCATGTGTTTCCAGTAAGGTTTGATTTTGAGATGATTTCCGGAAAATAAAGAATAAAAAAAGAACTTGGGTAACTCATAAAAGCAAGTAATATGTGCATAATTGTCTGAGAAAGGCTAAAACAACATTTCACAGCTGGTCAGCATAAAAAAATGGCGTGTCAGTTTTACTTTACAGATAACACCTGTATGTCTTAAATAATATACATGTACATTATTCATTTGAAGACTTTTATACAGTACAAAATTTCTATGTATAAGAAACATCTAGTTTTTCCTAAATTTTATTTTTATAATATAAAGTAAAACTGATCATGAACATATGTTATCCATCACAACAGAGAGATTGTCTTGTATTATAGAGAAAATGGTTGAGTTTTATCAGGCGTGCAGTGAGCTTACCTGAAAAACAGTTCTCAACAGTTGTGGTCTGAAGAAAGTTTCCTTTGGGAGGGCATGGGGCCAATGGTCACCCCTTTCCCCTATTATCCAAGCTCTGGCCGGGACTTTCTAGTCACCCATCAGGGCAGCCATGAGTTAGGGTGGACACCTGTATGATACATGCATGCACATGACGTGTGTACTAATGAAAGTGAGATGGCCTGTGTGTGTTAGAGGGTCAAGGTATATATATCGTGCTATTGTGGTGTATAGAAAGAAATGGTAGAATTTTAGGATTCCAGTCAAAGGTGGGATAATGAATATACTTGTCTCCCTATTCCCAAAGTATAACCTTTGATTTTTAAGGCAAATCTTCTAAGAACTCAAATTTGCAAAATAAAGTTGCACTGGAGGAAAAGATTCACAATTTTTAAGGTACTCATCAGCAGGTCCAAGCAGTAGTGAAGCAGTTCGCACTGTTAGCATCCTCACATCCTGCTACCAAGGCAGATGACACTAAGTGTGCTCAAAATGCAGCAAGACCTGGAGTAGGGATCTTGATGTGAGAAAGGAAAAGAGAGTTGACAGACTGTGATGGATTTTTCTTCATGGGAGGTAAGGAGCAGGTGTTTGGCTGGGGGGAAATATTTTACTGTCGTATTCCCATTAAAGTCATAGTTTGGGGTGAACGGAAGGAAATGACACTTTAGCAAATGGAAATTTGAGAGAATACTACTACAAGGATATATGAATCCTGTGGAGTAAAGCCGTGTTGGGAATGTAGAGCTCAGAACACTTGCAGGAATTATTCTCTTGTTTTTCCCCCTTCTACAGTTGTATTTCCACCTTGTAATCCAAGTATCTATTGGTACAATGGCTTCCTCTCTAAACTGTGAGTTCCTATGAACAGTAATCATGGCTTATTTATCTTCCTATGCCCACAGAGAGCCTCATAGTGCACTTTTCAGGAGGTTCTAGGCAGATATTTGTTAAATTTTAAAGAGAATACATTTTAAAGAGATATTTTAGACTAAGCACCAGAATAGTTAGTAGCCAAGAGATTTAGATTTCAGGAGAGCCCTTTGCTAGTGAACTTGAACTTTATATTCACAGGCAAGTCACTTTGACCTCTAAGTCTCAGTTCCTCATGGAAATGGAAGAAGCTGTCTTAGATGATTTCTAAGATAATTTATTATGTTTTTATTTGCCAGAGGGCATTCACACTCTCCAGAGAAAGAGAGTGGGAGAGAAAGATAGGTGGAGGAAAAAACACTCCTCAGTGGACCTGGTCACTCCACAATCCTTTATTCCTCCACCCTGTCAGGATTTGGGTCCTGTATAAACACATGCCTAGTTGTTTTTCAAGTCACAAAGCCTGTATCACATCATCAGCCATGTGGAATCTGGAGCCCTTAACCACCAAGCCACTGAGTCAGACCTCCAAGATAACTTTCAACATTTAACACTTTGGGGACCAGCAGTTAGCATAATGGCCATGTCACTGGACTCCCATGTAGTTGACCGTGGTTCGAGTCCTGGACCTGGTGGCTTAAACTCATGCCGGGCGCTTATGTATGCATGCTCAAGATCCCAAGAGGAGAATAGAGGAAAAGATTGTAGTGTGGCCATGCCCCCTGGGGGGTGATTTATTGCTTTCTGTCTCTCTGTCTCTGTCTTTCTGGTGAGCACACGTGCCCTATAGCAAAAACCTCTCCAAAAAAAAGAAAATACAAAACAAAACATATAACACTTTGGAGTAGAAAGTCTTACTTGCTTTTGAAAAATGTGAAATTATAAATCATAAATTTTTGTTATCGTATACTCTATAAATACAGTGAAAATGATTTAATGAATATATACAAATAAAATTGTCACTTATAATAATGAAATAATGAAGTAGCAAATAGTCCACCTAACCATGATTACTAATATCTTTTGGTTTTCTACTGTAAAAATAAAACTAAAACTTCAGCTACTTTCCTTTTTTTTTCTTTAAGAGAGAGATTTTTACTATAGAGTGCTTGAGCTCACTAGAGAGACAGAGAGAGACAAACAGACAGAAAGTGAGAAATCATCCCCGGCAGGGGGTGGGTGTGTGTGGGGGGTGATGGCCATGCCACACAATCCCTACTCCTCCATTCTCCTCTCAGGATCCTGAACATGCACGCACATGTGCCTAAAGTGAGTTTTAAGTTGCTTGGTCCAGGACTCGAACTGCAGTCAACCACATGGGAATCCAGTGACATAGCCATTATACCATCTGCTGGTCCCAAAACTTCAGCTGCTTTCATTGTTTGCAAATTACTTCCTTGGACTGAGTGATAATAACTTTTTCAAACATAGCAGTTCATCTTTTTTCACTAGGACAGTACTTTAAAATATCACTGAATTAAATTCCTAAAGTGTCTAATTTCTTTCTTTCTTCTGTTTTTTAAGAGAGATTTTTGCCATAGGGTGTGTGCACTCTCCAGAGAGACAGAGAGACAGAGAGCGAGAAATCACACCCTGGGGGTATGGCCACACTGTAATCCCTTCTCCTCCATTCTCTCAGGATTTGGGGCACGCACACAGGCATCTGTATGAGTTTTAAGCCACTGAGTCCAGGACTCGAACCGCGGTTGACTACATGGGACTCCAGAGATGTATCCATTATATCATCTGCTGGCTCCAAGTGTTCAATTACTTTCAAAGAAAAAGAAAAACGTATATTCAAGTAGAAGTTTTCTAAATATATAAGAATTTACTCATTACATTTACAAACTTGGTTGGCTCCTATCTAGTACATAAGTGATTCTGATAAATAGATAGTTCTTGATAGTTATGAATGAAATTTTATGTTTATTGCCCTTCCATGTATTTCTACACATTTGAATAATCTCAATATGTATGTCACTATGTAATCCAATTTAAGGGCATAAGACTCAGATGTAAGACTCATGTGAGAAGCATAGTGTTTAGAAAGAAGAATAAAGCTTCATTATTCACTAAGCTTTTCCTTAAATGCTAAATAAGAAGTCCATTTGTGAATGAAAAGAATTGTAATTAATAGATTTGAATCACTGTCACCATAAAATGCCTATCAAAATAATAGCTTGAAATTAACAGTGATAAAATAATCCAATTTATTGAACCAAGGTTCTTTAGAGATGGTGTTTAGTGACACTGGATTCTCTCTTCATGGAGCTGGTAAAAGTTTGCTATTCATAGGTTCAAGGCAATGGTCACTGGAGAGAGAATGCTGGCCATAAGGCTGGAAGGCTATTAGTTGGGTAGAGAAGACTGCTGAACAAGGTTTCCAGCCCTTATATCCAGACCCATTCAGCTGATAGTACTAGCCCCAAGCAACTGACCACCGAGAGTCTGACGGATGTGGAATCCAAAGCAATGGCCTTCAGCAATGGCGACTTCCACCTGGATCTTGATATATTTCAGAATCCATCAGGCTCTGCGTGGTGTAACTGGGACCCCAATGATCACTTCGTTTCTAAGTGAAAATCGTCAGGTTATTAAGGAGATCAGAAATCACTGGTCTCTCCTGTAACCCTAGAGAGTGCTCCAGGCACAAAGCAAAGGATATCATTGCTGGGAATTCCGGAAGTTTACTGCTATTCTGAGGACCTCAAGTCAATCTCGAATCCTCATGGTACCCTTCCTGAGAAAGTGAAGTTTGGGGACCACTGGGCCGGCCCTGCTTTCTGTATCACAGAAGGTAAAAGAGATGGAGCTGCACTAATTACACTAGAGTGGTTTTTCACTAGTGCATTCATTCATTAACCCCAAGAATGAGGGGTTGGGAGGGAGTCCCCTTATCATAGTAGTCCTAACCATTAGCAGGTAGTGCTTGGAAAGTCCTCAGAGTTTCCTCCTTCCTGCTTAGAGCTGATATTTAGAGGAAACAAAGAGGATGGAGAAAATGAGTAGCAGGGACAGTGCCAATGCCGATGGCGTACAAATACGCAACTTTTTCCCCTCAAAATGTATTTTTTTCCTACTAAAAGGGGTTTTGGTGAATGATGGTAAGTCAAGGCTTATGGCCATGAGTGGTTGTTTTAGAAGAGACAAGTGCAGATAAGGTTATTGATCATTTAATTTCCATTTAGGTGGGAGGAAAAAAGTGTAAGGATGAAATTTATTTATTTATATAGATATAAATATGTAGATATAGATATAGATATATAAAACGGAATTCCCTTTAAGAGTTAACACTTTCTCGTCCGGCCTTTCTAGCAAAGAAAGTTCCAGTGGGCCAGGATTAAGTGACAGATTGCGGGTGCTGACCCAGAAGCGCGCTCAGGAAAGGGGCGAGCCCGCCTTCCACACACAAAGCCGCAGAGTTCCCAGGCAGTCGGCGACCCTACCCAGGGGGCACCGCAGCGCCCAGGGCGCGGCGACGCGCCAGGAAGCTCCTGTGGCTCTCAAGCTGCCCAGCTTCTCTGCTGGTGGCCGGGAAAAGTTAGTCACCCAGAGCCCGAACCGGCGAGCAACTGAGTCTGAGGCAGGGGAATGGAAAGGGAGGAAGCTGGGTACCCGGGCGGGGGAAGGAAGGGAAAGCAGTGCGGGGGCGAGAGGACGCACAGGAGGCTTAGAGCCCTCGTTGGTGGATGGAATTGCGCGGTCTGCGAGTCGACAGCGCACCGGCGTACAAAGGGAGAAACTTGCGCTGGAACTTTCTACCGAGTCACAAGGAAAGCAGGCGAGACGGAGGCAGAAAGAGACTTGAAAAGTCTCAATAACTTTAATAACACATCAAAACATTCCTTCAGGAGATGAGGTAAGCCGAGGTTAGCCAACCCGGATTGGTTGTGAAATATTAGACAAACCCAGAGCCGCTGTGGCTTTAAATGAGGCCAAAGAGATCTTGGTGTTTTTCTTGCCCCAATACATTTCCCCCCCCCCTTCGCCCTTGCTCCCTCCCTCGTCCCTCCCTCCCCGGAGCCTGGTCCCGGTCCCTTCCTCCTTCCTGATCTCCCTTTCCTCGATCACCCTCCTCCTCCCCGTCTGCCCTCCCCCTTCTGATTAGGCGCGGACCGGGAAGGGTGGGAGTGGTGGGGGAAGCTCTCCCTTTAAGAGGCAGCGTGCAGTGACGAATTGTTGAAATTGCCATTGCAGGATGGCATGCCGCTATAAATTCATTGTTCCACCTCCTCGCATCTTCACAGCGCTCGCGCTGCTCTCTGCGCTCGCAGCGGCCGACTGGGGATGACGGCGGGCAGGACGACACCGCAGCCGGAGGAACACGGACGCGCAGCTTCACCAGCTCGCCGCAGGCCACCCCCTACGTTTTTGTTTTAATTGTCATGGCTTCCCCCGCTCTCTTTTTTCCCTTCCTTCTGGTTCCAGGAGAGCCAAGGAAACCCACAAAATAAGAAAGGAAGTGGGCCCCGAAGCTTGGAACCTCTGCAGCCGGCAAGCCTGAGCAGCGCGGGGTCGGGAGGCGGTGCGCACCAGTTGCCGGCCGGGTGCGCGGTATCCTTCTTACTTTTCTTGGTGCAGCAATTGTGATTGCATTTACATTTTTCTCTTTTCCGGTATTTGCTGAATCTCCACCACCTGGCTTTTTCTTTCGTCTTCCATCCCCCGGCCCCCTTCCAAAGCGCGAATCCAAACATTTTCCAAACCAACAAAGAAAAGTTCGCACGCTGGCACCGCCGCCAAGACAGGCTGGAGCAACTGCCGCGCCCCTCCCCCTCCTACCGACACTTGACTCAACCTTGCAAGCAAGTGTGTGTGTGCGCGCCCCCATCCGCCGCCCCGCTAACTTCCCTAGCGAATAACAAATACCCATAAAGTCCCCGACGCGCAGCCCCCCTCCCCCACCCCGCGGGCAGCGCACTATGCTGCTCGGGTGGGCGTCCCTGCTGCTGTGCGCGTTCCGCCTGTTCCTGGCCGCAGCCAGCCCCGGCGCGGCACCTGCCCAGGATAAAGCCGGGCAGCCTTGGGCTGCTGCAGCAGCCGCCCAGTCCCGCCAGCGGCAGGGGGAGGCGGCGCAGGAGCGGGCAGAGCCTACCAGCCATCCGCACCCCCTGGCACCGCAGCGCAGGAGCAGCGGGCTGGTGCAGAACATCGACCAACTCTACTCTGGAGGCGGCAAGGTGGGCTACCTCGTCTACGCTGGTGGCCGGAGGTTCCTCTTGGATCTGGAGCGGGATGGTTCGGTGGGCGCCGCTGGCTTAGTGCCCTTAGAAGGCGGACCGAGCGCGCCCTGGCGCCATCGCGGCCACTGCTTCTACAGGGGCACGGTGGACGGCAGTCCCCGTTCTTTGGCTGTCTTTGACCTCTGTGGGGGTCTCCATGGCTTCTTCGCAGTCAAGCACGCGCGCTACACCCTGAAGCCGCTCCTGCGCGGACCCTGGGCGGAGGCAGAGGCCGGGCACTTGTACGGGGATGGGTCCGCGCGGATCCCGCACATGTACACCCGGGAGGGCTTCAGCTTCGAGGCCCTTCCGCCGCGCGCCAGCTGCGAGACTCCCGCATCCCCTGCAGGGCTCAGCGAGCGCCTCTCGGCGCACAGCAGCCCTAGCCAACGAACAGCTCTGGCCTTGCAGTTGTCTGGCCAGTCCACGCTCTTGCCCTCCGGGAACCCAGGACCGCAGACGTGGTGGCGGCGGCGTCGCCGCTCCATCTCCAGAGCCCGCCAGGTGGAGCTGCTCCTGGTGGCTGACGCTTCCATGGCACGGATGTATGGCAAAGGGTTGCAGCATTACCTGATGACCCTGGCCTCCATAGCCAACAGGCTGTATAGCCACGCCAGCATTGAGAACCACATCCGCCTGGCCGTGGTGAAGGTGGTGGTGTTGGGCGACAAGGACAAGAGCCTGGAGGTGAGCAAGAATGCAGCCACCACCCTCAAGAACTTTTGCAAGTGGCAGCACCAACACAACCAACTGGGAGATGACCATGAGGAGCACTACGACGCGGCCATCCTGTTTACTCGAGAGGTAGGTTCTTCAGAGCAGGTTGTCCTAGTGTTGAGACAGGAAGGTAGGTGAAGGGACAGTCAAGCTCATGGCTTTGCTTCTCCCACAAGTTGTCCATCACTATTGATTTGCTTAACTGCTTCTTGCAGGAAACCCAGGCGGCCTCCAGTGCAGGTCTTGTATGCAGATTAACCCCAGCAGCAATTCCTTCTTTAAATAACTAGACCTGCTTAGGCTTGCAGCCAGCAATTAATAATGCTGGATGTCACCCAGTGTGAGAGATGGTGGCAGAGGTGCATAAACATAAGACACTAGAATGTTTGGGAAAATGTACATAGTTAAGTGGGAAAAAGAGAAACCAAGATTGCCTTTGGAATCATAGGCCTCCTGTTCCCTAATGAAACAAAAATATATGACTTTTGTCCAGTCTGATGAAAGGGGTTTGATGGTTCATCCATGGGAGTCACTTTTAGCTGATGACCTTTCTATAAACCATACCTGCTTATTTCAGTCCCTTCTGCAATGCAGGTGGGAGGAAGACTTTGCAAAGGACTCCTTTTCCCATTCAACTTCTGGTGGAGTTCTCTGCCCACCTTGGAATCTAAGTTGCTGGGAAAGAAGAAATAGGAGAGGGCCAGGATGTAGAAACCCAATCAGCAGTGGGACCAACGTGTGAGGTTCTTTGGAAGTCCTTTCCTAGTGGATCTGTGCATGACAAGCACTGCCCATGCCAGCTCAACTGCCAACAAAGGGTCACATCCAGTTCACATGTTTGGATTGGGGGTGAATCTGTTTCTGAAACCCCAGAGTAGGAGATCTGGGCAAAGAGTCAAGACTTGAGGAAGGAATGTTTTCCCAGGAGTTCCCCCTTTTAAGGAAGATGGTTACAGGAAAGGAAAGAAATGGATCCTATAGGCCCAGAGGCTCTGGGAAGAACACAATATCTATTTACAGAATCATTAGACCACCAAGTTAGTGTGACATTCAGACAAGAAGTCTGGGTTAGTTTGGGGTCTGTCTTGTGCATAACTCTGAAACTCAGTTTTCACAACTCTACTCAGATTGGCATTTTTACATCATGCCTTTCAGATGCCAGGTAAGAATTGACGTACAAATAAGTGTTTGAGATCCATCTAGGATAAATTAAGCATTCCTGATTTTGAAGTATTGTGTAAAATAATTTTATGATATGGAACAGAGGATAGGAAATTAAATGAGAGGTCACAGGAGACTTTGGAATGCACAGCTTCACGACCTAAGTTCTATTTTTAGAAGGCACTGTTGGTATGAAAGTAAAGTGTTGGTAAATTTGGAGTAGAGAAACACTTGTGGTTAATGAGGCGACGTGAATGTGAGCCACTGGTAAACAAAGGCCCTGGAGGGCAGCAGGTAAAAGAGAGCAGGCCGGACTGAGCGCTGTGCACAGTGGAAACACTCCCTTGCTAAGTGATCTTCTGGAAGCCACCCTTTACTTTCTTGGTACAGCATTAGTCTTTGAAACAGTAGAACACTCATTTTCTAGCCTTCCCTATGAAGTAAAGTTCTCCTGTAAAACTATTCCTTTCTTACTTGCTTTCCAAGTTCCTTTTTTTTTTTTTTTTCTTTTTTGGTAAGCAACTTTCCATGTCTGGGTTTCCTTGCTTTGCTACATTTTAATAGGCTGCCAAGAAGAGGCTTTGGAGAGTTTATGGAAGGAGGCTCTCTAAAAAAAGAGGAAAAAATAATTTTGTAGGCAGACTGCTCCAAAGAGTAGGTCATTTTAATAGTTAGCCTTTATTTTTGAATATAAATGCCACATTCCTTAACTTTAAAATAAATAAAAATTAATAGAAGGCCCATTACTCCCTACTGCCTGCTGCTGCCCCCTGATTTTCCAACTAGTTTAATAAAAGAAAGGAAGGAAGGAAGGGCGGAAGAAAGAAACTGGCCTGTGATTCTAAATGATCGTTTGATTGCTTTTGTTGAATTGATTGATTGTATAGTTAATGGTTCCTATTTTCCAAATTCTGAAGCTTGTCAGCACCTTTTTAGATAAATAAAAAGCAAAGGAGAAATAAATTGATAGTCTATCATAATTTTAATAAGTACTATAATAAAATACATTTTTCAAAGCAGTCTACACATGGAAGATATTTTATATAGGCCCTCCTCAGCCTCTTTGCCAAGCAGAAGCATACTTTTAGTCAAACAATCTCATTGAGTTTGTGGTTAGCCCTTCTAGTAAATACATTTAACTTAACAAGAACCAAATATTTTAAAAGCATGTGTATTATGAATATATGTACCTAATTTTAAAGAGTGCTATTAATTAGTGAACTAAAAAAACTCAAGTCCCTCCTGCAGCATTCATTTGAAAGTACTTCAAAATGTATAGCTAATCTCTGCATAATACTTCAAAAAGCGAGAAAAAAGGCTGGAAGAGAAAGGATCTGAGCTTTTCTATCTCATGGAACTTGGATAACTCAAAGCCTAGAGAAAAACTTTCATGACTGTTTTTTTCTTCTCTTTTCTTTTCTTTCTTTCTTTTTTTTTTTTTTTTTTTTTTTATGAGAAATACCTAGAATTGGCACCAGGAGTCTACTTTTACAACTCTGTTTTGAATGTAAGAAGTACGTTGCTTAGCAGCCAGACGCCGAGCCATCAAATCCATGTTTTGATGGGCTCTGAGTCCTGTTCAGATTTTTGTCCAGATGTCTTCTCCTGAACTGCTTGTTTTTCAGGCATGAAGCAAATGTGTGAGGATGTTTTCCACCCCTGTTTACTAACTGAGGCCACTATGGACATGTGTCTGAGAGGCCACAGATTAGTGCTAGGAATTCATCTGTCAAACTAAAGCATTCACTGGCAGGACTGTGCCCTGCACTCTAACATTGTCCTCATTAGAAAAACTCAGCACCAGTCAGTTTTCTGGCAGAGAAGCTGCTTTCATTCTGGAATGTCACTTAGGCTGGAATTCATACTACTGCTGCCATCAAACAGCAGAAATCTGATCTTCCCAGGACTTCTGGTTGGGCTCCAGAATCCTTTCCTTGTTCCTGACTTCCTCTTTTATTTAAATAGAAAGTTTAAAAACAATCTCTTAAACCCATTTTGTAGACCATTCACTGTTCCTTAGAAGCAAAAACCTTGATAACAAAATTAGGAGTTGTTTAACATTCCCCCACCCCTGCACAGCACCAATGAAAGCCTTATTCTTCCATGTATTGAAAGCATTGGATTGAAATTGAACCAGCGAAGAGATTGTGCGATATAAGAGTTTCATTCACTTTCATTAATCTTCAATGTGCTACTTAATAGCCTATTTTCTCTCAACTAAAAACTCTCTTCTGCCATCTACCCTATGATGCTGGAGCTGAGACTCTACATACAGACTTCACCACTGGCCTCCTTGTTAGTTTTTGCAATAGGGAGCACTAGAGATCTGAAACTTGGAAAAAGTAGGATGTGTTTTTATTACTGGCTAGCCAACCATACTAATTCACAGTACTTGAGTTCAAATCTCATTTAAAGTCGAAAGTGAACTCTTATCAAGGAATCATAGACTACAGCTCAGTACTAATGAGTAAATGGTTAAATGTAATAACTCATTAATGTGGTGACTGGGACATGGTAGGCAGCTCTAATTGAAACTAAATTGTAGAGATTATTCTGAAAAATCTAAAATCAACCAAAGCAAGTACTCCACAGCACACGGGATCTTCTGCATTGTTGTTCCTCACGTTCAGTGCACACGTATGTGCACCTCCCATGTGAGATACTCACTTAGACGGCTGAAGGTAACAAGAGGGAAAAGGCCTGCTCCCTGCCCACTGCACCATCATTAGCAGAGAGGAAGCAGAGAGATACATAAATCACTGTAGTGTTAGGAAAACTGATAAATGCTGTCACTGAGCTATAAACAAAATCTATGAAAGGAAAGGGAAGGGAACAATTAATTCTGCCTGTGGAAAGTTATACAGTTCTTAACGGCAAATAGAGAACTGAATTGGTCCTCAAAAGAGAGATTTGATTTGGGTTCAACCAACTGTAACTGACCATTTCTAAAATACTATCCAGGGCTACAAAACATTTCTTAATTAATCCTTTCAAAAATGCACAAATTTGGGGCCAGCAGTTAGCATAATGGCTATGTCACTGGACTCCCATGTAGTTGACCACGGTTCGAGTCCCGGACCTGGTGGCTTAAAACTCACGCTAGGTGCATGTGCATGCGTGCCCAAGATCCCAAGAGGAGAAAGGAGGAGAAGGGATTGTGGCATGGCCATCTCCCTAGGGGGTGATTTCTCACTTTCTGTCTCTCTGTCTCTCTCTGTCTGTCTGGCGAGAGCACGCACCCTATAGCAGAAACCTCTAAAAAAAAAATGCAACTTTAGTGTCATTATTTTCACTTAAGAGATGAAGACATTCTTATAAAGAGAAACAGGTAATTTTCTTAGAGTAACACCTGACAAATGACTGGACGAGAAAATAGTTCTGTTTAGTCCTCTCTGAACTAAAAATATTACAACTAATTTATTTAAACATTTAGCATGCTCTGTATAGGTGAGAAGGATTCAGAGGTTTAAAAAGGGACCCTTTCCTAAGAGTCTATTCCTAGAGAAGGATATGAGTAATTAATGCATAACACGGTGACTTCGATGATAGATACGGCTGTAAGATGTATGGAAGTACTTATAAAGGTTGCTGAATGCATCTGAATCTAGTTTTGAAGAAAAAGTGGGATTAGCCAGACCCATAAGGAGGGGATGGGTATTATAGAGACACCAAACCATGAGCACAGTGGCCCCAATTCAGCATGGTGATTCTGTGAGAAGTAGGGGGTTAGCTGATACAGCAGGTACAATGAGGGTGGAATGATAATAGAGTAGTCTGGAGAAGACAGTAACAACCAGATCATAAAAGCAATTGTATATCTTATGTATTAGTCTGGGCTACCCTCACAACATACCAAGGTCAAAGTTCCAGCCAATTCAGTTTCTGATGAGAGCTCTTTTCCTGGCTTAGAAGCCACCTTCTCACTGTGAGCTCACATGGCCTTTCTTCAGTGAATGGAGAGAGAGAGGCAAGGCATCTCTCGTGTCACTTCTTATAAGAACGCTAATCCTGTCTGATCACAGGCCCACACTTTAGACCTCATTTAGCATAATTTACTCCCTTATAGATCCTGTTTACCAATACAGTAACACTGGAGATTAACGTTTTGATTTATAAATTTGGGGAGGACACAATTCAGTCCATAACAATATGCTAAGAAGTGTAAATTATAAATTAAATGCAATAGGAGTCAATGGAAAGAGCATTGGATGGGACCAGCAGTTAGCGTAATGGCTATATCGCTGGACTCCTATGTTAGTCGACTGTGGTTTGAGTCCCAGACCTGGTGGCTTAAACTCATGCCGGGCGTGTGTGCCTGCATGCTCAAGATCCTGAGAGGAGAATGGAGGAGAAGAGATTGTGGTGTGGCCAT
>NW_006160069.1:2701119-2730466 GCF_000334495.1 Tupaia belangeri chinensis | reverse complement strand
GGGGGGGCAGGGGTGTGTGTGATTTCTCGCTTTCTGTCTTTCTGTCTGTCTCTGTCTTTCTGGTGAGCACACATGCCCTATAGCAAAAACCTCTAAAAAAAAGAAAGAAAGAGCATTGGTTGAAAAAAGTAGTGACTAAGGGAAATTCAAAAATGAGCCTCTGGTCTAAGTAGTTTTACTGGGTAACTTCAAAAGGAGGCTCCTAGAAGTTTAAACTAAAGCAGTGACATTAGGAACCAAGAAGCATGGATTTGTCAAGAAATGTTAAAAGGAAGTAGCTTTGATGGGACCAGTAGTTAGCGTAATGGCAATGTCGCTGGACTCCCATGTAGTCGACTGCAGTTCAAGTCCCAGATCTGATGTTTTAAACTCACTCTGGGCGTGTGTGCATGCATGCCCTAGATCCGGAGAGGAGATTGGAAGAGAAGGGATTGCAGCTTTGTCATCCCCCCTGGAGGGTGATTTCTCACTTTCTGTCTCTTTATCTCTCTCTGGCGAGTGCACATGCCCTATAGCAAAAACCTCTCCAAAAAACCGAAAAAGTGGATTTGATTACATTAATCCTTTCTAAAGAAATATATTGGACTCTTTGGGGGCCAAAATGTTCATGAAATATGTAGGGAGTAGGGTAGAGAATAGGGCACAAAGATGCAGTAAGGCAGGCAGAAATCTGGGTGAGTACCATGCCAAGCTATTCGCATGTGGACAAGTGGAGAAATCTCATAAGATCAGTGCACAGCATATAGAGAGGGGAGTTACAGGAGGCAAAGGGACCATTTAGAAGTCAGGTGACAGGCCAGGCAGGGAAAAATAATGGAAAGAATGCGACATAAAGGACAGCTGCAGTGTCTTACAGTGACTGCTTAGATATGGCAAGTGAGAGAGGAAAGCGAGTTAATGTCTCCATAGTTCTTAGGTAGCACTTCCTTTCCCTTGGTTTTTGGAATATCTTTCTCAGTGAATTTTATATGTTTAGTGTAGAGTTTTATCAAACATACCATAAAGAGGAAGATCATTCTGCTGTTTATTTTCTGCAAAAGAAAAATTTGCTTGACAAAGTGCAGATCATGAATATGAAAGGTAAGATTAATTTCAAAAATAACTTATGTCAGGGCCAGCAGGTGGCATGGTGGTTAAGGGCTCTAGACTCCCACATGGTTGACCATGGTTCAAGTCCCAGACCTGGCAGCTTGCTATCTCACTTTTTCTTTCTCTGTCCCTTTCTAGTCAAATTTAAATAGATAAATGAATAAATTTAAATAAAATCATTCTTTTTTTTTTTTTGAGAGGTTTTTGCCATAGGGCACGTGCACTTGCCAGACAGACAGAGAGAGACAGAGAGACAGAAAGTGAGAAATCCCCCCCCGGGGGGATGGCCACATCGCAGTCTCTTCTCCTCCATTCTCCTCTCAGGATCTTGGGCACGCACACACACGCACCCAATGTGAGTATTAAGCAGGTCCGGGACGCGAACTGCGGTTGACTACATGGGAGTCCAGCGACATAGCCATTACACTAACTGCTGGTCCCAATAAAATCATTCTTTAAAAAAAAAAATATGTGATGATATAACAATGGCCTGGCAAGATAAGTTCAGGAATTAGAGTGTTGAGATACAAGTTTGAATTTTAGCTTCACTGTCCTGAAGCTTAAGAGTTTGGGCACTTAGTGCACTGGAGCTTTAATTTCTTCATCCACAAATTGAAACAGACACATGCATAGATAGAACACTTGTTAACGATCACCTGGTTCAAACTCGTTATGTTAGTGATGACAGAACTTTGTGTCAAGTAGTGTAAAAGAAGTTTGCAGTGCTACCTGTTAGAAGAATCTTGTCTGGGAAGTCCTGGCCCAGGCTACCTTGTTAGCATCCCAGCTTGTCTTCCTCCAACACATCCTGGCTTCCAGGCACAACAAACTTCTGGTCATTCCCAAACAAACCCTACCTTTCACCATACCACGATGTCTGCACTAGTCTCTCCTAGTAGTCTACCCTCCGCCTTTCAGACTTTCAGATCCAGTCTCCTCTTTGGAGAAACTGTTTTGATTCTTTCAAGGAGAGTTCATCAAGGCCCTTTCTGGACTCCCTCAGCAATCTTTTCTAAAAGTAAGTGACAGTTTGCTTTTCTCTTTTTTTTTTAAGATTTATTTTATTTATTTATTCATTTATTTTTAATTTGACCAGAGAGACAGACACATAGAGAGAGAGAGGGAAAGTGAGAAAGCAAGTCACCAGGTCCAGGACTTGAACCCTGGTCAGCCATGTGAGAGTGTCCAGCACCTTAACCACCACACCACCTGCTGGTTCCCTTGCTTCTCTCTTGACATCTGAGGAAACTACAAAGGGATCATGGAAAAAAATAAAATTAAAGTAGAAGGCTTTAAAAGAAAAAAGATGTTAAAATTTAACTTTATTCATTTATTTCAATTTGAACAGAGAGGTACAAAGTGAGAGAAGGAGACCTGGGGGTGGGGAGGGGGAGAGTGAGAAAGCAAGTTACCAGGTCTGGAATTCAAACTGGTCGGTCACATGAGAGTCTGGTGCCCTCAACCACTGTACCACCTGCTGTTCTCAGGAGTTTGTTTTGATGCAGAAAAAAATGAAATCCATGCAGAATTTTTTCATAATATGCATTTTCTATGAATTTTTTGAAGAGCCCTTGTATCTGTTTTGCTCACGAGATCTTGATGTTTCTTAAGGATCAGGATCAGATCTTTATTAACCACAGTGTCAGCACTTAGCATAGTATCTGGCTGATTATAGACACTCCATAATTATTTCAGGAATACTTACATGTGGACCCCTTGGCCTTAATGCAGCTGGACTTTGTGTACACAGTATTACCGACTTGTATCCGGAGACATGGACAGAGATTGTATCACATGGGTCATTGTAATGGTTGGACTAATAGCCCAGTGACTGTAGTTTCTGCTGCAGTCCAAAATGAAGACCTCTAGTTTTAGAGATTGCTTTGTAGGTAGGCAGTAAAGCAAATGACATCTCAAGAATCAGATCTAGGGAACCAGAAGTTAGCGTAATGGCTATGTCGCTGGACTCCCATGTAGTCGACCGCGATTCGCATCCTGGACCCGGTGGCTTAAAACTCACACTGGGCGTGTGTGCGTGCGTGCCCAAAGATCCCGAGAGGAGAATGGAGGAGAAGGGATTGCGGCATGACCATCCCCCCTGGGGGGTGATTTCTCGCTTTCTGTCTCTATGTCTCTCTCTGTCTGACTGGCGAGCGCACGCGCCCTATAGCGAAAAACCCTCTCCAAAAAAAAAAAAAAAAGAATCAGATCTAAACAAATACACATGAATGTGTGTAATACTTATGACTAAAATTACCAAAGCATATTAATTCTTTCAGTAATCTCTCTTCACCAAGAATTATGTAGACCGGGAGATATCTCAACCTCTTTTGGGGTCAGCAGGTAGTGTGGTGGTTAAGGCGCTGGATTCTCAGATGGCTGAACACGGTTAGAGTCACAGACCCAGTGTCTTGAAAATCATACTAGCTGGGACCCGCAGCTGGCGTCAGGGTTACATCGCTGGACTCCCGTAGAGTCAATAGTAGTTTGAGTCTCTACCAGGCCACTTAAAGCTCATGAGGGGGCTGTGTGCATGCGTACCCAAGATCCCAAGAGGAGAGTAGAAGAGAAGGGATTGGGGCTTGACTATCCCCCGCAGGGGGTGATTTCTTGCTTTCTGTCTCTCTAGTGAGTGCATGTAAAAAAAAATCTAAAAAAAAAAAAAAAAAAAAAAAAAAAGGAAAGAAAGAATGAAAATCGAAAATCACACTGGGCATGTGTATGTGTGCTTAAAATGCCAGGTGAAGAATGGAAGTGAAGGGATTGCGGCTTGTCCATCCTCCCCATCCAGGAGGGTATTTTTCACTTTCCCTCTCTCTGTCTTTCCTTCTCTCTGTCTGTCTGTCTCTTCCTGCCAGGGCACATGCCCTATGGCATAAACCTAAAAATCAAACCAAAACAACCCTCTTTTATGTCTTCCCCTTGAGCTTCACACTTGCCCTTGCCAGTAGGTAGTACCTATGAAAGCAGGAGTTGCTGTAATTTCACTCCTGTATAAGGTGTTCTTCCTTAACTTTGGCTGCTGTGATATCTGCCCTGATCAGCATTGTGTTTCCTCTAGCTGCTTCCCTCAGCAGATTATGCTGCCTGGGAGATGATCAGTCTCTCAGTCAAGGCAAGAAATCCTACAACTCCTGTGATTTGTTCTACTTTGTACATTTGTGTCTGCTTGATTCATTTGCCCACCAGGATTTTCTTGGTCATCCTATCTTCAGGGCATCTGCTCCTCAAGAGAGCATACTTTGCAGGTTTTCTATCTCCTACCCTGTATTCAAGAATAGATCATGAGACCAGCAGCTAGCATAATGGCTATATCATTGGACTCCCATGTAGTTGACCGTGGTTCAAGTCCTGGACCAGTGGCTTAAACTCACAACGGGTGTGTGTGCGTGTGTGCCCAATAACCCGAGAGGAAAATGGAGGAAAAGGGATTGCGGCATGACCATCCCCCCTGGGGGGTGATTTCTCGCTTTCTGTCTCTATGTCTCTCTCTGTCTTTCTAGTAAGTACACGCACACTATAGCAAAAACCCCTCCAAAAAAATAAAAGAAAAAAGTTGATCTCAAATTTTAAGATAGCCATCTTTAATATCACAAAGATATACTTTACATTAAAATCCACACTAAAAAATCAGAAAAGCACTTTTATGTATTTACCTTTTACGTGAATACTGTACGTGCTTCACATTTTGTACCATCTCCTGCCTCCAGATCTAGATTATTTTTACACACACACACAGACACACACACGAAACACAAATTCACATGAGAGTTGTTTAGAAACTCCATGAAAAGTACATTTGATGGACAAACATGCATGGCTTTAATTTTTTCTTTTTTGCATCGAAATAAACTCACAAATTAATTTCATTTTCCATGAACTTTCTGAAGCCCACTTGCATATGTATACTCTATTGCCCTGATATTATTCTTACTCTCTCTATGAATTTAGAAGAAAACTTCATATAAACATCAAGGCTCACAATTGTAAATGTTATAAAGCACCACCACAAAATAAATATGAATGTGATATGCTATATTCTTAATCATTTCACATACAAGTTTATTTCAGTACTATCAAAGAGATTCAGATATTCATGATAAATCTGGAGGGTGAAACTATAAAAGAAGTGCCAGCATTTGAAATTGTGTGAGTGAAATGGAAAAGTTGCTGGTTTATACAATTAGAGTTACGAAAATATATAGTGTGTTTATGTCAAGGGGTTTAATCAGTGTGCTTAAAAAAATCACAGTGCTTCTGTTCATAATTTTGTCACATGCACACATTTCTATGGCAAAAGGCCAAGTACATTTAATGTAATTCACGGATGACAAGGAAGGTTGATGGCCTCTAATGAGCAATTGATTAACAGTAAACAGAGAGATATTAAGAATCTAGTTTACACTCCATCTGGAATAGAAGGACCATTTCCTTTTCCTGTGGCTCTTCATCCAAGTTTATTAACGAAGAAGGAAAAACAAGGGGATACTTAATTCTTAGATTTATTATTTGAAGATAATGAGCCCCATATTGTGATGGAAAACATAATTCTTGGTTGAAAGCCATGAATGTGTGCAGAAATAACCTACAGTCTTTAGCAGTTCACGTAAGCCTTGGCCTGGGTCTTTGGTCTGAGAGTTACTAAAATGATTGAGGTGTAAGAGGGTTAAAAACTGTATTCTACAGTATTATTATCTCAAAGACTGATTATCATGCAGAAGTGTGTTCCCATTTCAATTTTTAAAAACTACTAATTTGTTCTCAACAGTGTAATTTGGAACTCCCATGGGATGACACATGAGGATACACAGGAGACTTTGGAAAGTTTTTGTTGGTTTGGTGACACGGTTCACCAAGGCTACTTGGCTGAGATTTCCACTGCCTGATGCTACAGTAACATGGTGGCCACACTGTGATTCTCCACAGCTGGGCCCTCATAATTCACAGGACACAATAAGGACCTGAACACATATTATCTTCTCAAGAAAGGAGAATAGAGTACACCTTTTGAATATCCTTCACTTGGTTGGATTTTTACATAGCAAACAAGGATAAGTGAAAATAGTATGTTGTCAATGAGTATGTGGCATTGGTCATGTTGTAATGCAGTCTTATACTGGTCATCTCAGCACTGTCCAATTTCTGCATATGCAGTATCATAAAGATGTGTGAGGACTACATGGCATCTGACTGTATGTGTTAATTCAACTCAATCAAGCCAATGTTTGTTGAGCTCCTCCTGTAGGATAGATGTTACAATAGTTGAGCATGTTAAAACAATACTTATTGGGGCCAGGTGATGGTGCAGTGATAACGTAACTAGATCCACATGGGAAAGGTCCTGGGTTTAAATTCTAGAACCTCCTTAAGCATTCCAGGTGGGTGTACGCATGTGCTTCTGGTCCAGACTGGCTGAGGCTAGGAATAGATTGTGGCATGAGGACTATATTAGAAATGACTGTTTCTATCTCTCTTTCTTTTCCTGTTTCTGTCTCTCATTTAAAAACTGAATAAATAGGGAACCAGCAGTTAGTGTAATGGCTATGTTGCTGGACTCACATGTAGTCGACTGCAGTTCGCGTCCCAGACCCGGTGGCTTAAAACTCACACCGGGTGCGTGTGCGTGCGTGCCCAAGATCCCGAGAGGAGAATGGAGGAGAAGGGATTGCGGCGTGACCATCTCCCCTGGGGGGTGATTTTTCGCTTTCTGTCTCTATGTCTCTCTCTGTCTGTCTGGCGAGCGCACGCGCCCTATAGCGAAAAACCTCTCAAAAAAAAAAAACTGAATAAATAAAACTTAAGTAAACATACATTATTTCAACTAGTAAGTAGTCTTCTTTCTTTCTTTTTTAAGTTTGTTGATTTCTTCCAGGAAAAGGCAAGACAGAGTGAGAGAGAGAGCTGCCAACAGCTCTCATCTTAACACCATGATCTACCCTGTCCTCAGCCAGCCTGGACCATTGCTATGTGTGTTCCCAGCATGCACAGGGAGTCTGCACGTGAACCTAGGGCCTTTCCCTGTGGGTTCAGCATTGCAGAGTACTGTGCTTCTGCTGCACCATCACGGCTAGCGCACTCAACTTTCATAGTAATTTATTTATTTTTAAAATCCTTGCCTCATGCAGTTATTACTTACTATGTGTGGTTCACTGGAAGTATATCTTGTGTTTGTATATAATTGAATATATTCATTATTTTTCTTTCTTTCTTTTTATTTATTTATTTTTTTCCTGGAGGGAAGGTAGACAAGTGTGCTAACCAAACAGGAGAGAGACAGAGAGAAAGAGAGATTGGGAAAGTGAGAAATCACTTCCCAGGAATGATAGCCCTTGATAGCTGCAACCCTTCTCCTCCATTTCCCACTTGGAATTTTGGTGCTACACACACTTGATTTTCATGCCACTGGGTCTGAGACTTGAACTGCAGAATCAAGTAAGATTCTAGTTACCTTAAACTTCATGCCACTTATTTTTCCATGAATTAATTTTCATTGAAAAGAGTAGTCAAGCACAAGAAATTCTAATTTTCATTAACACTCAAATAGTGTTTAAAGGAAGTGTTTATCATTAAAAGTCTATGTCAAAATTATGGTTTATTTTTTTCTTTTTGTGCTTCTTATTTTAAAATTCTTTTTGATAGCTCTTTCATTTAAATCAATATTTTTTTAAAGTTTTTCCCATAGGGCACATGCTCACTGAAGAGAGACAGAGAGGGATAGTGAGAAAGTGAGAAATCACCCCCCCCCCCCAGGGAGGTGGCCACCCCACAATCTCTTCTCCTCCATTTTCTTCTAGGGATTTTAGGCATGCAAGCACACATGTCCAGTGTGATTTTCAAGCCACCAAGTCCAGAACTTGAACTATGATCGGCTATGTTAGAGTCTAGCAGCCTAACTACCATGCCACCTGCTGACCTCCTAAATCAATAATTTTTTTTTATTAGTAGTAAAATGAGAACACGTTCCCTTTGAGAATCTCTTAAAAGCTATGCAACTTCTCATCAGTAAAATGTATACACTAACATACATGTCTGCAACATATGACACACATGTTTTATTAAAGTTTGTATTTGTATATTTCTTCCATGAGGAGGAGAAATCATGAGACAGGCAGCACTCCTAACAGAATTTGATAACAATTCATCCCTAGCCTCAGCAACCATATCATGGTCAAGAGTGTACCAATGTACCAAGGGGTCTCCAGATGGGAACCTGGAACCTTTCTATCCATGTGGGTTAGCTTTACAGAGTGTTGGGCTTTACCTCTGTGCCACTGCCCATCCCCTAAGTATATATTTTGGGAATTGATCATTTTAAGAAACATATTAAATGCTTCTAGTAAGAGTATATAAATGCAGTTTATAAAATTACAACCTGATTTGGAAATTAAGAGATGATTTTTTTTGAGAATTACACTTGTGGATTGAAATTCAATTTCCTATCCATACTACTGATTAATTTATGTCACAAATGTGTGGTTGCATTTTGCCACTGTGGTAGAAAGCAAATTATTAGGACATGTTTCCGATCAATTTAGCATGAATTTAAGTCAGAATATTAGGCTTTCCTAAACACGAGCATATGGAAGTGATCCCTGACATATATGCATTGCCGTTTTGTTAAGGCTGCATCTGCTATCCTAATGGAAAAGCTATCATTCTAAGACAGTTTTGTAATTGAGTTCTGCTATCCTTCTGTTCTTCTGGGTCCCAGAGTAGCTCAGGAGAGTCACTGCCTTGAGCTTGTCTTTGGAAAGTTTCCAGAGCTGAACAGGTGATACCATAAACAGAACCCAGTCTTGCCATTTGGGGCCAGCGAGTGGCTCTATGTGGTGGCTCCTCCCGGATGTAAATTGATTTTAATGATTTCTTTCTTTCTCCTGGGCAGGATTTATGTGGGCATCATTCTTGTGACACCCTGGGGATGGCAGACGTTGGGACCATATGTTCTCCGGAGCGCAGCTGTGCTGTGATTGAAGACGATGGCCTCCATGCAGCTTTCACTGTGGCTCATGAAATTGGTATGCAACGCCTTTTCTCTTCCCTTGCCAAATCAAACACTTGTAACAGCTGCAAGAGGAACCAAAATACTTGGCAATTAATTCCAGATTTCTCCTAGTTCAGATGTACTGTTAGGGATTAAATTTGTTTACATTTATACTTTTAGGGTTACTAATATGAAGTGAAGGCAGAGTCAGCAACACAGTGAATATTTCCTTCTGACAGTGTCATTTAAAAGTTTATAATGAATTTGTCACTGCTACTGTCTCTTTAAAACTTTCTAAATGACTTAGACAAAATTCGTCATAGCTGACAATGGAATGCAGAGAGACGTCCCCCTTAAAAATTACTCAAGACAATATTGTCTCATCCACAGCTAATCAGTTTGCACAGAAATGTAACATGTTTTTTTTTTCCCCATGTGAGTAATAACTATAGGCCCCTGTCAAAGGTAGTCAGTGGTTTATGATTAATAGTCATGTGCACTCTGGATAACAAGTCAAAGGAAAGTTAGACTGATATCAGTAGGGTTTGCTTTAAAATGTCACTTACCCAATTTATTTAAGAAGCACATCTAAATTCTGTAACTATAAATATAGGATTGAGTTGGTAGATAATATTCCTGTTGACCCAGTGTCTATGGTACAGTCAGTAGCATACTGAGTTTCAGTGTCGGAAGTCATATGGCCAACCAGGGGTTTTTGATCTCTGGCATAGTCAACCTGAAACACACCCAGTGTGCACAAGAGTGCCAAATCTGACAAAATTGGGAAAGGGACTGTGGTGTGACCAGAGCTTGTGGAGGGTTCTCTTTCTCTTTCTCCTGTGTGAGCATGCATTCTCTATCATGAGTAAAATAAGGAAACTCATTTAAAAATCCCCACAATAAAGAATTTGCGTTTGATAGTGATTGACCTAGGCTACTAAGCAAATTGAAATTCGTATTTAGGAGGAACCACGCTGAAAAGCTTAGTATTTAGAATTATATGTTAGAATTGGACACATGTCTGACTCAGTTCTTCTAAAGTACTTTCTACCTGCAAAGTATTGTTCCAGTTATTTAAACTATCTATGCAAAAGTTTTCATATCTAGAAAATAAGGATAATAGCATCTATTTAATAGGGTCATTTTAGGGCCAAATTAGCTAAGACATAGATGGAAGTGTTGTTATATTTATTTGTACTTCTGTTTCACTTTTTTAGCTAAGTAGTTTGTTTACTTTTTTAGCATCATATTCTGGGAGGGCAAAGTGTGGCTTAACAATGATTGTACTTGCTGTTTTTATTAAACAAATTTAGTTTTTTAAAAAGCTAAAACCACAAGTTTAAATAGAAGTTAAAACTTTTTTACATTCTTCATTGACAGAATATTTCTACAAGGTGTCTATTTCTAATTTCTATGCTTTCTTTGGAGTGTTGAAATAACTTCTAATCAAAGGTGTATTTCCATAAGTCAAATGTTGCAGCAGGAAGATAAAATTCAGTAGTTAAATTTTAATTCTTCATTTTTTTTATCATGACGTTAATGCTCTTGACATTCTTCTCACTATCTAAGCAAAAGCAAGTAAACAAAACAAACAAAAAAAAAAACAGGAATTCTTAATGTAAATAAATCCAACAGCATCACAATGCATCTACATAGCACCATCACAGTGTTCAATTAACACTTCATTAATCGAGCATCTTTGGCTTCCAGGGCCAAAGACCTCAAGTGGAGTCTAAGCTCTGTCTGTGTTGTCTGTTTTATCTCAGGCAAGTGATTTAGGCATGCTCAGAGTCTGCATTTCCTCCCTATTAGGTGGACAAATAATGGGCAATGGCTGTCTCTTGTACTGCCCTAAAAGAGCTGATAATGACTGAAAGCGTTTTGAAACACAGGTTACTAAGCTTGAGAGTAGAGATTATGTCTTCACTTATCTCTCACTCATGCCCATTAAACTAACTGATAAAAATATAGTCTAATATAGAACCTTAATTAATACTTACTACGTATCTGTGTATGTATGTAAGTCAGCAAGCAGGAGTAATAAACAAGAGAGCTGCTCCAGGCCTCTGCAGCGGAAACTAGTCCAAATACTCAACAGGATTGTAATTAAACGGAGGAGCTTTCAGAAGTACACTAGTAATTAATCATCATTACTTAGAATGAGAGACATTTCATTAAAAAGGTTCTAACCCCCTGGGAAGACAGAGAGAGGCTGGATTTTCTCAAGCTGGGTGGAGAAATGGTGGGAAGAAATAAGAGTTGAATTTTGGCATTGTCTATCCACAGGATTATAAACTCGCTCTAAATCCTGATCTTCAAAGAAAGAGATTACACATTTCTTGAAATACGGGCAGTTTCTTCCTTCTCTCCTGCTCTCCTGGAGTGATCTGTCTCATAGGCTGACAGCATCTGGGAGGTTTCCCTGGAAGAGGAACACTGCAGTTAATGCAATGTACCTTTCTCAGGCTGCATTCCCATCAAGCCCTCTGGGCTCGGTTGAAGAGTCTTGCAGCATCACTTTTACAGCTCTCCAAAATTCCTAAACCAAGATCCTTAGGTTACACTGGTAGAACAGCAGTTTAAAGGAGAAAGTCAGATGCTTATAAGAAAAAATATGTTAAAACTATGTACAGTTGGCCCTTTTGATTCACAGGTTTAACCAACCTTCTACGCAACCAGGCCACACCAATGGTTATTAAATAGGGGGAAGAAGTGGCTCCCCAGGACAGAGCTGCTAAACAAGTTCATCTCTATGTTTGCCTTTTTACTTATATCTGGTGCTAAGATTAGTTGGTAGTAATCTAGAGATGATTTGAAGTATAAGCAAGGGACCAGATGACACAGCAGTAAAGCATGACTGCTCTGCTCAGCCAGCCCACATGGGAAGATTCTGGGTTTGTATCCAGAGACCTCCTTGAGCACAACAGACACATATGTGCCCATGATCTGGGATGAGAGGAAGCTAGGAGTGAATCATGGCTTCAAAACCTGTTGGGGTTGCTGATATCCTCTCTCTCTGTCTTGTTCACTGATGAAAGAAATCATCTTTAAAACTTTATCTATCTATTTATCTATCATCTATCTATATAAGGGAAAATTCTATGACATTTTCTATAAAGGACTTGAGCATTCTCTGATTTTCATATCCTCAGGGGGTTCAAGAACCAAATGCCTTTCTCCCCTTCAGGTACTGAGGAACAACTGTGTATACAATAAGAGCTTCTCCTGATGGTATAAGAATATTAGATACAGTTATGCAAGAAAACAATGTAAGAGAAATATGGGCTTCTCTATGCAAAGTAAAACCCGACCTTTGATATATGATTATACTCTGTCTCATTTTTTAATTGCTAGGGGGTATGTACTGGCCAGAGAGAGATAGCGTGAGAGATACACAGAAAGAGACAGATAGGGAGCCGGAGAAAGCATCCCCCAACAAGGTGTGGTCACACGGCAATCCCTTCTCATCCGTTTCTCCCTATACAGGGATTGGAGGCACATGCGTTTTTCAAGTCACAGAACTCAGAACACTGTTAGCCATATGGGATGGGGCTTCCCTTAACCACTAGGCTATGGGTCCTACCTGCCTCCTTATATCTTCTTTATTATTTGGTTGGATCATCTCTGTTTACTTCTTCAGAATTCTCTATAATTTTTTCTCCAATCAAATACTATTTAATTTCCCTTTTGTATTTTTTTTTCAAATTTCTTCAAAAGGGGAATTTTATTGATTACTTTATTTCCTCACAAAAAGACCAACTATAATCAAGTGAGGTAAACACTGACCTCAAGATTTTGTCATCTTCATAATAAAAAAGATGAAGCTTAGAACTGGATCACTTGACCCTTTCTCTTCTTATCTCCTCCCAGTTCAGAATGCCTACATCTCTTAATAGCCAGCATTCTCTTAGGTCTGAAGTTGGGCTCAACACAGTCAAGCCTCAGCACAATCTTTGTAGTTTTTGCCTTTTTCCAGAAAATAGGCTTAGTCTGTCCACCATAGCCACTCTGCTTCCTGTCATAACACCGCTTTCCCTGAGCATACAGAGACTCCTTGTCCTTTTTGTCCTGTGTCACTTCATGAGGTTGGTACTCACCACACTTATTACAGAAAGTCTGGGGTGGGTAGGGGGTGGGTAGGGATGCTTGCCATGCTTGTGGGCCTGCTATCTGCACAGAAAGGCTTAATTTCCCTTTTGTATCACATGTCACCTAATATGTAATGTCTGAAGGTAGAAAATATGAATTTAATTCCTCTTTGATAAAGAAATCTGGCTTTCATTCACTTGATTTTCTAATTGTTTTATTATTCTTTAACTTTCTTTTTTACCTAAATATTATGAGCACATGTTCTAGCATGAGCTTTAAAAAATTTAGAAAAGATAATCTTCCAAAAGATTTACTAATCAGTTCTTTATTATTACAGGGCCTTGCCTCTATAGTTCATGTGATCTTAGGTAATACAGCATGCTGACCTGTTTTCAGTGCTTTATTTTTTGAAAGTTACATGTAGCTATCAGCATGAGATACCCATACTCTAAATTCTAACTTTATTGCTTTCATGACATATCCCTTCTTCTTTTTTATTAGACATTTGCTGTTTTCCAGGCTTAGAAGTCATTTAGGCAGGCTGTGAAAGTTCATTTTGAAACTTTAGTGTTTCAGAGTGTTTAGAATTTGCTTGCACTTTATTCCAAAATTTGCAAGTTACTTCATGCAGACAGTGTAAATGTATTACTGTGCCCAAAACATAAACTAAAAGAAAATTTCCAGGCTGCTCCCTTAATTTTTCTTTTATTTCTTTGATAAGAAGGAAAAGGATATATTTGATTAAAAATGTGAAGATAATATATGAGAAATACTAGATTCCATTAAACATCCAAACATTTGAATAATTGGCATCACAGAAGGTCAAGAAACTAGTAAGGGCATGAACTCCTGGAAGATGACTTCTCAAGTCTAGAGAAGGACTCAAACATCCAGATCCAAGAAATACAAAGGACTCCAAATAGAATCAGTGGAAGAAGATCCTCTTCATGGCACATCTTAGCCAGACTGGCCAAAACCACAGACAAAGATGAAATACCTCAAGAGGCAAGAGAGAAATGTCAAGTGACTTACAAAGGTCATCTTATAAGGCTAACACCAGACCCTTCAATGGAAACAATACAAGGAGGAAAGAAATGGGAAGACATATTGAAAGTGTTAAGAGAGAAACAATTTCAACCAAGATTATTATGTCCAGCAAGATTATGGGAAAAAGGAGATTAAAATGGGAAAAAAAGAATAAAATCTTCTCAGATAAACAAAGCCTGAAAAAATTTGCCAACACTACATCAGTTCAAGAAACTCTATTGAGAGTCCTGTCCCATTCCAGCAAAGCTAAAGAATGAACAGACAGAAATACAAGAATAAAAACAACCAAGATAATGGCCAAAATAAAGGTAGAGACAAATCCAGAAATATCAATCATAACATTGAATATTAATTGGTTAAATTCTCCAATCAAGAGACACAGGCTTGCTGAATAAATAAATAAAAAAACAGAAACCCTCTGTCTGTTGCCTATAAGAAATGTATCTCATGGATAAAGACATACATAGACTAAAAGTGAAGAGGTAGAAAAAGGTATTCCATGCAAATGGGAACCAAAAAAGAGCTGGAGTCATGATACTAATTTCAGATAAAATAGGCTTTAAAACAAAAACTGTGAGAAGAGCTTAGGAAGGGCATTATATAGTAGTAAAAGGACTAATTCATCAAGAAGATATAACACTTATAAATTTCTATGCATCTAACTCAGGAGCACCCAAATATGTGAAGGAAAATATAAAAGGGGAGATAAGCTGCAACACAACAATTGTTGGGGATCTCAACACCCCACTATCTCCTTTGGACAGATCACCTAGACAAAAAATAAGCAAAGAGATCCAGGTTCTAAATGATACCATAAATCAAATGTACTTAACAGACATCTATATAACCTTCTACCCAAAACCATGAGATACACTTTTTTCTCAGCCCTGCATGGAAGCTTTTTGAAGATTAACAACGTGATAGGCCACAAACAAGCCTTTACAGATTCAAAGGCATAGAAATTGTATCAGTGTCTTCTCTGACCATGATGGAATTAAACTTGATATTAATTTCAGGAAAAATCCTCAAAAATACACAAATACATGGAAACTAAATAAGATTCAAAAAACAAAAACAAAAAAATGGTAAGTGCTGTCAGGGATATGGTGAAAGGGGAGCTCTCCTATACTGCTTGTTGGAATGTAAATTGGTCCAGCCACAGTGAAGAACAATAAGGAGGTTCCTCAAAAGTCTACAAATAGAACTACTATATGATCCAACAATCCCACTCCTTGGTTTCTACACAAAGGACAGAAGAATGCTTAATCAGAAAAGAGCTTGCACATCAATGTTTATTGTGGCACTATTCACAATTGCTAAGACATGTAACCAATCCATATGTCCACAGAAGAATGTTTGGAAAAAGTGTGGCACATATTCTCTATGAAATACTACCCAGCCATAAAAAACAAGATCCTGGCTTTTAATAGAAAGTGGATGAATATGGAAGATTTACTGCTGAGTGAAGCAAGCCAGGCTATTTCAATATGTCTTCCCATTTCTTTCCTTCCTTTCATTGTTTCCACTGAAGGGTCTGGGGTTAGCCTGACACATCGTATGGCTCCCCTTAATATATACTGACTGCCTGCACTCTATAGCTGAAACTGAAAGACTAGAGCATATAGGAACATAGAAAATGGTTATAGATACTAGATACAGTACAAGAAGAGGGTGGGAGAAGGAGGAGAATCTAAGACATTAAAAAAAAATAGAGAGGCAAGATACTTAACGGGACAAAGAAATGGGTTATTATCTGTTGATGATGTCATGTATAGTATCCCCAACTGGACTAGTGAGAAGTATATTCATGTTGGAACACTTTACAACCTAAGTGACTGAATGTATAAAATAAATGTATATAAAATTTAAAAAATATATTTTTAAAACATGATAATAATAAAACAAATATTTTAAAAAAATAAAGAAATATATTTTGGAGGTACATAGTCAAGTTATACTAATACAGTCTTTAAGAAGATAGATCTTGATTAATATAGACTCTACAAGGTCAGTAATAGATTCCTCTTCTCCTGGCTATATCATGTGTATATAAATATACGTTGTTAGGACATTTCAGAAAATTGCTTCAAAGCATTAGAAACAGAGTCACCATCCATATATCTTGACTAGAGGCAAGAATGTGCTTATAGTCATTTTACAATTCAAATTTAAACTGCACCAAGTTTTCAAATTAATGTAAGTTTCATTTTGAACTTATCAAACTTTTCTTATTGTTGACTTGTAATAAAGATATCACCTGCTGCACACATGGTTCTTAAAACCAATCATTTTATTGACATTGGATCAGCTTCTGCTGATTCCCCAATGCAAGGGGGAACAATCTGATTTTATTTACAGTAATAAAATCTATAATTTGCAAGCATACTGAAGCTTTGCTTTTAGTCCGTAATTATAAAATATGTTAAGTGAATCTCTATGAAAAGTGAATCTCTATGAAAGACTCCGATGTGCCTCCTAAGCTAGAGTCAGCTGTGATTTAGGAAGTGGTTGAGACACAACAGCATGGTTGCCTGAGTTTTGCTGTGGTTAGAGGGTGTTCTCTGGTTTTGCTGATCTGTCTGTGCTTTAATAGATTATTAGATTAAACAAGGCCATGTTTGAAAAGCTGCAGGGCCTTTGAAAAACCATAAACCAAAGCCAAGTGCACAGAATCAGATATCCAGACTAGCTGTGACATGTGAAGTGAGAAGCAAGCAATAATTAAACTTGGTATTTACCTCCAAACCATGGGTTTCAACTTAATCTACCAAACAGAGAAATTTTTTCTATCCAGTTTGGAGCAATACCACATTGCATCTTTTTTGACCCACAGATAAAAGGTGGGAATACTGTTTGCTATATGTCCAGCAACACCGAGAAGGTTAGTGTTTACTATAAATTTTTTCTTATTTGTTTTTGTTTTTCTTTACATTTATTCATTTATTTTTCTATTTATTTGTTATGATTTTCAAGCTGCCTGATCCAGGACTTGAACCATGGTTAGCCACGTGGGAATCCAGCTCTTTAACCACCATGCCACTTGTTAGTTTTTAAAAACCTAATCTAAACTCATATTTCTCTAGGGGAAGCCTGCAGGTTATCTGCACATATGTGGGATCCAACATGTTGGAAGTGGCATAGAAAGTATAATAAACACATCACACACTTACTGTGTGATTTTAGTTTTCCTAATTTAATTAGGAAATTTCCCCCTTCCCACTCAAATTGGGTATTTGATAACATCAAAATTTATTAAACCATGGAAGACTAGAATGACCATTATGTATAACAAACCCAGAACATCAATGAGGACAATCAAGTTAGCTAACAATTACTAGTTTTTGACATAGATCAAGCACATATCTAAGCACTTTATGAATTTTATATCATTTGATCCTCACAAAATGCCATGTGGTAAGGACTATTAATAAGTCACCTAAGGGAGGATGGAACTGACACACCGAAGTTTCTGAACCTGTCAAGAACTGCTAATATACTGGTAGAGCAAGATTTGAACCTAGTGCACCTGACTCTGGAGCCCAAGGTTTTAATACTTTCTTACAATGATTTTTCAGACAATATTGAGTTGGAAAAAGATCATTCTGAATTTTATTTGAAAGGATAGTCTGCTAGCCTGTGGCTTGGTAGTTAGGGTGGCTGGATACCACATGGCTGACTGTGTGGTTCAAGTTTCAGACACTCTGGATTGAGAAACATGCCAGGCATGTGTGTGTGCATGTCCAGAATCTCAAAAGGAGGGAAAAACAGAAGACAAGGGATTGCAGAGTGACTATGCCCCAAGGGAGGTACTTTCTCACTCCCCTTTCCAGTTGACACTTTCCGTCTCTCCACCAGGCACACACCCCTCCTGGTCAACTTAAAAGAAAAAGAGAGAGAAAGATAACTCGCATAGTTATAAGGTGGAAAAAAATATATTCTCCTTTCCCAATTACATAATTGATAGTACATTTACCATTTATGTAATGTTTGGTCATTTCCATATATTCATGTCTAAATACACATGGATAATCCAAGTACCAGCGCTCACGGTTCCCTTCTCCAGCAATTCTAGATTTTAATCCCATGTTGATTCACGTTTCAACCCCTGGCAAGACCTTCTTGTACCTCCAAAATCCCAGCTGGAAAATTAGGTAAAATAAAAACATGACCTCATTAAGAAACAGATGCTTCATCTGAGCAGTGCTTTCCCAAGTAAACACATTACAGAGCTTCTTGTGACATTTTTGTAGGATGTGGTGGTGTGTCCCCTTGACCATTGGTCAGTTTGGGATCAGGAGACAAGAACTTGAAATCCTGTTTAATTTGCAGACCAAAGTTTAGAAAAACAAACAGCTTCCTTACCAAGGTTAGCGGTGTAAGTCAGCTCTAGCAGTACAGTAATAATACCTGAGTAGAAGAAGAAGCTGAGCTAACAGTTTCCTTTAAAGTGATGTGTCTTCGCCTCGCTGCACATTCTAACAGATTTTCTAAAATGAGAGAAATACGTGTGAATTTGAGGAGGCAGAACGCTCTTTAGATTTGCATTGGGAATGCCAAAGATTAAATTTACTTAAAAACATGTCATCTATTTGCAAATTTAAAAAAAGATGAATTATCATATTAGGAAAATTAGCAGGTAACAAATTGCTTTTTCTGGGCTAACAGCATAATATATTCGACCTTCTAGACTGCTTTTACACAATGTATCCTTACTTTTACTTCCTTCCTAAAATCCAGATAAACACCTTCCCAATGTTACTCTGTATGATGGGCATTCATTAGCAAAACTTGTATTTATGACATGATTTAATTTCTATTAAAAATAGATCAGGACTGGCTCTATGGTATAACAGTAATGCATGGCTCAAGGGAAGGTGGACCCACATGGCAACACTTAATCAAATCCTGGGCCTGGTTATCCTGAGGCATGCTGGGCCTCCCATGAGTGCTTAAGGTCCCAGGGGCTGGGGAGCTGGAGGAAGAGAATCATGGCATGAGCGAACCCTGTGGAGGGTGCTCATGTCTCTCACTCCTTCTCTCCTACTCCTTCTCTCTCTCTCTCTCACTGTATATGTGTATATACATTTATATGTGTATATACATTTATATGTGTATATGTGTATATATATATATATATATATATATATATATATCAACATTTTCTACAAAGGCACTTACAGTTTACACCTTGACCCTTCTGATGATTTCAAACAGCAAATACCGTTCTGATGTGTGCATCACTTGGGACTAGACAGTTGAATTATTCTTTCTCTCTTTTTTTTTTTTTTTTGGTTGGGGAGGGCTTTAAGGCCCAGAAAGCACATGTATTTCACTCCATCTTCTAAATTACTCCCTTTAAAAAAATCTTATTTAGTAAATAAATATAGATGCTATTAATGAGTGCATTCACTACACAAGTGGTCCTTAATTGCCTCAGGATTTTGAGTGAGAGGTCTCCAGTCATATTAACAAGTAGAGGTTTGCTAAGAAAGTATTGTAAACAAAATTGCTCAAGCAAACTGCTTATCAATCTTTCATATATCTACTGATTACAGATTGTTCCCTTGTAGAGAGAAT
Organism: Tupaia belangeri chinensis; assembly: GCF_000334495.1. Lineage (NCBI taxonomy): Eukaryota > Metazoa > Chordata > Mammalia > Scandentia > Tupaiidae > Tupaia > Tupaia belangeri. The sequence goes on along the minus strand of NW_006160069.1, from coordinate 2,710,680 downwards.
TGCATTATGAATACTATGTCTTCCTTAAAGCAAGACTTCAGGACAGAGATTCAGAGCGTTAATTGTTGCCCCTAAATCCACCCCTGCCTTTTCTGCCGCTAAGGGTTTTCGTGTCCGGTTTTACTCAGAGAGCTTGGTCGTTTCCACAAATCCCATCTTTTACCCTTTAACATTGTTTTTAATCCTCCCCAGTCTCCTTTTTCTGTACTGATTCTCAAGAAAATATTTCTCTATCCTTCCAAGGGTAAGAATCAAGAGTTAAGAATTGCTTTTTTTTTTTTTCCATATGGTATGTGTGCTAGAGAATGTGAAAAATCACCCCCACAGGGGAGATGGCCTTCCACAGTCCCTTCTCCTCCATTATTTTCTCAAGATTTTTGGGCAGACATGTACATGCACCTAGTGTGTTTTTCAAACTGTAGGGTCTGGGACTCAAACCATGGTCGGCCACATGAGGTCCAGCCCCCTGCTGATCCAAGAATTTGCCTTTTTATGGGGTTTCTTGATTCTATTTCACTGCCTTCTCCAAGACTTTACTCCTCAACTTACTCTGTTACTCCTTATTGTTCTAAAAATTAATCAGAAAATATTTGATGAAAACAGCACATTGCTTTAGGCATCCTAAACATTTTCTCAGTATCGCCTTATAGTCTGCACATGCTGCGTTACTTACTCTTTGGGATACTATGTATAAATCCTACCTGCTGCCAGTGCTACTAGGGCTGCTCCTTGCAGCATTTCTTCATCTCCAATCCACACCATTATTTTAAACATTTCTGCGGATGACTTACAAACATTCACTCTCTGAAAAGGCAGGTGTCCGAAAAGCTAACAGCTGTGCTAGGCTATCAGCGTAATTCTGAGTCTCTTTCACAAACCCAACTCGGAACACATGGTTGTCAGCTGTGAATTTTCTATATTTCAGGTTTTCTCTGTTAACTAAGTTCCAGGATCCTAGAGTGTCACTAACACAAGCACCCTTTTAAAATAGCTGATACTTTTGTATCTATTTGCCATATCAGAGCTCAATTTTATCTACATCTTAGATATTCTAGCCTAACTGATTGGGGGCTCACATTTTAAAATCCCATTCCTTTTGCAGTTCCTAGCCTTTAATATGTATGTCACGTCTTTCTTGAAGAACATCCAAACATTCTTCACATTGATCTTCCCTTTCAATTCCTGTCCAGCTCCTGAAGGGAAGTCACATGGGTCTCTACTGTGCCCTGGTTCCAGCTTCCCTGGAACTGGATGCCTGTTTCTGTAGGGGCTTCAATGTTCTTCACATTGACCATGACTGTCACGACCCTTGAAAGAGCATGCCTCTCTCAGCCAGCTGACAGACTTCCTTCATGGAGGATAGAGCATTCAATCGTTCTGTAAAGAGAACGGACCCTCAAGCAATCTATTTCTGCCTGTCTTTTGGAGATCTTAGAAAATTTAAATCTTCTTTATTTAGGTCTTGCTGTGGTAGAAGTAAGAATTGTTCATGTTCAGAATAACAATCTTCCCGGGTAGTAGTTCTCACATGTATGTCCAGTGGCAGCTAAGTTATTATACAGTGATAAATTTGGGGAGCATAACATTTATGATATTATGCCAAATAACATGCCAAAATATTTATAAAATTATGCCAAAATATTTGGAAACATAAATTGCTTTGCTTATGCAATGGAAATCTTAAAAGTTATGTGCCTCACCTCTCTGTCTAAAAGAAAAAAATTGAGATGCTCTCCTGGGCCCCTCCAAATTATTTTGGTGTTTGCCATATGGCTTATATTCTTAAGTCAGAATTCTAAAATACATCCTACAAATGAAGTGAAAAATCCCTTGATGTAATAATAAAAATGCATATGGAAAGTGCTATTTATTTATATAGATTGGGAGGCAAAGACTATTACTTCATTAAATAAATACGACTATCTTATAAAATGGAATGCAAAAACTTTTTTTTAAGGTTTTTTTATATAGGTACATGAGCTCTCCAGAGATAGACATAGAGGGAGAGTGAGAAAGCATCCCTTGGGGGATAGTCACACCGAAAGCCCCTTTCTTCCATTCTCCTGGGATTTGGGGCACACACACATACACACACACACACACACACACACACACAGCATGATTTTTCAAGCTCCCAGGTTCAGTATTTGAGCCTTGTTTGGCCATGTAAGCATCCAGTGCCTTAACCACTACACCACCTGCTGGCCCTCAGAGACACATTTTTAAAATGTTAAACCTAAATTCAAATAAACTACCATGTTGCAGAGGTCCCTTTGGGACAGTTTCCCTCTTTCTCTTCCATGCCAGATTAAAAACCTCAGGTGTAAAATTTCTACACAAAACAGCAGTGTTAGCTGATGAAGCTTTCATCCTGAAAATGTTCAGGAAGCTCCAAGTGCATTCTCAACAGATGTTTGTTGTACTCAGTAATTTTAAACAGTTTTTAATGGGACCTAAGTGAAAGATGCTGTTTTCCTGTGAGCTGTGAGTTCCCTGAGAAACCTAACACACCACTCCAAAATTGGACAAATACCTGCTAACCTTCATTTGCATGTTATTTGAGACATACTTCGTAGAATCATGATGTGCATTCATGCAACTGACCCAGCAAAATGTGAATGGCAGTGGGAAGGCTTCCTAGTACATACTACTGAAGTAAATAACTTAATAAATAGCTTAAAATTATGATGACGTGGCAGGTCACTGAGCCCCAACCACTTAACTTCACCATAACAGCAGTCAGTTATTCAGTGGACAATCCGTTATGAGGTGTTGGTGATTTAACAAGTTGGCCAAAAGCAGTCCGAATGGGGTGTGAAAGATTTCATCTCTGTTGGGTTTTACTGGTACACACTGGACTTATTTGATAGAATAGGAAAAATTTCTTCATTTGACTTTCAGGAAACCAAGGAGAACATAGTAATCGATTTTCTGTAGTGCTTTCTATGTCTTTTTTAGTGACTTCTGTATGATTCTATTGTAGAAAGCTTTGCTGAAAACACTTCTGGAATGATTTGTTGTCTGCTTTTTTAGTTTCTACAAACTGCTGTCTTGGATTTTTTTTTTTACAGCAATTTTGAGAATATAATTGAATCCTTAGACTGCAAAAAATTGATCTTATGTATGTAAAAGTAAAAAGCAATTTACTCAGATTATATGAATGTGGTTATGTACTCTGGAAAATATTATTTAACTTGATAAAATGGAAATGTAGAAGGTATTCAGAAGACATGAAAGAATGTAGAAGAATTGCAGAAAATATGGTTGGGAAGCTTAAGCATGAATACCACCTGGTTGAGTTTTTTTTTTTTTTTTTTAAGCTTATTTATTTATTTCATGAGTGAAAGAGAGAGAGATGCAGGACCCTTAGCAGAGTCTAGGATCCAGCTCCCCCCCACGCACACTTCTGCTAGTCCTCTAGATTATGGGCAGATGCATGCCTGGCATTCTCAGAGAGGTCCCTGAATGCAAATTAATAATCTTCCCACGCTGGTTCACCTCAAAGAGGTTTTACCACTGCTCCACTGCTGTGCCCCACCTGAGTGGTTTGAAACACACTTCCTGTTAGTACCGTATTACTCTGCTAGTTACACCTCTTCCAGCTCTGATAGTCCATGATGAGCATGATATTTTAGAAATTCCTTAGAGGCATATGGACATAGTTTCAAAATAAACTCTTTGTGAAGATAGTAAACATTCAGGGAACCAGCAGTTAGCGTAATGGCTATGTTGCTGGACTCCCACGTAGTCGACCGTGGTTCGCGTCCCGGACCCAGTGGCTTAAACTCACGCTGGGCATGTGTGCGTGCATGCCCAAGATCCCGAGAGGAGAACGGAGGAGAAGGGATTGCGGCGTGACCATCCCCCCTGGGGCGTGATTTCTTGCTTTCTGTCTCTATGTCTCTCTCTGTCTGTCTGGCGAGCACGCGCCCTATAGCGAAAACCTCTCAAAAAAAAAAAAAAGATAGTAAACATTCACAACTCACCAATAACTGAAAGAAAGGAGAGTGAAGCAAACCTACATTTGCATGTAATCCAAAGGTTACTAATTTCATTTCTTTTTTCCTTCCCCCAGTCTTTTTTTTTTTTTTCAATAAGGAGCGTGAGCTTGCCAGAAAGACAAGAGAGAGACAGAAAGTGAGAAATCACCTCCCCAGGAGGGTGGCGACAATACAATCCCTTCTCCTCCATTCTCCTCTCAAGATCTTGGACATGCACGCACACGCACCTGGTGTGAGTTTAAGCCACCAGGTCCAGGACTCGAACCACAGTCAACTACATGGGAGTCCAGTGACCTAGCCATTACGCCAACTGCTGGTCCCTCCCTAGTCATTTCTTAAAAAACTACCTATGTCCTTGACCAAGAAAATGGGAGTCATTGACATTCAAAAACCATTTTAATAAGTGTTTGCAACCTACATAGCTTTAAATTTAAGACAAAGCTTTTAGCATTGAAGGAAGACAGTTGTCCTTTGATCTGATGGGCATGATGGTTGACCAGAGAAGGTAGAAAATCAGGCAATCAAAGTAATATGTGGTGGGACCAGCAGTTAGTGTAATGGCTATGTCGCTGGACTCCCACGTAGTCGAACGTGGTTCGCATCCCAGACCCAGTGGCTTAAACTCACGCTGGGCGCGTGTGTGTGCGTGCCCAAGATCCCGAGAGAATAGAGAAGAAATTGCGGTGTGGCCATCCTCCCTGGGGGGTGATTTCTCACTTTCTGTCTCTGTCTCTCTGTTTATCTGGTGAACACACGCGCCCTATAGCAAAAACCTCTAAAAAGAAATAATATGTGGTGAAGGCCGTGACATAATCCCACAATTGCCTGACAAATTCGAGATTCTAAATAACTCTTTGTTTCTACATGAAACAAACATTGAGTGTATGTGATCCAGATGAACTATGAGAAACCTCTGATCCTTATGTTAACTATTTAGTTTTTGTCTAACTGCTCACCAAAAGTAACCGTTCCACTAACTATGCATAGTTATCATCCTCAAGGTCTAGTTTCTGTCTGAGTGAAAAGGCAGTTAAATGGACTCAGTTCAAATAGGGGTGGAAAATCAAGTACAAGCATAACAATCATGAAAAAAAAATTGAAATACAAAAATCACTCATTATTGCCACTTTTTCTGTTCTCTCCCTTAGGACATCTACTTGGCCTCTCCCATGATGATTCCAAATTCTGTGAAGAGAACTTTGGTTCCACAGAAGATAAGCGCTTGATGTCTTCCATCCTAACCAGCATTGATGCATCCAAGCCCTGGTCCAAATGCACCTCAGCCACCATCACAGAATTCCTGGATGATGGCCATGGTATGTACAATTCAGGACAGTATATGCTCAAAAACAGGGATATTCTGATGAGTTTTACTTCACTATATCCTCATAATATGCATTTTGCCTTCTAAGACCATGGTGGTTTAGACAGTGTGAGAAAAAGCAGCAAAGAATTGATTGCCTGTTGGTGTGCAATGCCAACACCCTTGGTGGCATTATGACTATGGTATTTTTGCTTTTGAATTGAAAAGTTCAAAAGGGAAACAGTGTGGGAGACCACACAGCATGCCAGGCTAGTGCCCTAAAAGCCTGGCTTTTATTCCCTCTTTCACCACTAGCTTCCTGTGAGAACTTTGGCAGACATCTTGGTTCCCCAGCTATTACTATGACCCTCAGAATTATTTGTTACATGCCTATTACAGGGGTGTGGTTAAGAGGTAGGTGACAATTCTACTGGATTCTTTTTATGGCAGTAAAAAGTCAAAAGAGGAAGATCTCTAGGTTCACACTGAGTGAAAGAATTTGGTTTCATCCTGACAAGAGATTCTCCTGAATGTGGAGTAAAAACTGCAAAACAGAAATAGAAAGCAATTTTAATGATGGGAAAACATTTTAAGAACTTCAAAAGGAAATCTTTGGCTTTATCCTTTAGATACAGCTCAAGGGCATAGCATACTTTATTAAATTCTGCAAGACTAGGATTAGGGCTATAAATCAAATTAAAAAATGAAGAGATCATAATTTTTAGAAATAATAAGTCCTGAACCCTAAATAATCTTTGAAACAAGCTGTTATAAATTTCCTAGCATTCTTTATTACCATAAAGTAACAAAAACACAGATGGATAGCCACATTGGAATTGGATGAGATCTTCAGAGATCACGTGACTTAAGTTTTTCACTTACAGAAATGGACATAGTCTTCTTTTGTGTTCTTTTAAAATTTGTCTCTCTCTAAAACTGGTGGTAAGTAGAATATGACAGAAAGTCTTGACCTTAATAATTTGGCATAAAATAATCTCATGACATATAGTTGGAAGTTGAATAAAGAGAATCTGTGATAACTGTCTTTTTCTCAGTACAGCACAGTTTATGACTAAATACTTTCATAATTTCTTAATATAGTGGTCATTTTGATCTTTGGCTACAGAATGTTAAAACAGTTGACAAAATTGGTTCACACCAGACTAAAAGAAAGTTAGCTGACCGTCCGTTGATATCATGTAGCCAAAATAGACTCATCAACTCATGTTCATTACATTGTTGTGAACTAGTAAGGTCTTAGCTACTTTCTATTATGTCTTTAAGCTTCTTATTCCAAAAAACAATCCAGGGCCAGCTTGGTTTAACATTTTTCTCAATGTAAATTTCTTTGTTAGTTGAAGGACATTCCAATGTCTTAATGACTTACAATGACAGTAACAGTCAATGTGGTAACTTTTCTTAGACTAATAACAAAATGGTAATCTTTAGTTTACTTTACAATGCTGATTAAATTCTCATAAAGTTCTAAAATTAATGTATACCTAATTATCTCCCTACCTACATTGATCTAGACAATATCAAATAAAGTTCCCTTAGGTGGAATCTTAAGTCTCCACTCTTAATATTACTTTTTGCCACTTCTTTTTCTTTTCAGGTTTACTGAAAATGAAATAACATCAATATTTTGTTTAAAAATCACATGTTACACATTCCAAAAGATTGAGCTAAACCTTGAATCACTAAATGAATGGATTTAGTTGCTAAGGCAGCAAATACTTATGGCTAAAGTGGGACCAGTTTTTTTTTTTTTTTTTCCCTTGTGCAAGTATTAGGTCAGCTAATTACAATGCTGTGCAGAATTCTGTTTCTTATTGCAATGATTTAAGAATGATTCATTTATTTCATGTTTGTGGAATTTATGATCTTGCTTTCTGTCCAGTAAGTATGCTTTCAGCATTGTCCTCATATTTAACATTATTTCTGTGTTTAAAGGAGTCCATCCTCTAATTTTTTATAATTTTACAACAGATTTACATAATTTTTGCATCTCTCTGCATCTTATTCTAAAGGACTTATGGTAGAGAACAAATAAAGACATTGTTTTAGTAGAAAAAGATCTTATTCATTTGTACTGATTTAAAAAATTACCTACATTTTTCATATGTATATTAAATTAAAAAATTCAGGTACTAAAATTTTTTGGACAGAAAAATACACTTTACTTGTTTATTATTCTATTTTATTAAATCCAGACTTTCACTTTTGAATGTGTTGAATTGGTTAGTCAGTCTTTTTTTGAAACAAAGAATTCCATTTTATCAGTAGCCTATAATGAATAAAGTGATTTCAAAACAATGAAAAATAAAGACAGGGTGGCACCATGCAAAAGCCCAAGTATGTCTAACTTTGTTTTAAAGTAGCATATACAGATATAGAATTGAAACAGCTGTGGTCTCTGTGGTACTATCATATAAATATGAATGAAGTTTTTTTTATTATCGTGTACACTAGCCAGAGAGAGAGAGAGTGAAAAACTAGCCTCCAATGGAAAGTGCTTGCACTCCAATCCTTTCTTCTCTCCATCCTATCTGGATCTTGGGCTTGCACACACAGGTGCCTGGCATGTTTTTCAGGCTTCTGGACTCAGGACTCCAACCATGGTAGGCCATGAAGGATCTGGCTTCCTTAACCACTGGCCTATAGAACCAGTCTTCAAATAACTTAATAATTTTCAACTTGTGACACAAAACTGGACTGAAGTTTAAGTTAAAATGTGGCCATAGGAACCAGGAAGCCAATTTTGACATGGCTGAGGTTCTGACATCTCGTCCAGAGCTTAGAAGACCAAGGAGGAAATCAAACCCAAGATGGTGGACAAACAAGGAACAAATGCATCTTTCTTAAAAAACTAAACTGGTATTATGAAAGCACATCAGGAAACATTTTCGCCTTACTCATAAGGAGCTACTTAGTCTTTCATTCAGAATCCTTTTATTCTTATTTTTACATTTTTTTCATTCTAATTTCCTAGATCACTAAAAGTTTTAAGAAGTTAAATAACAATGGATATACAGGGAGAGATTTCAGACAGATAAACTGAGAGCAAGAAGTGACACCATTTAACAGTAAGGGAGGAGCAAGAAAAGCCATAAAATGGAGCCATAAAACATAAAAGGCTCAGTGGTTTGCTGTCATTTTAAAAAATATCTAAAACTCTATCACACTAGCTGATCCCTAAAGGTAACTCCATATTTTAACATGATACCATAATCAATACACAGATAAAAAAGAATAATGTTCAATTATTCATGAAGGTTAAATTAAATATTAGCAGCAAACTAACTGCTAGTTTCACGTAGGTTTTCTCACAAAATTTACACCATTTTGTGATAGCACTTAAAAAGTACATTATCTGGAAAATCCATTTATATGTCCTATCTCATCCCTCCCTCTCACCTCCAACAATGCTAAAGAAATGAGGTCAGAGACTAAAATTAAATTCAAAGTGCTTGATTTATTTTTAAAATTATTAGCCATAAGTAGCTGGACATTTGCAGCATTCTACCACTGCCAAATTTAAATTCATTAGAACTGAGTGTTTCCTGATTTAGTTCCAACAAGAAATGTGCAGCAATTAGGTTGTGGTTGAGAAGCCAATGTGCACACTCTAAAGTAACTGTGTCTGCAGATCTGTGATTCAGAAAAGAAGTGTGCCTTGTGGGACTCCCCCTACCCTGGCCAAGATACTTGTAGCTATTCTGCAGTGTTTGTACAAGTTAGCTCTAGGGAGGCTGGCTAGGAGGATGGTCCTCGAAAATAAAGGTAAGCACTGGCAGAGAAATTGTGCAGAGAAAGCAAGTTATTGAATTTCCTTTCTCAAATGCTTGATAACCTTGAGGCCAAAAAAAGAGATAGCTGTGTTTGCTGTATCCCTAAGTGCACACTGCCAGGTGATGGGACAGGCCACTGCCTAAGTGGGTGTAGCTTAAGAACACCCTTGACATGGGCACTAAGTAAAATCCATAGACAGTTTGAAACATTAACATGTAGCATATTTAAATAGCTCCATTTACAGTTATTTACTGAACACAAAATGCTATACATAAAATGGTACTGAAAGACCAGTTCGCTGAATCTTACTCAAGTGTAGGTTGTAAACTTAGCAATAAGAGCTTTACATCCAGTTTTTAAGGTGGTATTAAATTCAAAGCCAATTATGGTTGTATCTTGATGCTCCCGGTAACTGTCCTTTAAAAGAGTGTGTGAATAAGACATATATAACATATATATGTATAA
>NW_006160069.1:2697940-2701088 GCF_000334495.1 Tupaia belangeri chinensis | reverse complement strand
TATATATTTCAGTACAGGATGTGTGCACTTCCTAGAGATGACAGATAAGAGAGAGAGGAAAAGTGAGAAATTGCCCCTCAGGAGGGAGGGCCATGCCACAGTCCCTTCTCTTCCATTCCCTTCTTGGATTTTGGACACACATGCACATGTGCCTGGGGTGTTTGTCAAGCCATTGAGTCTGGGATTTGAACCGTGTGGGATCCAGCTACCTTAACACCACCTGCTGGACCAGTAAGACATATTTTAAGGTCATGGTGACCTATATGTAAAACAATAATAATCTTTGTCTTATCCTTTATCACAAGGAATTTTTAATGTCATTTTCTTGCCCTTAGCATCTGCTAAATAGTGTGCCTCATATCTCTACAGCTTCGCAACAGACCTCTTGCATTACTTTTGGTCAACCATGATTGTTCCTTTGTGAATCCATGTTTGCCTTTCTATCATTGGGCGCAAAACGACTCATCTAAAAACAGGAAAATGGACGAGTTTTTCTTTTAACAGTCAAATAAAGACATAAAAGAAGTGGTGTAAGGGCAGAGGATAAAGGCAGGAAGCAAAGGAGAGTTGCAGTGTGGTCAGGCTTCTTGGAACCTTACTAGGTGATTTCTCCTCGGCAGGAGATATTTGAGCCGTGCTTAGTCTTATGCCTGGCTATTGAAAAAGAAGAGCAGACTGAAATAACTACAGTGACAGCAATGGAAATAAAAATGGAAGTATAAAGATCAATAACCAGAGTCTGATGATTTCATTAGTTACTAATAAGAAGGACAAAGGGTACTAGTAAATTAAATGTATAAAACTAGAGATGTTTCTGTTTCAATTCTCGGAGGCATGGCCTACCTACTGTCATCTATCACTGGAATTCAGTGGTCATAGAGAGACTATAGCATGATTTTATCTGTCCACCACATTTTTACTTTTTGCCTTTTCTTAAGCATTTAATGTAGCATGAGTAGTGAAAACATATATACAATATGCACGCATTCCCATTAGACTTTATTTTATAAGCTATTCATTTATGTACACAGAATGATAAAACCGGAGGAAGGAAGGGAGAAAGAAAGAAGAAGCCACTTGGCAATTCGTAGAACTCAACAGACAAAACGTTGACAGTAAAACTTATGTGAAATTTCAAGCTAGGATATACTAAAAAATAATGTGAAGCAGATATGGAAAAGGGATTGACAGTAACAGTTCACAGAGTGAGGGAACACAGTAGGTTGGATGCCTTATGAAGTCAACATAAATGGTACCAAAAGATTTTTCAATATTCTCATTCATCCCTCCTCCAAACTTCATACATTTTTAAAAATGAAAAATATTCAGCCCACTATTACTTAGATTTTAAATGTTTCATTTATGAGATTCAAAATCAGGCTTCATGATGATTTTTCTGCTGTACCCTGGCATGAGTCAACCATTTGGTAGAGATGTCTGTAGCTATTTTGTTGTAAAAGGGCATAATTAAACATAAAAATGAAATCAAGAGACTACGTCTTTTAGGATAAGCCAAAACTGCTAAAGTAGCAGATCCTAATGTTGAGAACATTGGGGTAATAAGTTAATGGCAATTCTGAAATAAATTCTTACAAGCAAAAAAGGTCATCTTCACATACATGGCCTCTAAAGAAAAACTTACAAAGCTGATCTGTCTCATTAGTAGTAGAAATGCAAATGTACTTATTATCTTAAAAAGATATCCTTCTGTAGAAAGCTTTGTAATAAGATGTCCTGTCTTGAAGTCTCCTCATACTCTGGTTTTCAGCTGTTTGCATTGTCCACTTCTTTTCACTCCTCATGTAGTGAGGTAGAATGGGTGGGTATCAGTGACTACGTAGCCACAGTGAGATGGTGAGTTGTTTTGGCTTGAGATAGACCCATGTCATGTGCACCTACACATGGCAGAACCTTCCCAGCTAATATTTAATTTCCCAGTCTTACTATCTGTGCTTTTTGGTAAAATACGCACACACAAAAAATTTCTTAGAACAGCACTTTTGAAGAATTGGAAAGCCTTCTTGCTGACTCAGAGATTTGTTGACTGTCTTCTAACATCAGCAATCTGTTAAGCATTCCCTGGCTTATACAGCACTTCTTTCTATGTACCAATGAAGATAACATTTTTCATGGAGTTCTGAAATGCCTAATCTCACTCTGTCCTATAAACAAAGCTTAGTGTGGTTTTACTACCATTCTTTCCTATTGACTTGATGTTGATGTTTTTCTTTTAGCCTGATGTTTTTCACTCAAAGTTCTCTTTGGCTGAATACTTACATTCAATGCTTTTTCTGGCTTGCCTTAAGAAGCTTTACCTCTTCAAATGTTTTGGCTCAGAAGTTAAATAGGAACTTTGCTCTTTATTCATTTTCATATAATGCTTGCATCTCAGATTGACAAATTCTATGGTATTAACTTTGAAAAAACTCGAACATAGTTCTAAAACCATTTACAGTATACTTAAAATGTGCTGAGTATTTTATTCTCAGTGGAAAGTTAGGGTTTGAATATGATTTTCTTTTGTTGACTTAAAAAATAACTCTAATGCACCTGAAACATTGTTAAATATATTGGGCATGTAACCAACTCTTATTTTATATTTTTCTGGTCACCTTTATGTCTCTTTGGCTAATTCTATCTTTACATTATCATAATGAAGAGAGAAATATTTCTTAAGTGTTAAAAGTAAATTAGATTTTTGTAAGTTAAGTTTGTATCCTGCCACTTTACTGTGGTGGTCTCAACTGGGCTGGACTGAGGTGTACATCATGCTGGGTGAAGTCTCTTCACAATCTAAATGATATGTTGTGATTTAATGTATGAATAATAATAAAAAATACATATATAAAAAAGTAAATTAGGGAGGGGCCAGCAGATGGCATCATGGTTACGTCACTGGACTCCCACATAGCCAACCGCAGTTTGAGTTCCAGACCTAGTGGCATAAAACTCACAGCAGTTGCATGTGTGTGTGCGTGCCATAGACCCCAGGAGAAGAATAGAGGCAAAGGGATTGTGGTGTGACAACCCCCCACCCCCTCCTGGGGTTTCTAGTGCTCTCTCTCTCTCTCTCTCTCTCGCTCTCTCTCTCTGGCAAGCACGTGGCCTATAGGAAAAAATCCTAAAATAAATAAATAAATAAATAAAT
>NW_006160069.1:2685633-2697910 GCF_000334495.1 Tupaia belangeri chinensis | reverse complement strand
TGTGGCGTATGATGAGAGACACTGCCTCTGAGCATAAAATCCTAACAGCTGTGGGACCTTGGTCATCTACTGTTGTGTTCCTCAGTTTCTTCATCTAAAAATAAATCTGCCTCCTAATGTTCTTGGGAGAATGAAATGCATGTAAATAACTGAGAATAGTCTGTTTACGATGTAACAAATGTTTGTTATTATTTTCATTGCTATTATAATTAGTGTGTCAATCCCAAAGTCAAGCAAACAGAAACAAACATGCAAGAACTGATGGGCAGTATGCAAGCTCATGCGTATTGACAAGAGAGAATTAACGGTGTCGGCTCGCTGGCAAGAATACTTACAAAACCTTGGTGGGGAAAGAGGCCCATTTCAGTTTCTGGATTTGCACTGTGTGTCACAGGCTTTGTTGATTCCTCATTTCACCCCGTGTGTCTGTATACCCCAACAGATGACTCAGTGAGACATCAACCTGGTATTTGGCAAATATCACTTCTATTAAGTAACAGACACAAAGGGAAGAAAAAGGAGAAGAGTTAAAAAACTAGGCCTGGTCCTAAGTGATCAAACACTGGGTTTTGTTTTCTTCTCCCTCTACTCTTTTATTCCATAAATTTTCAAAGCATTTTATTAACATTTTTATCAGTCTAGGAGAAACACTTTATTTTGTCTATCTCTTTCACTTTATTTGGAGACCTTGAAGGGAAGATCTGGGCTATTTTTATGTGTTCCTGATACTAGCATGTTTTCTAGAACATCACAGGGGCTGAGTGAACTCTTATCAGATGAGGGCAAGAATAAGAGAAGTGTCCTGTGAGTTATTTATGGACTCAGTGGAAAGGAGATGTGCAGTAGGAGCATGGGAGAGGGTAAACTGGACATGAAGAACCGAGTATAGAGTGCCAATTACAAACTGCTTCTGAAAGTTGTAGAGTAAGTGATTTAGTAACTATTGTCATCAATATCATTATTAAATTTATTGTGATGTATTCTAGTTCCTTTGCTTTCTTTCCTTCTTCTTTTCTTTCTTCTTCCATTCTTCTTTCTTTCTCTTTTTCTTCTTCTTTTTATTTTTTTTTCTCTTTTGATTACCAAAAGGCTCATGAACTTACCAGAGAGACAGAGAAAAAGGAGAAAGCAACTCCTATGGGGTGTGGCCACACTGAAATCCCTTTTGCTCCATTTCTCCATCCTGTTGGGATTTTGTACACACAAACACACACACACACACACACACACCGTGTTTTTCAAGCTGCTGGGGCCAGTATTCAAACAACAGTCAGTCATATGAAATCTGGCTGCCTTTACTACCAGGCTATAGGGCTGGCCCTATCTCAGTTTCTTTCAGTGCTTCAACACAATGGTGACCTGCAAACTAATTATTAGAACACAATTTCGTTTACTCACACCACTGCTAGCAACATGTCCATCATCACAGATACTCTGGAGTGCATCACTCTGGACAGTCTTGGAGGGCATTGGTGAGTCCCAGGAGCTGCCTAACCTTATCTTTCACAAGGTCATGTTTTCAGGGTCTCACACTGAAGATTGTGGGAAGATCATGCTTCAGTACCAGCTGGAGTGTTTCATTTTGAGGTCCACGATTTTAGCAGTTTGAAACCTGAGCAGTGCAGTAGTCCATCTTCGTTGTTCTTTTAGGTAACTGTTTACTGGACCTACCAAGAAAGCAGATCCTGGGCCCTGAAGAACTCCCCGGACAGACTTATGATGCCACCCAGCAGTGCAACCTGACTTTCGGGCCCGAGTACTCCGTGTGTCCGGGCATGGATGTCTGCGCTCGCCTGTGGTGTGCCGTGGTGCGCCAGGGCCAGATGGTGTGTCTGACCAAGAAGCTGCCGGCTGTGGAAGGGACTCCGTGTGGGAAGGGGAGGATCTGCCTACAGGGCAAATGTGTGGATAAAACCAAGAAAAAGTACTATTCAGTAAGTGATATTTCTCATCACCCAATGCTAGGAGAGTTAAGTTGGGAAGCGTATTCCTGTGACATGTGTGATCACTGTGATCAGAGGCTTTATTTCCTACTCAAAATAATTTTCCTAAAGAGAACTACTTTGAGCTTCATCTTTTATGCACAGTAGCCATTCTCAGTTAAAAAAAATACTGGAGAAAACGTAGGTAATAGAGACTCCTTCACATTTCTTCCTTAAGTAAATATAGGAGGGGATTTCGAAATGTTTGTGAAAAGTAGAATTAAAGTACACATTCATTTTAATTAAAAAAAAATGGAAATTCATGATAGTTTTAGCATAGTATGTATTTTCCATGAACTTTTAAAATGATAGTATGTGCATGCACATATAAGAGAGAAAAAGAGGGAGAGAGAAATCACCCTTACAGAGTCTCATCACAACGTTCGCTCTTTACCTAACACTTGAGCTTGCCAGGATCTTGCAGCCATGCATGTACCAGGTGTGTCCTCAGGCAGACCTGGGGCTCAGACGCTGTGGTCAGCCATGTAGCTTCCAGTACTGCCACTCAGCAAGCTGAACACTATACCACCTGGCTGGGCTGTTTTTCCATCTACATGTTGAAGACCCCAGACATATTATCCTATTGAGACCCCAAGTAATACCCTGAAAAGTGTTTTGGAAGCTCATTTTAAAATGCTTGTTAAAGTTATCAGAATACATTTATTTACATTACATAGGGAAATAATAGCAGAATTCACTCTATGGTCCTTGTTCATATTTTTTAAGCTCCACAGTCAAAATGTTTCTCCCCTGATATCAAATTAGTCTAACTTAAGGAGTTAACCTTTGGCTACTCCAGGGACACAGTCTGCCAGCTTATAGAAAGGGCCCTCAGAGAGTCTATAGAAAAAAATGGAATTATAGTACAAGTTTTTATTTTTATGCAAAAAAAACTTTTAAAAAATTCATTCAATTTTTTTTTCATAATGGTTATTTTCATAAACTTTTTAAAGGGTCCTCATACAGTCTAACCTCAAATGAGCAACTGCCCCTTAATTGTCAAGATCTGAGAGAAGTAAGTATTGACTGTCACTCATAAGAATGGGGCTGGCAGGTGGCTTAGTGGTTAAGGCACTGGACTCCCACATGGCTGACCACAGTTTGAGTCTCAGACCTGGTGACTTACTTTCTCACTTTTCCTTTCTCTCTCTCTCTCTCTGGTCAAATTTTAAAAAAAAAGATGATAGTGACAAATAAAATAAAATAAATAACTCTTTTAAAAACTGAAAGAGGACTTGGCAAGTACCTGAAGGAACGCTGACATGTGCTCGTTGCCCCTGTCTTCCCTGGCTATCACCCAGCCCTGCATTATCAGGTATCCTGACTCAGGCAGGCAGGGATAGTTCTTGGTACCTTTACTTGTAAAGCAATTTATAATATTTGTCCTTTTGGAGTCTCTCAGCTGTTTCCCACAAAATTATCAACAGAATGAACCTAAAGTGTTGTAATGGGGCTCTTCCCTCTGTGCACGCACGTGTGTGTGAAGAGGAATGCCTATGTGGCCTGATGCACTTCAGTGTCTAGCACATCTGATTAGGAATTAAGCCAAGTCCAGGTCAAATTCACTTATATAAGTAGCAGAGTCTTTCACAAACAGGATGTGGGATGTCCACAAAAGACTCCCGAACATTAGCACTGGGGAGAAAGATGCATCACACAGTCCATTAAAGATCCAAGTCAAAGTGGACAAGAAGTTAGCATGGTTTGACGGTTATTAACAGAGATGTATAGCACCAGAGGGCATCACTTAGAATGGCCCAGAGAAATCAGGAGGTGATCTTTGTGGTGTGCTCAGTAGTTAGAGTGATGCTTTCGGATTCTTGTGTGCTGGAGGAGGGCAAAGAGCAGAAAAGTTGAATTGTCTAGAATTGGAAATGTGTTGCAATTCCAGTGCATGGTCACATTAAGTTGAGGGAAAATTTAAGTCATGCTTTTCCTTAATGATAGGGATATGTTCTGAACAACGAGTCATCTGGTGATTTCCATGCTATGCAAACATCTTAGGGTGTCCTTAAAGTTAGATGGTAAAGCCTATCACATGCCAGGCTATGTGGTTCACTTGTGTGGGACCACTTGTAAATATACAATCTGTGGTTGGCTGAAGTATCTTTATGCAGCACAGGACTGATCTGTAATGAAGTTTCCACTGTGTCATTCACTTCATGCGATTTCCAAATACCATTTTGAATATTTTGCTTCTGTCTGAGTTTAAAAAAAAAAAATTTTTACATTTCAGACATCAAGCCACGGCAACTGGGGGTCCTGGGGACCCTGGGGCCAGTGTTCTCGCTCCTGTGGGGGAGGAGTCCAGTTTGCCTATCGCCACTGCAATAATCCTGCACCCAGAAACAGTGGCCGCTACTGCACAGGGAAGAGGGCCATCTACCGCTCCTGCAGTGTCGCTCCCTGCCCGCCCAATGGTATGCTGCTTCCAAGTGTCAGTAAGCACCACGCTCCAAGTAGCTTGTATTAAGTAGCTTGTATTCTAGCTGTAATCAATAGGGGAGGCTGGAGAAACAGTATTAATCTTAGACTGCACGCTATCATTGATATGCAAATCAGTAACAAATATGCAAGTGATTTTTCATTGTTTTCTTATGAACAATATTCAGGAAATTGGAAGACAATAGTCATTGTTTTAAACTGTATGTGTATGTGTAGGTACAATCTATCAGTACTGGTGCCTGAAGAGGCTTTGCAATGAAAAGTGCCCATCTTCTCTTTAAAATTGTTTAGAGACAGGGAACCAGCAGTTAGCGTAATGGCTATGTCGCTGAACTCCCATGTAGTCGACCGCGGTTCGTGTCCTGGACCCGGTGGCTTAAAACTCACGCCGGGCGTGTGTGCGTGCATGTCCAAGATCCCGAGAGGAGAATGGAGGAGAAGGGATTGCGGCGTGACCATCCCCCCTGGGGGGTGATTTCTCGCTTTCTGTCTCTATGTCTCTCTCTTTCTGGCGAGCGCATGCGCCCTATAGCAAAAACCTCTCCAAAAAAAAATTGTTTAGAGACATAAGACTATATCTTTTTCACAACAGATAAAATAATTATGGAATATGTTTGTTTCCTAGGCAAATCTTTTCGTCATGAGCAGTGTGAGGCCAAAAATGGCTATCAATCTGATGCAAAAGGAGTCAAAACCTTTGTGGAATGGGTTCCCAAGTATGCAGGAGTCCTACCAGCAGATGTGTGCAAATTGACCTGCAGAGCCAAAGGCACTGGCTACTATGTAGTCTTTTCTCCCAAGGTAAGGACACCTGGATGGCACAGAAATCGCGGCATGCTTGGTAGGAATTATTTGGGACAATGAAGCCTGCAGATGCCAAACATAAGAGTCATTAATTTAGGGGTGGTTAGGTTTAGGAAGGTTTTCATTCATTTCTCTAATTTCTACATTTCAAACTTTATACAATGAATAAAGATTATTTTTTAAAAAGAACAAGTAAGAATTTTAAAAACTATTTTGGAAAAGCATAACTCTCTGTCAAGGAAAGCCAAATATGACTTTAACTTCAAAATAGCCATGAAAACTAATGTTTCTTAAGCACATTTGTAAAGATATTATAAAGCAAGAAGACTCTTTCTTTCCCCTGTAACCATTTCACTCTGAAACACCAGTCTAACATCTATAATCCAAAGCAATATTTATATTTTCTTGTTCTCCAGAATAGGCCCTCTTAATGAGGGATGGGATGGTGTGAAATTCAGAATGACTGGAAAGATTTTATTAGATGGGCTTTAAAGAATCATCAAGACAGATTTCAAGGACATTGTCTCTGACCTAAACTTTTGAATACGAGTTGCACTTTTAATATGAGTCAATGCTCCTCTAGTTCTGTGCATTATAAATATATGCATGTGTGATTATCCATTTTTCCCCACAGATGAGCATTTTCTAAATAAACTGCCGTTTTCTCTCTTCTTATCAGTGTTATGCTGCAGTTCACAATTACTTTATCTAACCTACATAAAGGCAATATGTTTGAAACCACCTCTAAAACTATCTTCAGATATTTTTAACATGTTATTGAAAAACGTGTTATATCCAAGTTATGTATATAATTGTTTAATGTCATATTTTCTATTCCAAGATAATACATTCTTATTAAAAAATATTACAGAGAAGTAAAAACAGAAACATTGTCAGGGAATGCCACCATCTGACAAGCCTTTTAACCTGTTGACGTGTACCCTACTTACAAACAAACACACAATCATATGAAAAGTTTGATATACACACACACACAAAATATGTATGTTTATGTATACAAATATGTATATGTCATTTAAAATACTCACATGTCATTTAAAATACTCACATGCATAGACCATAATCTACACGTACTGTTTTATAACTAGCTTTTTACCTAAATATGAATTCCTTTAGTCAAATATAGCTTCTTATAGTAAGTACTTCTCTGACTTCTTCAGACTCCTTTTTTTCTCCCTTAATCTGTTTGTCTCCACTTTGGTGTCTGACTATCCAACACCCGTAGGGAGAGCTTTTCAGCCACGACATGCTTTTGAATGTCAAGTTTGGATGTTCAGATTTTTGACTGTAACAACAAGTATGCAACAAAGAAGGATCTTTGCATTCCCCAGTTTGCTCATATTCAGATCTCTACACAAGTAGTTGTCCCAAGCACTAAGTTAAACGATTGTACAGGAAGTTAAAGTTATCCTGTGGTAACATGTTAAGCGTACAACACCGCGATGAGTGCCTCAGGTCTCCTAATATATTCTGCATTAAGCTCCACAGAAGAAAATGTGTGACTTATATTTCTCCTCAATCATTTTTCTGCCACTAGGTCAAGAATCTTTCAGGTATATACTCCTGAAAACCATGTTACTGTTGCTGAAAATGTTTTTGGTTGCTCGTTTCTTATTCAGTGTCCTATCTAGTCCATCCAAACTCAAAAATGACAAATAAGTACACATTTTAAAAGGTACCAATATTTTCTACTGCTATTGTGTCTGCAATGATCCAGGTGACTGATGGTACTGAATGTAGGCCATACAGTAATTCCGTCTGTGTCCGGGGGAAGTGCGTGCGAACCGGCTGTGATGGCATCATCGGTTCAAAGCTACAGTATGACAAGTGTGGTGTATGTGGAGGAGATAACTCCAGTTGTACAAAGATTGTTGGAACCTTCAATAAAAAAAGGTAACATGTGAGAACCATTTCCCTTGTATGAATTGAACAAAGCTTTAGTCTCTTGCAGTACTGATAAAGGGGGCTTTGTGTTACATCTGAAGCTTTCTGTAGAAGGAAATTTAACGTGGCTCTGATGACACATTATGAGTATGAGAAGGAAGAGGAAAAGATGAATGAAACTAGAGTTGCTTCGTGAATATGCATGGTGTTTCTACGAGCAGATAAACTAAGGCCAGGGAAATCAAGGTTTTGGAGAGTCAGAACACAGAGAAGCAAGTGAGTGGCATCCATGTTAGTGCTAGCTTGCAAATCTCTCTCTGAAACATAATTTAGGAGGAATGGCTTATTCCTCTCTTAATTATTTGTTTATAGATAAATTGTCATTAGGCTGTGTTTATCTTGAGAAAATATTTCTCCTTGCACAATGCTAAGCTAATTGCAATGGTGTGGGCATCAGTCTTATTTCATGGGAACTATCCTGGTTTGCATCTTTTCTGTGAAAAAATATTTTACAGTAGTACCTGTCTCCTGCTTCCTCTCCTGATCCCACATTACACTTTAACTTTAAATATGTAAGTTTATAAAGTACCAATTTCTAGAATAAAATACTATGCTATGATATAGGATGTCTGAGCTAGCTAAAGAATCTAATTAATAAACTACAAAATTGCTTTTTGTCTTTACCAAACCACTTTTATATTGAATGGGTTTAGTTGAGCATGCCAGCACAAGGGAGTCATCAAAAAGTTCATAGAAAATGTGTGTTACAAAATAACTGTGCATGCATTTAAAATTTTTTTTTGCTCTCAAATAAACATATCTTAATTCCATTTTTTTCACAACTTTTTGAAGTCACCACATATTCTTAATGTAAGCCCAGCATTATCTTCAGCTTGAGAGTGAAATGAAAAACAAATTAACAAATTAATGAATGAAGGATTTACTTAAAAGATTAATCATGATTATTAATGTGAAAATCTGAAAATGATCTTTAATATTAAAAATACAGGGCTGGAGAAGTTCTGAGTTAAAATGTACATCATTAATATTTACTAATGAAATATTATTCACTTAATTCTCTTGGGCAGCCATGTCAAAAACTCTACGTGTCCAATTATATTCTGCATTTTTATATTGGGTCTTCAGAAAAGTCATGACACGTTTTTCCCTAGAAAAACAAAAACTAAGGTATGACTCTCCTGATGACCTAATACATTTTTAAGGCACAAAACAGCTTGAGATGATTCATCTAACCTTTTGTTTTAGAAATAAGAAAACTAGAACTTTGAAAATTTAGAACTTACCCAGTTCTACATAGCTGGTGAATATCAGAATCGAGACTATAAATTAAGTTATGGGATGCAAAAGCCACTTTGTTAAAAGAAAATTAAAAAGGAGGGAAGAAAAGAAGGATGGAGGAACCAGCTGATGGCATAATGGTTATGTCGCTGTATTCCCACATAGTCAACTGCGGTTCAAGTCCTGACCCAGCAGCTTAAACTCATACTGGGCACATGCGCATATGTGCCCAAAATCCCAGGAGGAGAATAGAGGAGAAGGGATTGTGGCATGGACATCCTCTCAGGGGGGTGATTTCTCAGGTCTGACTCCCGTCTCTCTTTCTGTCTCTCCGGTGAGTGCACGTGCCCTATAGCAAAAATCTCTCTCTTAAAAATAGGGAAAGGAAAATAAAAGAAGGATGGGAATGAAGAAAGAAGAGAGAGGGAAGGAGGGAGAAACAGAGAAAGGGAAAGATACTCAGAAAGCAGATCAATAAAATTATTTTTAAAAAAAGCAATATATACTGTAGTATTTATATTTTTTCTAAACAACTTTCAAAACAGTTTCCAAATGTTATATTTAGCACTTTAAATGTTGAAAACCAATATGTGCACATGTGATGTCCCATGAAAAGCTGAAAAAACGCATGATAGCGAGCGGCATGCATCACAACCACTTGCAAATTATCTGACTGAAATTATATTATATTGTACAAACAGCCTGTTTGAGCATCCAAATTAAATTTCATTGGCCACCTGTGATTAAAAAACTTGAACATGGGACTGCAATATTTGCAATCAAGCTCTGGTGCAAGAGTCATTAACCATGTGATCATACTGAAGAGTCACCTAATTTCTTTCCATGAGATTTCTTCAGATAAGAATAGAAATAATAGGATAATTTTGCAGTTAATAAAACTGCTATGGGATTAACTATATTAAAATATTTCCTCTCATTCAAACTGGCCCTAACCTTAACTCACTCCTTCCTCGATTTTCCTCGGCTTAGTAAATGTCAACTCATCCTTACTGCTGAGGCCCAAAACTTTGGAGTCATCACTCACTTCCCACTTTCTCTCAGAAGCCACATCTTCCCACCGGCAAATCCTGTGAGTTCTGTCTGCACTAAGTTCCCAGAGTCTGGTTGCCCCTCACCATCATGCTCACTACCATTCCAATCCAGGTAATCATCAGATCTAGCCTGGAGTCCCCTATCCCCTTCCTGGCCCCTTACAGTCCAGGCTTCATCAAGTAAGAAGAGTCATCACTTCATTTCTTATGTAAGTCAGATCCTGCCCGTCTTGGCTTAACACTTCTCTCTCAAAGTCTGTTCAAGACTGTTTAGTCATCTACGAGGCTCTGCTCTGTGTACTTTCTACAATGTCCACTTCTCGTGCTCACCTCCGACCACACCACTTCCTAACACTCCTCACCCAGAGCAACAGGCATGTGTATGCTATGTTCTCTGCCTGGGGCACTTGTCCACAATTAGTAAGCACTGCTTCCTCCAGAATTCTTTTAGGTCTCGGTCAAATGTCACCTCCCCAGATGGTGGCTAGGTGGCTACTCTACACCAACTACTGATCCCAGATGATTAATCTTTAGGAACTTATTTGTCATCCACCATCACACTCTATCAGTCTCACCCTGCTCTTTCTTGTTCTCAGCTCTGATCAACTGATATCACTATATACTTTGTTTAGGGGGAGTGATAGGGGTCTGACTGCCCCATTGGCATGCCACTTCTGTAATAGCATGCTTAGTATTTATGAATAAATATATTCCTACATGATAGTCCCTGTCTTTGGTACTATGTAAATAGCACTGAACCAGACAGGACTTCCTTGCCTTGATAGCAAGACTTTCTGATAGTTAATGTGAAAACAACTTTCATTTATGGCAGTTAAGAAGGCTGATTAATGTTTAGAGTTGAAATTATAACTAGCAGGATGTAAAGAAAAGGAAGAAGAAATGGAAGAAAATCATCCTTTACTAAGGCACTAAGAAATCAGAGCACTGATTGTCCTGTTTCTCAGTGCTTTGTGAAACTCTGCTTGAAAACCCACTGCAGTGCAAATGTCATATGCGTTCTCATCAGCATGAGATAGCTCTAAGGAACAAAGATGAAAACCAAGAAGTGCTCTCCTATAAACCCAAATTACCATTCAACTCTTTATTTTCCTTACACTCTGTGGATATCATTTACTCTCTGACATAGCAAAAACTGATTTTCATTTAACTGTTTTGAAATGCAGCTTGCAGGGATAAGGAGTTCATGCACAGGGTCGGGACTCGAACTGCAGTCTACTATATGGGAGTCCAGCAATGTAGCCATTACACCAACTACTGATCCCAGATGATTAATCTTTAGAACTTATTTGTCATCCACCATTAAAGCCTTATTCAATCTATTATCTTATGGACACCAAGGAAAATTTGCTAAGGCATTATATATATATATATATATTTTTTAATAGTAGTAAGATATTATTACTCATTGACAGAATTTTATGTTCCCTTTAGCATCCTGCCCCACAAAATTCAGAGTTCTGGTAGAAACGGAAGCAGATCATCTGCTCTGCCTCTAGTCCCCAAAATAATCAAAGCCATGTTCACAAACTAGTTTGCATCGGAACAATGCAAAATTCAAAAGTACTATTGCCTGGACCCCACCCTGAAGGATGAGGATCTCTTTGGTTTGGGATATAGCATAGGCTTTGGAATTTTTAAAAGATCTCAGGTGAGTTAATATTTTAAAATTTGTGAGAAACATTAAAGATTTCTATAAGATTGGGGCCATCAGGTGGTGTGGTGGTTAAAGTACTAAATTACTAAATTCCCACATGGCGGACTACATTTCAAGTCCCAGACCTGGTGACTTGAAAGCCACACCAGGCTCATGTGTGTGCATACCCAAAATTGCAAGAGGAGAATGAAATGGAAGGGGTTGCAGCAGGATCATCTCCCCTGGGGAAGTGATTTCTCACTTTCCCTCTCTCTGCCTCCCTCCAACGAGGACAAAAACAAAACAAAACAAAAAAGATTTCTATGATTGAGGAGAGATTTTTGTCCATTTGTGTCTATGTATATATCATTTTGTGCTTAAAAGCACAAAAAGTAGCATTTGCTAAGGATGGTGTTTTAGGCCATCTCCTGTTGCTATAACAGAATACACATAGTTGGTAATTTAGAAAAGTTTATTGGGTTCACCGCTCTGGAGGTTGAGAGATCTAAGATGGAGTGCTACATCTGGGCAGGACCTTCCATAAGGAAAAGTGGAAGGGCAAAGAGAAAGCAAATGAGAGCAAGACGGGGCTCAACTCACTTTTTTATTTAGTTCCCAGAGGGCACGTGAGCTCACCAGAGAGAGAGAGACAGAGACACACAGAGAGAGGGGAAAGCATCCCCCAGTGGAGTGCTGTGTCACACAGCAGTACCTTCTCCTCCATTTCTCCAGCCTTTCTGGATTTGGGGCACACACGCACTTGTACCCTGCCTGGTTTTCAAGCAGCCAGGACTGGGACTTGGACGGTAGTTGACCATCACCACCACGCTACAGGTCCAGCCCAAACTCACTTTTATATCAAACCCATTCCCACATAATGGCATTAGTTTATTCGTGAGGGTAGAGCCTCATGACCTAATCACCTCTTAAAGGCCCCCATCTCTTAATATAGTTGTGATGGCAATTAAATTTCAACATGCGTTTTACAGGAGACATTCAAACCATAACTGATGGTAATGGTTGTATAATTTTTTAGTTAAAGTTACTATAACATTTTAAAATAAAGGCAAGTTGCTAACACTACCCTAAGCTTTAACATCTCCATATATATATATATGTGTATATATATATATATA